>NC_089741.1:56484357-56679357 GCF_040412425.1 Macrobrachium rosenbergii
AAAAAAAAAAGTGCTATAGATGTGTTAAGTAGTCAGTGTTATCACTTACAAAAAGGAGATGGAATCGGAATATCTAAAGGGATTCTGGAGCCATGTACCACACGTAGAGGAACTACATATTTATAAGAGCATGATTAGAGATTAATGGAGCCAAGATACGACAAAAGATAGTGGGACAACGACACTGATTACAAGTCATAAGATAACAGACAAAAGAGGTGAAAACTTAGAGACGTTCGAAACCGGTTACGATCCATTATACGGGAAAACTAAATAAATATGATCGACATGTAAAAGGGTCTGCCTGATGGCCCGTTCATAAAGATGTGGTAGGTTGGTCTGTCATGGAATGTTGATAATGCTCGTAATTTTACAAGGATGTTGTGATGCAAGAGCGAAAGACGTTTGAATGCAGTACGTCCCGGTAAGATTTAAACAATCCTGATGAAATGCAAATCGATTTTTTTTTTATTTTTTTTAAAGAACGAGTTTTTGTGATGGGGGAGTCAACTAGTTTCATCTTTGATTTTTTTTATTTTTATTTTTGAATCTCAGGCTTGCCATCCTATTCGAAAATTCTGCTCAAGCGCGTTGCTTGGAATTCCTGATTTGTTAACCTTGACTACTTTTCACAAAATAAGAGCTTTCCTTAACGATAGTTAAATGCTAGTAAGAATGAAATGAATGAAAAAAATACGAAAAGTCCAAGACTTAATATTGTGGATAAATTTAAATTTACGTGTCACCATTATATCCTCACAGCAGTACAACAGTCCAAGACAGAGTAGTATGAATAAAAATGAATGTACACTTACGAGGTTATCCTCATTGTAAAAGCACAAGACATGATAGGAATATGATGGCACCTGCTCGTTTAAACACCTGTCATTGCTCTGGAAACAATTAAATCTCTAAACAGTGGAACCAACTCCAGTCAATAACACAAGTGTCCAGTTTTGTTGAAATTTTTCCAAGTCCCAAAGTGAGCGTCAGAAATACCTTCTCGAAGCGACGACGGCACCGAGAGTCCTGAAGTCCTGCGACTTCAACGCGACGACGTTCGCTGGAGAATGCGAGAGGGATTCCGGCTCTCCTGCTCCCGCTCCTTCTTCTTCTTCTTCCGTCGTCGACAAACACTCACTCACTTACTGGACTCACAGCAAAGCAGAAAAAAACACACGCGACCGGGCTGGGCCTGGCGAAGAAAGAGTGTGAGATATCAGACTATTAAGCACTATATATATACAAATCATGGTTGAGCTTCCATTCGCGCCTGATATGAATATTCAAGGACCTGGAAATCTCACCTTGCATAAAATGCCCACCGCTGACGCTGATCGGCTGGGCATGCCGGTGCTGTTAATGAGACCTTATGACATACAGCCATACATGTGTTCACCTCGTATGGGAAAGTTTGGCAAGAAGAAAGGAGTCGCAATGGCAGAATTTAGGTCCACATGGAAGTGTGTGTGTAAACGGACACATCCAAATTTGTGGCTTCCAGATTTAAGTAAAAATAAGAGAGATGGGTTATTAAATTCATGTTAAGGTACGAAAATATTCCAATTAATTAATTCGGTCGACTGGGAATGTTTGGAAAGACGAAGCAGAAACGGGAGGATCTAGATCTGTATGGAAATGAGTACGCAGTCGTACGCATCCAAATGTATACGTATTCCAAATTTAAGTACAAACAAGAGAGAAGAATTTGTTTTACCCAAACATCCAAAGAAAAATACATTATCTTTAATTACGGATACGTTCATTCAGCCACTGTTTGACTTGTAATTAAAGTATTCGTACGTTCATGTACCGCTTTTTCACAGTAAGGATTTTAAAGGTTTTTAATGTAAACAAATGAGGAACTTTCTCTGGTACTACAAGTTCGAAATAAGCAGTACTTGGTAGTTTTTGTGTTTAGATTTAGTTTATCAGTTTTGTCCTCGTGAAATGCCAAATTCCACGAAAGGGAGAGAAATTGCAAAGAAATTTTAGCGTTCATACTTATTCAGTAGTAACTTAATATTTTGTTATCAATGGCTTGATTTTGCGGCCAGTAACACCCAAAAAACTTTGTAGGCGACGCAAATTTATCTTCAAATTGAGTCTAAATTTACCGAGCAGTACTTTATTGTAAGCTTTACGCTTTATATATATATATATTTATATATATATATATAGTAGTATATATATATATATATATATAATATATATATATATATATATATATATGTTGATAGAGTATATATATATATATATATATATATATATATATATATATATATATATATATATATATATATATATATATATACATATACACAAAGTTACAGCCACGAAGGAAGAGTGAAACAGATGCTAATTACTTTGTCTTACCTTTTCGTGATTTAAAATCAAAATATACATATATATATATATATATATATATATATATATATATATATATATATATATATATATATATATATATATATATAACATCAAGCTTCATTTCTTTTGTCCGGGGTGTTTAAGTGAAAAAACCACAGGGATCTCAATGCCACATTTGCACTTTTAACTGCTAAATCGTGAATGAATCACGATGCAGAAAACGATAACTCTAATTAGCAGTATCATTGTTTCTAATTTCATTATATCGCTCTTATTATTCTCGTTATGACCATAACTAGTATTTTCATTTTCGTCATCATTTAATTTTGAAAAGCCACCTCTTGAAACCTGCCTAGAGACGACCAACCTTGACCTGTCCTTGCTGGTCGGATTTGACCATGAAAACACAATTTTCTAAATTTATTCGCTCGTTCTGATGAGGCTAGAAGGCGTTTAATAAGAAAACTGCAGTCAGCAAATTACCTTGAAAATACAACAGCGTTGTGTTTAATTGTTCTGTTCCTCGTATTGTCTTTGAACAATAGAAATGTATAGAAGAACTGACAAGGAAATCATACGTCGAAAGGTGATGGTGTGTATAATATATATATATATATATATATATATATATATATATATATATATATATATATATATATATATGTGTGTGTGTGTGTGTGTGTGTGTGTGTATAATATATATATATAATATATATGTATGTGTGTGTGTAATTGTGTATACCATTAAGGCGTTTCCCATATCAAGGAATGGTTTCTGAGAACAGGCAATAGTCACTGCCACATTCTCACCATTATGATACCTCATAATTTAAAATCAGTTATTCCATACACTTACATCCTCCCACATAATCTTCCATTTTTATCACGTGGCCAAACCATCTTAAAATACTTCTGTCCACCCTTTCACTCGTGCGATCGTTTTCACCAGTTCTACTAGCTCCTCATATCTCGCATGCATTACAAAAATAAATCATCTCAGCGCCTTCCACCTTTTGTTATTTTTCATTTAAATTCAACATCAACACTTCACTTTCATAAAGGACAGTTGGCTCAACATTCACCTCATACATTTCATCCTTAACCTCCCTAGACACTCTAATGTTCTTGCTGATTTTTTGCACTTATTTAGAGGTCTTTATTGCTTCACCTAATCTTTAATTATTCAAATCCCATTCTTTTACCATGCGTATTTGGACTTATTGGTTTATCTTCTGGTTTTAATTTGCCTTTGCTACTTTGCTTTCAATTTTCTCATCTAGCAAACACTTTCAAACTTTCCGGAGTTTCTGCAGTTTCTCTTTACTATCCATACAAAAAAAAAAATCAAAATGGAAAATTTAATGGTTACGTGCCAAGCGGTACTGTCACTCAGTGCTTAGAGAGAGAGAGAGAGAGAGAGAGAGAGAGAGAGAGAGAGAGAGAGAGAGAGAGCCGAAAAGCTGCTGATTTACAAACTATTCCAAACTCCATTCACGACCTGTTTCCTCACATTTGCTGTCATCTTTATCAAGTAAATATATTGAACAGCCAAGGAGGCAGGAGTGCACCACTGTCTCAAAACCAACGTTTACACCAAATTGGTCACTCTTCTGTCTACACGTTCTCATACGCAATTTACTTCCATGATAACAACTTTTAACGTTCTCTCTCTCTCTCTCTCTCTCTCTCTCTCTCTCTCTCTCTCTGCTCTTCCTCTCTATCTCTCTTTTTCTTCTTTGTCTCATCTCTCTCTCTCTCCTTATTCTTCTCTCTTTCTCTTTGGAGAATTTTCCCCCTGGGGGAGGTTGGTCCGTGGGGCCTCGCGGAATTGTTGCCCCGAGTAAGTTGTTAGTGGTTTTACTTAGCTATTGTTAGCAGTGATTACTTGATTCATACACACCCTCTTCCTTGTCTAAACTCACGCTGTTCTTCCCCTATTAATACTTCCTCTCACGTATCGTACTTCCTCAACTATTTATAGAATCAAACCTTACTCTTTCCCTGATACGCTTAGGAATGTTGTGTAGCTACAAATCTGAGTTTCTTGTCCATCACTTCTATCCTTGCATAAAGATCAATAATTATTCCGTGCGCCCGTTGCTTTGGAATTTTGCTCTATCTAGGTATACCTTACACACCCAAGTCAGCATTTCAAATTTACCTTTTGTACAAAACGACAACATCCGGGCTTGCAATCCCATCAACAACACGGTGCATTTCATTCATCAGCTATTACCTGTCTTCATTACAGTCTCCAACAGTCACTTCCTCAAGCATACACACGCACACAAACATATTATATATACTGTACATACACATTATATATATATATATATATATATATATATATATATATATATATATATATATAAATTTCTGACTCACATCAGGATCGAAGCCAAGTCTTTCAGTTGAAAGGCAAGGGCGCTGCCCACTAGAACATAACAAGGAAGATGTCAGAAATTTATTTATTTTCTGTTCTGCACGTGATTGTGTGCTGATTATTTATATGTATATATATATATATATATATATATATATATATATATATATATATATATATATATATATTTATTTATTTACTTATTCAATATATGTATGTGTGTATGTATATATATAACATACATATTTATTATATATATATAATTACATATATATATATATATATATGTATATATGTATGTATGTATGTATGTATGTATGTATATTCAATTGCATTCTTCTGAGTCACGAAGAAGAAACCTGATGATGTACTCCACCACTATAAAAACGGTGGAGAAAGAAGATGGGGAGAAGAAGGGAAGTACAAATCTTTAGCTATCCTAACGGTGTCTTCCCCCATCAGGTCTCTTTAGGGGAAATTTATTTACCAAATACTAAAGTTCCCCGGATTAGGTCTGCTTGGGGGCGAAAATTTGGGGCACAAGGAGACCTGTATCTCCTTTGTTCTTCCCAAGGTCCAAAGATCTTTTGACCTGGTTCTTCCCTGTTGTTTCTCCATCGTTTTCATGGTGGAGTACATCATTTGTGTGTGTATATATATATATATATATATATATATATATATATATATATATATATATATATATATATATATATATATATATACATATATATATATATATATATATATATATATATATACATATATATATATATATATATATATATATATATATATATATATATATATATATATATATATATATATATATATATGAGCATATATACTGTATATGGGTGCGTGGGTACATACATACACAATTGATTCCAAGATCATTAATTAATCTTTCTTACTTCCTGTGGTGTTAGAATTATGCAAAACACGTAACATTAGTGATTGTAAATAATGTGTATATATATATATATGTATATATATATATATATATATATATATATATATATATATATATATATATATATATTACATATGTCATTAAAAAAATCTATAAAGGCTGTTCAAAATTACACACACTAGAGCACCGTTAAATACTTAACACACAAAGCATAAAATCACATTACATACGGACACATATCGTTACACAAGAGCACATTAAAAATAGCAAAATCACAAAACACTCCAAATACTGTGTGTAGTTTTGAACAGCCTTTATAGATTTTTAATGACAAATGGTTTAACGTAATTCAGTTTTAGCCGTTATACATACATGACGTACGTAAAGCCAGAGATCGGTAAGGCTTCAAATAATACTATGATTGAAAACACGAAACGTAACAATCGTTCAGTAAGTTAAACCTACGGAAAAAAAAAATTAATTTTACGAGAGCTGTTGCAAGTACAAGGCAGTCCGCGACAAACCTGCTCGCCCCGGGGTGCTATCGATGAAGAGGTTGCGCTTCTTATTTTTATTCTATTTTTTTTAAGAACTTGAAATAACTAGATGAAACGAACACTTGGAAGACTGCCGTAAGAAATGACTGTGCTTTTGCCTGTTCATTGTTTCTCATTAGTTTTTATTTAGTTGTTGTTACTGATATTTTAAATTGTATATCTGATTGATAATTTTTACCCTATCAGATATTTTATATGTTGACAGCTTATATTAACTATCTATTTCTTAAGCGTGTGACAACACAGTGTTTTGACAGGTTTCTTGTGTTGGTGATTAAATGCCTATATTTCTTACATGTCAAATTACCAACATTACAGTACAAATTTGATTTTGCCTTTTAAAATATATGTCTATTATGTTATACCATATCGTAGTATTTCATGTTACATTAAATTTTTTTTATATATAACTACCACTTTGATGAACGTGCAAATCGCAAGTCAATACGTTGACGTTCACTCGTCGATAGAAAAAATGAGCATTTTTTATTGTTCATCATACAGTATTTTTTTAATTTCTCTTTTGTTGTTATTTTTAGTGCATAGAATTTGAGGTACAGTTCTTATAAAATCTGGTGTCGAACTGTACATGAAGTAAATTACAGTCCTGTTTTTTTTTTTATTATGGGGGGGGGGAGAGGAAGCAAAACACAATCGAATATTTACTCGAGTAGCCTATGCGTGGTATTTTATGATGGGGGAAAGTACGCATTGTCATTTGGTTAACCTTCGACTCATTTTTTAAGCCTAGACTTAAAAAAAAAAAAAAATCTCCCCCAACCCACTCCACCCACATATCAGCTGATCTACGACGTAAGCTGGACACTAGCCCCGTCTGTCCTTGTGTGCTTATGTGAACTAGAATTCTCGGCTAGTGCTTTTATTTGATTGTTAATTATTTCTAACAATGTATTTTGTACATGCTTCTTTGTCTCTGATTCATCATCATCATAGCCACCAAGGCAGGGCGACGCAAAGGGCATTAGTGAAATTCCACCTCTATCTTTCCTTTGCGTTATCTTTCACAAATCTCCACCCATCTCCAGCCTCTAGTCTGATAGTTCTCATTGAAGAAGGAGTAGGTCCGGATCTTCCAACTGTAATGTTGCTGACAGGAACCCATTAACACTATCACATATTATTCTCTTAGATTATGCAAAGCACGTGTCCGTGCTATCTCCATATCTCCACCTCCCTTTCATCATTGTCTCATTTTCATGCTGAACTTCCGTAATTTCCCTGAGAGTATCATTTCTAACTCTCTCTATGCTTCTGACCCAATTGTTCTTCTTAAAGCTTTATTCTTAAATTGACAAAATCTTTGAGAAATAGTTTCATTATTCATGTCTAGCAATGCAGGTGGTATTAGACTTAATCTTACTTTTGTATGCAGTGTCAGTCAGTTTGATTTCCAGGTCTTATTCAGTCTACTTGTAGTTTGATTCGCCTTTTGTAGTCTTTCATTAAATTCCACACTCTGTCCTCTTCTGATTTTCTTGGATTTATGTTACGTCATATCTCATTAAACATCTGATGCAATCTATTAGCAAGCTCTGCAGATCTTGTGGTGTCTTTCTGATTATGACAGCTTTAGCTGAGTATTCTGAGTCCGTCAAGTTTCTGTTGCTACTCTAATGTCAACCATCTCTTTTCATATCCGCCTTTTTTTTCATTATGAAATCTTTGAGAGGTGAAAACAACAAAAATGAAATAATATTCCCTTGTAGCACCCCACTGTTTACTGCAACATGACCACTGCATCTACTTCATTTATGGATAATTTAAATTAGCTTTACAAATTTAACGGGAATGCCATATTAACGAAAGATTTTCCATAAGATTAGTCTGTGGATGCTGTCCAAAGTATTCTCGTAATCAACAAAAACCCCAGAAGGGTATTTTTAAATTGCTTACACTGCTGCACAATATGCCTAAAGACAGATATTTTCTAAAACCCTTTTGTTCATCTGTAAGATGCTTCCCAGTTTCTTTCTCCAGCTTACTGAGAATAAGCATAGTTTTTTTTAGTTTTCTGTAAAAGAAAACTATCGAGATGGCTTTGTCTGTCCGTCCGCACTCTTTTTTCTGCCCTCAGGTCTTAAAAATTACTGAGGCTAGAGGGCTGCAAATCGGTATGTTGATCATCCACCCTCCAATCATCAAACACACCTAATTGCAGTCCTTTAGCTTCAGTAGTTTTTATTTTATTTAAGGTTAAAGTTAACCATAATTGTATGTCTGGCACCGCTATATAGGTACCAACAACACATGCCACCACCGGGCCGTGGCTGAAAGTTTCTTGGGAAGCGGCTAAAATTTTCATGGGCCGTGGCTGAAAGTTTCCATACGCATTATACGCCAGAAAAACTGATTGCCGAAGAAACTTCTGCGAATTTTTTACTTTTTTTTTTTTTCATTACAGCCAATGTCAGTCAGTGTCCCCATAGTTACCACATTCATTCAGAGGTCACCCTTCATCAGTACTTACTATAATTTCCCATTCCCAATCATCAGGTTGTGTTTCCTCATTCCATGTTCTGCAGAACAGCCTAGTTAGTATACGAAATGCCATTTCAGTTTCAGCTAACATCATCTCTGCAGTGATTCCTGTGTTTTCCATATCATAGGTTTCTTCTTGCTTATTTCACTTCAGCATGTCTCAGATGACGCAAGATTAATAAGAGAGGGTACTATGAAATATATTCGGTAGAACTAGAAGAATGAGGACAAGTAGTCTCTTTTACCCTTTTCAGAAACAGACCGAAATATTTTGATGATATTCCATCTTCTGTTTTGATTTGCATAAATTTTTTATGTTTACACGTATTACACTATTTTCATTATTAGTATGTACAAATATTCTGGTTTTAGAGTTAAATAAAGTGGGTAGTTATGGGAGTTTACTAAAAAAAACTCACATACTTTATCGAATTATATACATTACAGTCCCGGCAATGACAAATATTTACTCAGTAGATTTTAATATACCGTTACAAGGTACCAACAGACAAAAGAATCATATACTCATGCCAGTAATTATATTGCTTCTTAAATGTTAGCAGATGCATTGAAGAACTGTTTGTTGTGCCTGAAGTTTGGGGGTGCAGTTTTTAGGCCAGGATCATTATTGCATGTTAACTACTGTTTATAACTGTGTAGGCATATT
Organism: Macrobrachium rosenbergii; assembly: GCF_040412425.1. Lineage (NCBI taxonomy): Eukaryota > Metazoa > Arthropoda > Malacostraca > Decapoda > Palaemonidae > Macrobrachium > Macrobrachium rosenbergii. The sequence continues at coordinate 56,493,746 of NC_089741.1, forward strand.
CTTTTATTTACGTTTGTAAAATGGCGAGAATAGTGTTTAAGTTTTTTAAGTGGCTCCTAAGGTTTTCTCGACCAGCGTAAATTTTAAGCATAGATGAAACGTTACTTGTTATAGATGCAAAGGAGTTAATATAATATATATATATATATATATATATATATATATATATATATATGTATATATATATTGTGTGTGTGTGCATGTATGTATGTAAACCAATGTTTGCTCACAAATTTTTGCTTGCGCACTCATGTATACAATATATTTTAGTAATGTAATGTCATATGCAACTGAAAGATCGGCATGCTACGGTTGCGTACATTATGCAGTAGTCAATCCCAAGAAATATGAAATAAGAAAGATATCACTTAATTTCTTCGTGTGAGTTACGACTTTTCACACATAATGAAATGTCACGTGATTCTAATTACAGAGAAAGTGAAAGGATTTATTTCAGATGGCACCGTTCATAAGCGCTGAACTTGGAGCTCGTAGTCCCTGAATACGCATCGGTTACTTTTGGGTATCTTCGTCTGGTTAAGCTTTAAGGTAATCTTAAAATGCTCTTTGGCAAACGAATGTGCGTGTTCAATAAGTTTTCGGACGTAATGTTACTGACTGAATATCAAAAGGAGTGAAATTTCAGCAACGTTAGAGTTATATTTAGAAAGTAACAGGGGAGAGATGAAGAGAAGGGACCTTGGAAGATATTCAGAGGCGTATTCTCGATGTCTGAAACGAATATTTAAGGACGTGATGAAGCAAAGTAACTTGTGGCAGGACAACAAATAAATTCAGAACTTACTGGTTCTAAACTATGACCGGCGCAAGTCAAGGACAAAAACCGATTTAGTCCCTGTAGAAATGAAAGTGAAATTGATTAAAAATATACCTCGTTGCCCAACCCTGATTAGGATTCACTGATATAAACCTAACCAGTGTCTGTCGTATCGCCTTTGAGATATGTATGGGACTAGAGCAAACGAATATTTATGCGCTTGGAGTCGTGTTTTAAACACAAACACGGTTGCGAGGTAAAAGTTCAGTGCACGAGTTCTTTAAAACTTCTTCAAGGATCACACGTAAGAAAATGTGCCGCGTAGAAATATTAGACTGTCGAAATATGGTTACTGAAAAAGAGAGAGCGATTCTGTAAGTGTTGATTCAATATTTTTCTCAGCAAAGATGGTAATGAAAGGCTCGTTAAAGTGCGCAGGCATTTTCACAGTAGAGCACGCGATGTTAGACGCTGTCAGGGAAAGTTCTTATCTCACAGTCTTTGTCTCAAAAAACAGGCTTGATACAGTTGACACAAGATACCATGAAGAACGAAGTTTTCGAAATTACATTGATTTATTTAGTCTCGAAAATACTTCCTTAGTACACTTACGCTTTGTTTAAAGGTCGGTATGGGTGGAGATGAGGCTAATGCGTAACCCGCCCTTGGCCAGATTAAACTGGCCTGACTTTTTATATGCAATGGCAATACTTCTTCTAGTGGCTATAAAGAATAACTAATACCCTACCTCCAATCTCTCTTCTCTCTTCCATAACCCTATTGTCGCAATAACTCGCTGCTGTTGAGTGGATCCAAACAATTCCATGAAGAATGTGTCAAATTTTACCTTAGTCTGTTTTGACTTGCGTCTTGTTATACCCACATTTTGATACGTTAAGGCGTCGACGTTCGTGTCTGCATCTGTTCATTCACCTCTCAGTCTCCCTGATTTTGTTGGGGCTTCTTATCGCTCATCTTACAGCTAGAGAAAACTTGATAGTCCCTCGTGGATGTTGGTTATCTTGTGTACTTGTGCAAGAGGGTTTCAGAAGCTGGACTCATTGAGGCTAGCCCGCTATGTAGAGTTATGGTATGTAGTTGTAATTGTAGTTGCCGGAAGACGAAAATTTTTTTATTGATATTGGAGGCCATTAAACACCAGTTTATGGTAACCAACTTTTAAATCATGTGACGGATGTGTTGAACAAACTTCATGCCGTGTAATAACTTACGCTCATTACTGAAAAAAGACGGACAAGTAAAAACCTGAATGTAGAAGCATCATCATATGACGGTCAGTCTGCACTCTTGCCTTTCCTTCGTTGACTAGGCGTCAACATAGCTTTGGAAGCCAGCAGTCTTCAATTCACTCTACTTCACTTCGCATATATGTATTCGACTTAAGGAATACAAAAATGCATACATACACACACACACACACACACACACACACACACACATATATATATATATATATATATATATATATATATATGTATATATATATATACAGTATATATATATATATATATATATATATATATATATATATATATATATATATATATATATATATATATATATATGAAGGCAGTGATGAGTATCTTTATTGCCCAGCTTTGGAGAAAACTTTTTCAATCACTAGCGCCTAAAAATAAACTCAGGTTAAAATAGGCACATAAATATAAACATTAGTAAAGCATACATAAAAGAAAAACGTAAAAATGAGTAAGTTACAATAAAAAAAAATACAGAAATATTTAGTGCCAGTGCTTTAAACTAAAAAAAATAAATAAATAAAACAAAAGACAATTCGAAAGGTATTCTGCCCATGGTTGACTTCAGTTGATGCTGGAAGATGCTTCCATTTGGTCAGGTCCAAAATATTGCTCGAAATGTGCTGGAATGCCTTTGTGAGTAGACTTCAAGCTTCAAGATAGGGTTTCAAAGGACCTCTGTTCGAGTGCTATTTATTTATAAAAAAAAGTGTAGTCGCTGTAAAGCATCATATACCGGAAAAGTGAAAGGCATTACCGGACAAGATTAACTGAGCGCTTCGGTCATTCACCAAGAACTGGTATTGACGTGAAAAGAACACCTCATTCGGCTATCAAGGATTAAGCTTAACTTGAACAACACTCTGCGTCCAGGGAGAACTTTTCAATTCTGACCCCTGCCCTGTCAAGGGATATCTTGGACCTAGCTGTAATGGAGGCAGTTTTCCAGCGACAAGAGAAGCCAACCTTGGACAGATACCTTTGATTTTATTTAGGTATTCATTTATTCACTTTCTTTTGTAAGTTTACAACGCTGGCGCTCTATATGTTTGTGTATATTTCTTATAATAATTTACTCATTTCTGCGTATTTTCATTTATGCTTGCTTTACTTACTTATCAGTTTTAATGTAAACGTTTTACTTTATAGTGTATATTTCTTGCATTGCAGTTCATTTTAGGCCCCGGAATGAGACTTGTCGAAAGCTAAGCAGTAAAGATATTCTTCACTACTATGGTGTTTTGTATTTATTTTGAAACAACGTTTCCCACTGAACAAATTGCCATAATTAGTGTGATATTTATTTATCTATCTATCTATCTATCTGTCTATCTATCTATCTATCTATCTATATATATATACACGAGTATGTGTGTATGTATGTATATATATACAGTATATATATACTGTATATGTGTGTGTATATAGATAGATACATATAGCGAGGGCGTGATTTTCATGGAGACACATATAATAAATAACTGAAACCATTCAACGTTAATGATTTAGTTGTCAACGTTTTCCATTTTCCATGAGTTTCCCTTCCTTATGTTATTAATGACAAAAAACAAAGTGTTTTCAGGTTCTGAACAACGAGTTAATCCAATTACTCATAAGCTCAGCTATTTTTCAGTGCTCGGCGTCGTCTGTGAGTATATTCTACAAGTGGGTACGAAAGTTGAATTTGTGTCGCAACTTGTGAACAGAAATGTATGATATTAATCTTGCACTCTTATTATTATTATTATTATTATTATTATTATTATTATTATTATTATTAGACGTACCCTTCGTTCTGCCTGTCTGTCCGTCTGTCCGTGGGATATGGAAAGTAATAAGGGAATACACAGATATCCTTCGGAATATGTAATTTAACCAGTTGTCGTCCTTTTTTCATACTTTTGCGCCTGTTGATTGACTCTTTCATTGCTTTAATCAATGTCACTGTTTGCAACAAGCAACGGCAGAGGTCACTGGCCGTAATCTGCTAGGAACATACATACACATAAATGGATAGACCAATTTAGCAATGGCCCCCAGTCCTTGGCGTATGGGAGCGCTAAGGATCTCCCAGTTTACTGATGTTACATTGAAAACAGGGAATTAGAATGCAAGAACAATGAATCAGACTGTCAATACAGAACAGGCAGAAAATTAATTCAAGAGGCGTGGACTCGACGTCATAGCTGTTTGCGAATCACAGCGCCAAGAATGAGAAAAGAGACATTGGAAGAGAAGAAGGTATGATCTTAACAGCAAATGCAAAAAAGGCACTGAGTGTCTGGGGAGAAATGAACAGCAGATTACTGCTGCCATGATTTACTATTATTATTATTATTATTATTATTATTATTATTATTATTATTATTATTATTATTATTATTATTTCAGTAGATGAAACCTGTTCACATGGAACAAGCACAAAGGGGCCATTGACTTGAAATTCAAGCTTCCAAGGAATGTTGGTTTCAACCTCCCACCGCAGACAAAACACTGCAGTGGTAGCTGATCATGATACAGAGCCAGTGATTTTTCATCGCCCTGTGGGAGACGCGAACCCGCGACATCTGAGTGGCAAGCCGCGACACTAACTACAATACCAGCGAACCAGTTTGAATCTAAACGATGCTGTATGAGTATTATAGTGTGCGATGCACCAACGATTGAACTCTGGAGAAATAAAAGACGAATTTTATACAGAATTGCAGAGTATTATAAATGGGATACCAACGAGAGAGAGAGAGAGAGAGAGAGAGAGAGAGAGAGAGAGAGAGAGAGAGAGAGAGAGAGAGAGAGAGAGAGATGTGAGGAAGGACAGATAGAAAGAATAAGAAATGACGAAAAAAGAGTATCCTCGGTTGATGAGATTACTTTGTTGAGGCTTTACCGTTTTATTAAAAGATGATGATTTTTTTTGCCAGCAGCTTTGATAGCCATATATGTTATCCTCTCTCTCTTATTCTGAGATATATGAATTATTGTTGTTGATACGAATTCAAAAGTTGGTAGAAACAGTGGGGGGTATGGAATATGTAATGGGTAAGGAAGGCTTGGTGGAAGAGACAGCGAATGAAAGTGGGGTGCAGTTCATTAGTTTTTGTGCAGCAGATAACTTGGTCATTGGAGGTACTCTCTCGAACAAAAGGGCATCCTTAAATACACTCGGTCATCTCCAGATGTCAGTCTTAGAAACCAAATAGATCACTGTTAATCAGCAGAGAAAAATATAGTGAGGAATGTCAGGAGTTACAGAGGAACAAATGTGGGCAGTGATTACCAACTTGCCATTGCCACACTAAAGCTAAAATCAATGTCATAAAAAAAAAAAGTTGACAGAGTATCTAGGTTTGATTCAGTAAAGCCTCTTGAAGACAAATGTGAAGAGGCTATTGCAACTGAATGCCAAAATAAATCTGCAGTTCTAAAGGCCATATCTGAGGAGGTGCAGCATCAGTGAGGGTTGGTTTGAATTCAAGAATGTACAGTATGTTAATCTGGTGGAAGAGAAGTACTGTGATATGGGGTAAGAAGACGGAGACCTTAGATCTTGGATAAACCCTTTGCTAAGTACATAAGTCTAGATTGTGAAATCCAACGAAGGTCAAGGAGAGATAAGAAATAATAATTGAATAAACAGGCTGATTAGGAAGTGGCATTGGAGTTAGAGTCGCCCAGGAGTCACTTACGAAATATCCATGAGTTCAAAGAAAAAGAGGATAATACCTATCAAAAGGAGAGGCGGGTCAATAGTAACATCAGAAAAAGAAGAGAAATAATGCTGGCTAGCAAAATTTTTATGATGTTAAGAATAAGAGATATACTGTAAAGGGGATAATTTGACTGATATAATGGAAGCTGATGAAACCTGAATATGCTTTTGTGTGGATTCACATTATTTGAAGTGGAATAAATAATAAAAAAACCTAGACGATTGAAAACACCAGGTTATGATTGAATTATCTTGTGTACTAACTAGACTGTTTTGCAATATATGGAATGAGGAAACAAAGTTTGATGATTGGGAATTGGAAGTTATAACTAAGATACTGGTAACCACAGAGGTATTGACAAACGTTGTTTGTAAGGAAAATATTCAGTATGTATATTCTCAGTTGGCTGTAAAAAGTAACTGAAAAAAAGCTTAGTGATGAATAAGCTGGTTATTGAAAAGGCTGGAGTTGCAGAGCTGAAATATTTGTGTTTAGACATATTATGCAGCAGGGTCTGAAATTAAAACATTCCCTTCTGATGGCTTTTATTGTGTACAAGAAGGCATTTGACAGCTCTCACAGACCAGTATGGCAATCCCCAATATGTAAAGCTAATTTAAATTATATGAACGAAATAGATGCAAAGTTAATTGTTGATTGGGTCTTGTCATGGGAATTTGCAATAACAGTGGGGTGCTACAAGGGAATGTTATTTCACCTTTGCTGTTTGACCTCCAGCATTTTATAAAGAAAAAAAGTGGTCGGAGATGACAGAGAATGTTCAGATTTGTAACGATAGAAACTTGACAGACCTGGATTTCGCAGATGATACTGTTTTAATCGGCCAAATACCACAATATATACAAAACTCCTTAATAAAATGCATCATATATTGGAAAGATAGGGCTCAAAATAAACCTAAGAAAAACAGAAGTAATGGGGCCAGGGTATACACAGAGGGATGAAATAACATTAGATAGAGAAATGATTAATGAAGTTGAATCTTTCAAATATGCAGGAACTGTGACATCCAGTACAGGTTTTCTTGAGCTGAATTTAGTCATGGATAAAACAGACAAATCAAACTACGGGTACGCTGAATAAGGTATGGAAATCAAATAGATTGAAATTACATATAAAAGTAAGATAATACATAAGGGTGGTACAATGTGTGTTGCCATGCAAGCATGAAATTGCTATACAATCATGAAACATGTTTTGATAATGAAATTACATCTAAAAGATTTTGTAGATTTGATGAATATTAAGAGTCGGGTGGAAGGATTGAGTTAGATATTGATGCCAGAAGAAAAATTACAAAGGTTCCATATGTAGATGAGATAAAGACGAAAGGGAGACAGAGATGGCTTGGACATGACCTTCGCACAAATCCTGGGAGAACAATGGAATAGTGCGACAGTGCCAGCTAGGCTCGTGTGGGCACTAGAAGAGTTGAAAGGCCGAGACATACTTGGATGAGAACAATGAGACGGGAGGCTGGAGATAAATGTAGAATTGTGGAAGATATAACGCAGGAATAACTTGAGTGGCGATATTTCACAGAGGCCCTTTGCGTTACGCAGCGTTGGAGGCGATGATGATGATAATGTCATGAAAACACTTAACCTTTGTAAACTTTTATGGCTTAGATTCGTTGACGGTGACACCTTACTCATGTGAAATTGCTGTATGAGCTCATTCTTACTTGAAAGACATTATCCATCTCTTTTGAGTTTAGATTATTCCTGTCGACATTAACCTCAGAAGGAAGGAAATTCTATAGACAAGAAGAAACCATACGATGGCCTTTTTCATCCTTTCTAGGACCAGGGCTTCTCGTTTTCGTGGTCCATTCTTTGTCTCCATTTTCGACAATAATGAATCAAAAGCAAACAGTTTGATCTGTGACTGTGTCCTTAAACAGATTCTGAATTAATTTTCACTCCGCTGCTGAGAGTCTTTGTAGGATTCCCTAATGAGCTGTGGGAGAGAGTTGCCCCCCCTCCCTCTCACTTCTCTTATCTATGCAGTGTAAATCCGCATTGCTACGATTGCTAAATGAGTTATTTTCTTTCACACTATTCTCAAGCTTTAGAATTCAAATCCTATCCCCGCTTGTATTTTTATCTTTTCTGACAATCTCTGACGCATAGTCCAGACACATTATTTGGAGTGTGGCGAGAATATTGAATCCGACTGAGTGAAAAAAGATGTTGAGATTAATAACATTGCATGACATATTTGGAGTAAGAAGGCTTAGAAGATGAAAATAGTAGATATACTGAAGAAATGAAGATGTAATTGAAATTAGGTAAGGAAAAAAATAAAAGTAACGATCATTAGTAGAACATTGACATGGATGAGTAAATAATAATAATCTCCAAAAATAAACGAAAGACATTGTTGAACAATGCTTTATAATGACATCAAAGGCCATCTTACACCTTCGAGCCTCGGCACCATTACACTGCAGGGGATCCAGTCCCGATGCGTCCAGGAGGTTTGCACCAGAAAGAAACAAAACATCTGAGTCCCTGGGCCGCGGGACATCGTAGCATCTGGGTAGAATAACGATGATGGAATTCTGCACGACGTGTATCGCGTACTAACACACGAGGCGCGGGTGCTGAGGAAGACAGCAGAATTCCACTTCTGAAATCTGCTGGCGTCATTTAAATCACAAGTGACATTGTTGTGATGGAAAGAGAACCTCAACTTCAGGTAATTATGTCTCAAGGGTAAAAAGTCATGCGATGCTGCAGACAGACATCCAGACGAACCAGTGGTCCGACTCGTAAAAAATTCGGCAACGTGATTCTTCATTTTTTATTTCCAGTGTTGTTCAAGTTTTGTTCTCTTTTTGCTCTCTCTCTATGTGTTAGCTGGATATCTGGTCAGAATTGACGATTTATTGTCGTGAAACCCTATCACCCGTTAGTGAACATAGGTTTTTTTTTTTGGCAGTTTAAGTGCCTTATGTCTGGCTGCATATTTTTTCGTGTTTGATGACCTATAACGGTAATTTGCAAATAGGTATGTTTACCAAGATTGTCTTTCGAAGGTCACAGTTCTCATGAGAGTGCAGCATTATCTCAGAATTCCACTATATATATATATACTTGTATGTATATATATATATATATATATATATATATATATATATATATATATATATATATATATATATATATATATATATATATATATATATAATAATATATATATATATATATATATATATATATATATATATATATATATGTATGTGTGTGTGTGTGTGTGTGTGTGTGTGTGTGTGTGTGTGTGTGTGTGTAAATCTGGCAACTTTCTGGGTTAATTTATCGGTAGGCATTAATAAGTGAGAATTTACAATTACATATATTATGAAAGCAGATTGCAAGATACAAAAAATGATAAAAAAATGGGAGCTTTCTTGCAAACTGTCGAAAGATCCCATTTAAAATTTTTTTTTTTTTGTATCTTGAAAAATACAGCTTTTGCTCATATACATAATTGTGGATTTTCACTTATTATTTCCGGTCACAGTATATTGATGCACCGCAGGTAAAGTATGTATTTTACTAAACATTAACACACAAATACGATCTCTCTCTCTCTCTCTCTCTCTCTCTCTCTCTCTCTCTCTCTCTCTTGACAAAATTAAATACTTGGCAAAATCTTGAAATGTTAGCAAAATTACCGAAAGACTTACAAGAGCATTTTTGAAAGCATCCATTATATTTTGCCCATTCTCTTCCTTTCTCCTTTCACCCTTATTGCTCACTATCTAATAATTGGACATTTATAGTATTGGTAAGTTATCGTACCGTGAGAAATTATTGATTCTTTCGGAATCACACTACATCTTTCACCATTCTCACGGCTCTAGGAGTGTGCGGTAGAGCTTCGCGGGAACCCCGTATCAGGACGAAAAGAGCATCATGTGGTGCCAGTCAACAGAGTACGATCAGTCAATCAATGATGACAGGCAAGATCAAGTTCCGATGCATTAGCGAATAGTACATTATTATCTAGGTAAATCAGTTCTTGTTTATGAATTGATGTATTATGTGAGTAAAGCTGCATTTTCGTTAACTGCAGTACAGGGAGAAAGAACGTCATGCATGTAAATGTATTCCCTGGAGTGTTTTAATAGCTACAGTTTTCTTTACGTTTTCCCTCACAATAGATTCGGGCCGGCAGCTTTTTCAAAATAATTTTTTATAGGAAAAGTTATTTTTGATGGAGTTTTTTACCAGATGTTCTACCATCTGAAGATATGCAAAGTGAAATAAAAGAAAGGAGTAATGTATCACGTATTTTTAGTTTTACAAACACTTGTAGTAAGAGGTGTTAGTCTTACCTCTTCTTGTATCCGTGGTTCTGTAATTTCTTATTCATTGGTTTTCAAATACAAGGCTTGTATCTCGGTAAAGTAAAGTTGTGGCAAATCAGCGAAAATCTGCGTATTTTATTTTACACGAGACCATTGTTGGCAACTTATTCACTGCCCAGTAGGGTTCATGCACAGTATTTTAAACTAGCACATCTCGTACAGATTTTCCACTTCATCCTCCCTTTCAGGTGGATGGGACTGCAGAATGAGTCTGAAGCTTTAACGATTCTAGGTGTAACTTTTGACTCACATCTTACTTTTGAGAAACTTCTCATGTGTCAGCAAATGCCGCACGAAAAGCCTTATATATTTAAAACAATGATAAAATCAGTGCAACCTGTTTTAGGTCATTTGTCCTACCTTTACTAAAAAAAACTGTTCTCCGGTGTGGATGTCTGCTTCTGCCAGAGATTTATCTCTTTTAGATAGAGCGGTTCGTGTTGGCAAGTTTCTGTTTCCTAATATTAACAGTTATGACTTAGACCATATTAACAGTTATGACTTGGACCATGGACGGATGGTCTCTTGTTTTTTGTCAATTTTTCCTAAGTTGTCGTGCAATTGGAACTTCAAAGGTTGAAGCGAAGATGCAGCGCATCAAAACTTGATCAAATCAATCTGACCAATAGAGGCTATCCTCAGTGCTTCCCAGAGAAGCCCATAGGTCCTGTGTTATTGAGTAGGGCTAAAATGGTTGTACTGTATTCATCATCTTGGTGTTGTAACTCAGGTGACGTCAGGAAGTTCTTTAAACAAATTTATTATTACACTGGACTATTGTACCGCCATTCAAGACACTGCTGTGAATTCGCATCTTGAGTGGTGCTGCGACAACAAAGGTTTTGAAAAGAGAGAATGGAGACCTAAGCAAGCTTTCTTTAGGCATTTTTGAGTCTCTTAGGCCAGGATAAGATGGTTTCTGTTGTGTATGATTGTTAAAAATTTTCACTGTCTGTCACTGTTGCATTAAATGCCTAATTTATACGGGCTTAATACTTTAGGGATATAGAGTTCTTTATTTCTTTTCTCCAAATTTATTTTTCCTTCAGACTTCGGGAAAATTTTAATTATGTTTTAGTTATTCTTCCTGGATTATCTGGGTCATATTTGCTTGCAAGAGGACTTAACATGTGTTAAAGATATTCATTTCGGAATGAATTCATTCCATGATGAACAAAATTTATTTTCTTTTGCAAAATTCTAGAAAATGTTTATTGATTACTATATTTTTCAGCTTAAAAATCTTGGACATTTAATTTTGGACAACTTAGTTTCGTATTTACTTATTATTTTAATCCCACTGAAAATCTTTTTACAGATGTTTAGATATGAAATTTTTGCAATAATAACGAGCTTTGAAAGGAAGTCGTGAAATCAGTCATTGCCATCAGTGAGAAATAAATAAGAGAAAAGGAAAGCGTGCCTGTTTAATTACAGTAACCTCTTTTCATTTTAAAGGGAAGATACTTAAAAGAAGAATTTTTCATGTAAGCATTATGCATAGAGGGCCCATTTTTATTTGTTCTTATTTACTTGTTATTTCGGCACTATTTATTTTGCGAAATTGTTGTTCGCGTGCCCTAACTCTGAGGTTTGTTATTGCTGTAAAACTTATCAGTTAAGAGTAATCGTTTGTGTCCAGTAGGACCTTCCTCGTTATTTCACTAAAACACTTGATTAGTCTTAGGTTTTTTGTTGCTCCTAAATAAGCTTCAAGACTGTTTCCACCGATTTCCAATTTAACGACTGGTTCGGAATTCCTGTGAGATTGTTTTTTTATACAAACAATATGCATGCATACATACATACATACATACATATATATATAAATATATATATATGTTATATATATATATATATATATATATATATATATATATAGATATATATAGAAATCATCAACACACAATCACGCAGTGGAATAGAAATAAATTTCTCACGTCGGGATCGACCTTTGGCTCAGGTGAAAGCGGCGCGACCACGGCGCCACACATGTTAAAAAGCAGCTGAACCCGAATTCAATTCACCCGCGAATAACTCCGGGCAGCCTTGTTTACACAAGCGAAAGCTTTCACTTCCGACTCAGCAATGATCCAATAGACAACATTTCACCGAATTAGCCCTTCTGAGCGAAGTCGCTATAGAATCATCAACAGGCCACAATCACGTGTGAACAGAAATACTTCGACTTCATCAATGAACCAGGTTCTCAGGCGGCAGCACTGTTAATCACGGGCCACACAAGTCTGTGAAGCTGGAAATCCAACTCGATACTGCACCAGAATATTTTGGCAGCACTAACTGTTGTGCATACCAGCGAGTTTTCCCCAACTTCCGACTCAGCAATGACCCAATAGACAACATTTCATTCGAATATCCCTTCTGGAGTGAATAAGATAGAAATCATCAACACACAATCACGTGTGGAACGGAAATAAATTTCTGACCATGTCTCTCTTTTTAGACTGTGTGGCTCCAGTGGTTAACGCCCTTTGCTTTCCACCTGAGAATCTGGGTTCGATCCCCGACGAGTCAGAAATTTATTTCCTGTTCCACACGTGATTGTGTGTTGATGATTTCTATCTTATTCACCAGAAGCGATAATTGAATGAAATGTTGTCTATTGGTCATTGCTGAGTCGGGTTGGGGAAAAACTCGTTGGCATGCGCAGTTAGCTTGCCCAGGTAACTCTTGGGGTGCTGCTCTCAGGTTCCAACTTTTTAGACTTGTGTGGCCCATGGTTAACGCCCTTGCTTTCCACCTGGAGAGACCTGGTCTGATCCCGACGTGAGTCAGAAATTTATTTCGTTCCACACGTGATTGTGTGTTGATGATTTTCATCTTATTCACTCAGAAGGGATAATTCGAATGAAATGTTGGTCTATTGGGCCACGAGTCGGGAAGTTAAAACTGCTTGTATGCAGCAGTTAGTTTGCCCAGGTAATTTCCTCGCAGTTGTCTCAGGTTCCAACTTCTTTAGACTTCGTGGCCCAGTGGTTAACGCCCTGCTTTCCACCTGAGAGACTCGTCTGATCCCCGACGTGAGTCAGAAATTTATATATATATATATATATATATATATATATATATATATATATATATACATGCATATACATATATAGCAATCTAAGGGGAGATACAAATCACGGCAGCGTTTCTTTATTTTTTCAAATATGAACAAAACCTTCAACTGAACCCTACAAGCAGAAACAAACAAATGCTCAGTTAAATACAATTCTCATTAACGTTCAGGCAAAGAGATCCACAACTTGTAAACTACGTTGACAATATTACCAATGACCAAAATAGATCAAACAATTAACAGATAAATGGGTAACATACTAGTTACGCTACAGTATAGCGAGACTGGATAATACAACTCGGAGTTAGGCAAATTCCAGTTCCTGAGTCGAATTTACATTTTTTCTAAATATTCTCTTCCGTTGATATTAACCAGTAGATGGCTCATTCCTCCAGTTGAACAGGTTTGTGAAGGAAGACAGTTCCGTTCGTAAAGGCTCGTTTGGTCGTTTGTCTTCATTAGCTGTCCTGCTAAGGGCTGTTATTTGGTTCTGCGAATGCTAAGCTGTCGTTTGCCGAACACTGTGTGTGTGTGTGTGTGATGACACTTTTCACCATATACACACTCTTTTACCCTGCGGGTTGGTGTGGTTACACACAAGGATAGTTGTGGGATTTTGTATTGATGTATGACTTTCGTAAATTATGAAATGTGCTGACAAAGTTTATTTTTTCATTAAATTTTTTTTAGAGAAAAGTCCAGGAATTTTTTTTTTTTTCATTTGTACCCGGAGGCGAAACAACACCTCATTGACTACTTGCAATAAAAAAGAGAATTAAAAGATTTAAATCAAGTGCTGGGAGATTTAAAGTTTCAAAACATTGTAACTAATCTCCTGTTTGAATATGGACTCGGTGACCATCCGTGATAAAAAAAAAAAAGGTTCGTGGTTCCTCAAAGACAGAATCAGCTTATCAAATACCCACCCTTGACCTGAGATAGACATTGGGCGATGTCGCAATGCTGTGTTTCACTTTATTGTATGGAAGAATGATAATAGATTGAGTGTTTATCACTAATCGGTTACTTTGAGTCATTTATATTTATCACTAAGTAGTTACTTTGAGAGTCTTTTTAACCTAGTCATCAAACAGCTTCATTTTTCTCTACATTTTCCATTAGATTGATAAGTTTGGCATCGCTCGGGAAGAGCATTAATCCAGCTTTAACGCTCACGCTAAAGCAAACAACATATGCCAATGTTTATTCACCCTAGCAATTGCAAGCTTACCATTTTGTTGTTAGTTTTGTTAAGAGCTGAGGCCCTCTTCCAAAATACGCTGTAGTCTAACTTCCTGAAGTTGACAAAATCTCATAATCATTCGGATCACTCAGAGTTTCTACAAGGCCACAGACAAGACGAGTTCTTGATTTTCTCATACTAATGGACGCGCTTGTTGGTATTTCGAGGGCATGTGGCACGCCTCGTGACCCACCCGATTATCCCCGGTGACCAACGCCACTGGAACGGCTGGGAACTCTTCTGTTTTGCCTGTTGTTTGATATCAGGCCTTTCTAATCCTTCATGGGCACTAACCATTTTAACCTGTCAGGCCTGGAAAAGGAGAGGAGAAAACAACTGTCCGATATAATCTCTCCCAGGAATTTTTTCTGAGGCCCTTTTTCAGATTTTTTTTTAATTCTGATTTCAATCGGTCATGGACCCAGGTGACCCTATAATGCTTCGTACCCATCTGCGAGGGTATTTCTGTCCTATGTTCATCTGCAAGTTTGCGTTTGTTTGTGTAAATTGTAATCGGGATTAAGCACAAACTTCCGGGTACCTTTCCATAGAAAAGAAGAATGAAGGATTCTAGCATACTGCGTAGAAAATTTAACTATTTCTATAGGGAGTGGATTGCTTTTTTCAGCTTTATCATCAAAATGCGAAGGTGGAACTGGTAACATGAAAATTTTCTTATAAACCGTAAAACAATAGGTTGAGGGACGTTTCACTTGTAAGCCGAGAGATTGTGATCATAATTCAGCTGGGAGTCCAAATGCAGTATTCTAGTCTCTTCTGGTTTAGCTTCGGAGTCTGTTGACATAACCGTGTTCAGTTTTTTAACGATATTATTTTCATTATTTTGACTACCACCACCTGCGAAGCTGGAAAGAGGTCAGATTTGACCAGTTCGAGTGTGTGTGTGTGTGTGTGTGTGTTTATCACTTTGCGCGTATACAAAATACCTCGAGAACGCACGAACGTATTTTAAAGAAACTTGTTGAGATCCTCTCATCGGACGACTCCCTTCAGATGATAAACTTCGGTTGAGATCGATGAAGATACAGCACTTCGGAAACCATTTCACCCATTATAAGATATAGGAATTTTCAGGAAATTTATTGCTGCGTATGAATGTTATTAGTGTGATATTCTGTATCATATTATTAGTGCAATGAATAATTGCCTGTCTGAGTTCACCCAGGAAGGGTGAAAGGCATTGCGTAGATTGGCAGAGGTAAGAACTTCACTGAATCCTTGTGTTCTGATAGTTACCATGATTATTAGTAGCAACAGCATTAGTTTTGGTAGGGACATTAGTCGTAGAATATATCTTTTTTTATTTTTTTTTTTACGTAGTCAAGAAGAACCTTGCCAAATATCCAACACAGTCATTGCAATCTTGCCCTTTCCCCTTGTTCCACACCAAACCCTCCCATCATGCGACTGAAAGGGGATTTTAGTCACGGCTCTAAAACTCTCCTCAAGGTCCGGGGACAATTACAGGATCCAGAAAACATACAAAACAAAGAAACTGATTGCGGTTCAATATGACCTCGAAGGATTACCGACGCAAACTGGACCCAAGACCAGCTCGTGTCCACGAGCGTCGTATTAATTAACGTGTAATACGAGAGGTGCCGGTGGTCATCGCATGGCATCTTGATGACAGTGCGTATGTTGCTTAAGAGCCTGGGAACCCCTGACGCTGTTACCTGTGCGCGGGAATTTACCGGGAATGAATGTTTCTGTCTTTCGACAGATAAATATAACTTGTTTGCTTGAAAAGTGGGCCTGAGACGAGCGCGTGTGTTGTATTTCTGCGGATGTTGAATGGCTTACTGAATGGAGGAGTGCTGGGAGAAGTCAGAGAAAGCAAATTGGGCGCGGGTGCAAAGTTATGGAACAATGAGTCGTGCTTGGAGTGTGGAATGTCGTATGGTTGTTCATCGGTCGTGGATATCAATACCTTTAAGGTTTTAACACTTCGGCGACACCATTAAACCATTTCGTATTCGTGAAAAAACCACAATATTTTAAGACATTGAAACACTGACCCTAACCGCAATGAACAAGGAGTACAAAATGAAGAAGGCTAATGACCACGGTCATCCAGACTCCTGTCATTAGTAAGGTAAGTCCCAGTGGGGCAACCGTAAGTGAGTCTAAACTTCTAACACTCACGATAAATATTACTGACGATATGAAGTATGTAGAAAGATGTTATAAAGATGACTTGTGCAAAGATAGAAAAGAAAATAAGAGTCCATCGTAAGACCATGAAAGTTCTGTGTAAAATGCACAAATTCAGACAAAACGTCAAGCAATTTTGTGATTGTAATAACCACCGTGCCCTCTTAGCTTCTGGTTTGTTCAAGTAGAGAAGTTTATTTCTTTCTGATCATCGGATATATAACAGAAAAGATCAAAATGACGAAAACCTTCAGTGAACATATCGCTTAATTATATCAGCTATCAAGTACGTGTATTCATGGAATAACTAGGAAGTGAGAATGACATGCATGGGTCTCCTTAGCAGTCAGTCAAGACACAAAGCACAGACTCGAAGGTGACCACAAGGACCATACGGTATCTTGGCTACAAATTTGGATGCTGTGTACCATTAACGAAACTGCTTCCTGCATTTTCACACGTATTTCACTTTTGGATTCTAAAGAGTTTCTAGGAATACAAAAGGCCGACTCCTAGCAAACATTGTTTAGGGCCTGAGAAACTCAAAACCTGTCATATGGTGCCTGAGCAAGGGACAAGGAAGCGAGGAGATAAGACCCAAATCTTAAAGAATTTTATATCTGATCAGTAATACATCATTTAGTCAGTTAAACAGACTTAAGAGAAACCATTCATTACCTATTTTATATTGATTGAACCTGATCCTAATGAACATGAAAAATCAATCATCCCGTGACAAACATTCCACCATTTTCAGTCACAATGTTTCTGTGGTGCTGAGACCAAGATGGGAGGGGCAGTCCAAAACATGGCTGTCTCTTAGTGCGTCCCCACTGCAGTAAAGCATTTCATCAACACACATTGACAACTTATCTCACACACACCAAAACAGGTTGAATACAAGTCAACAACTTGTGCTTCACATGATCAACCAGCATTTGCCAAAGATTCGTTTTCTACTTGTGGTGGTAGATTTGTTTTCAACCTATTTGTGATATGTATTTAATAAGTTGCCAACATGTGTTCGTGACATATTTTACTGTAGTGTGGCCGGAGTCTTAATGAATTTCATTTTCCAAGTGTTGACAGACCCACCTCTTGAAAATAGTAACGTTGAATAATTCAGCAAATACAAAAGAATACAGAGTTACATTTTCTGTTTCAAAAGTGAATCATGTGATGCATTGATCAGCCTAGTTGATCCTTAGGTTCATGACACACTGGGTGTAGGATTGAGGAGTACAATGAGGACGAAAGACTGGAGGCCACAGGACACCATACAGTCAATATACTGCCAAAGGCAACGCCAAAATTAATATCTGCAAATTAAGATGTGAACAATGAGCTAATGACGGAGTGGAAGCAAGTCCAAATTGAAAGTAAGACCCCAACTATTTATCAGACAGAAATTTTTTTTTTTTGTCAATAGAAGTATTCAAACAGAGCCTCCCCATAAATAATGAAATTTTTCGGTGTAACTGCACAAAATTTCCGTAAGATATATGAAGGAACTGTTCAGAAAAGTACAAGCAGTGCCTAAAGAGCACACCCAGCTTCTTAGAACAAGACTATACTAGGCCCATAATAAAATACCCAGAAGCAAGCTACTGTTAATTTCTTAAGCTTGAAATGCTTATAAATCATATGAGTTCAATTTCCAGATTCTACATTATTATTGTGAAGGCAAATGGGATGTGAGAAAAAGAGATAAGAAAATTGATCTGGGGGACCATTAAAATAAATCAGGTTTTGTCCGCTCCCATTAAAAGATAATACCTAGATCTTAGTTAACACAAAACCTCAAAGTTAAATGAGGCTGAAAACAAAGTTTAGTAGCAAGAAAGGAGGAAGGCTTGTGAAAAGTTTAAGTATCCTCATACAAATGGGTGCATCATGAGAAGACTTTGAGGTCACTGATGGAAAAAAGAAAGGTAAGGTAAAAAGAACAAATCCTTGATTGGACACCACTTGAGGTTTGGATAGAAACAAATGCAGCTTCATCGAGTGCATTCGAATTAGACTGACCTGCAATGAGACTAACTTAGTCGACAGAGATAAATGGCAGACAGTATCTTATTCCAGGCGGTATCAAACGCCTTAGAAATATCTAGTTTAATAATTTCCAGAGAAAAGATGACCAGACATGAGTTCAGTTCAGACCTGGAGGTTCAATTGTTTTAGAAAAGTGGCGCAGAGTGACTTCAGAGAGTTTAGAAACACTGTACTAGAAGTAAGAGTAGTATGACGTTTGAAAGGATTTGAACAGTAGCCCATCTTGGGAACAGATTGTACATGAAAGTAGAATACGAGCGTTTTAGCAAAGCTAAAAAAGCAGCAGAATGCCAATGAAAGATAATTCACAAAATGCTTAAAAGACCAAAGGGGGATTTCATCAGTGCTCAGTGAGCTTTGCTCAGAGGAATAACAGGGGAAAGCGTAAGATTTATAAATGATTAGGATGCAATGGAATCCTCTAAATTTAACCTAAAGGAAGCAAAGAGCCCATAAGAATGTTTCTGGGAGAATGCCAGACTTGTGGATGCTTTTAGCTAATCTAGAAAGAGAACTGTTAGAAGTGAATAAAGTTAAATTTGTACACTTCTTGTCATTAAGGTGTATTCAGACATATGAAGTTTAGATTTTTAACAATTCCTCATAGTTCTGAAAGCAAAATCAAATCAAGGTTTACAAATAGGGTGGAATAACACTTGTATAACATGGCTGGTCACAAGGCTAGGGTTTTCGCAAACAATCTAGTAAAGAATAAGCATAAAGGTATGCAGGTCATCACGTTAAGCTTGGTGTAAGTGGCGCAAGGGAATGAGGAGAATAGGTAAGGAAGGCTAGGATGCTGCAGAAAGCCCTGTTACTGGTGCTTGAAGAGAATTATACACAATATGAGTAGCCTTCGGTCCAGAATTTTTATGTGGCGTCTGGTAATCTTTTCCTAATCATTGAAAATAGAAGAGTCAGGAACCTCCACTACCTTATTAAGTCGATGGGGTGTACATTAAATTCCCTGTGACTTGTGTTAAAGTTTACAATGGTGCTTACCCACATCTGAGCCGTTATAAAGGGAGGCGAAAAGAGGATCAGTAGATGAATCACTTGCTTGCGTGTGGTACTCAACAGAGGATTAGTTCTTTGCAGCGTCCCTTCAGCCCCTAGCTGCAACCCCTTTCATTCCTTTTACTGTTTCGCCGTTCCTATTCTCTTTCTTCCATCTCACTTTCCACCCTCTCCTAACAATTGTTTCATATTGCAACTCCGAGGTTTTCCTCCTGTTGCATCTTTTAAACCTTTTTATTGTCAGTTTCCTTTTCAGCGCTGAGTGACCTCATAGGTCCCTGCACTTGGCCTTTGGCCTAAATTTTATATTCCATTCCATTCCAGTATATGGAGAATGGTGCTGGTCAAAAGATGGCATTTCCTGGGTAGAGCCTATTCAGTTTCAAACTGAAAAATAACTCTGCTAAAACACACAACACACACACACACACACACACACACACACACACACACACACACACACACACAAGAAAGATGGGACTACAGATTCAAGGGTGGCAACGAGAGATGAAGCGAAGAAAGGGAGTGGATAAAAGTTTGTGAAATACGATATGTACGTATTATATACCTCTCTAGAACAGTGGTTCTCAAACTTGGGGTAATGAAACCGTTTCTGTGAAGGGGATGCGGGGAGGGGGAGGGGGCGGGTAACGAAGCACTTTCTAAAAGTAATAATTCTTTGGGATTGAAAATTCCAATATTTTTCTTTTCTTTATATTATAACTTCATATAACTGAAGAAGAATGGAGTAGAGCTAATGGTAATCTATCACGCCACTGCCGGGGGTAACGATACCAAAAAATATGAGAACCACTACTCTAGAATAATCGGCTTTGAGTATTCAGTAGTAATTGAGCTTCTTGGCAAGCTTAAAAAACAATGGCCATATATTCGGTCCTGCTCTTGTTTTCGACTGCATTTAATATTCTCTCTTTTGCCCGTTACTTATGAGCCAATGTCGCGCCCTTTCTCAAACGTAAAACTGGCTTTTGTAACCGGTCATAATACACTAGTCTGTATTTCAGTGAGCGTGCGTACAATCTGAACTCCAGTCTTGATCACATGACAAATACATACCTGCGTAGAGATTAGTGTTTCGACAACAGTGATGATCTTAAACGAGAAGAAATTATATTGGTCGTACAGTTTGAATATATACCGCATTCCAACTGGGATTTTGAGCTTTGAGGCTACATGGTGGAATAGAAGAGAGTTCGTCGGCCAGGTAAAAAAGAGACATCCTGTTTATGAGAGAGAGAGAGAGAGAGAGAGAGAGAGAGACAAGTATACTACACAAGGAGATTATGAAGTAGACCCACCTGCTAGTTTGGACCACTTAATGTGTTTTTTTAAAGATTGTAGATCGGTTATGTATTCACCCAGTCTTTCGCTCGTTCACCTTCATCATTTTGAATAATTGCCGCCAACAGTCAGACTTCTAAAGTCTGCTGGAAGCTTTCCAAGACCGGGCATTGAGATGGGATTGATAGCCCCATGCACTTGTTTCTACAGATTGTATGGAACAATGCGTAAAGCGGGAAAAAATTAATCCTCTGGGGAAAACAGGTTTAATTTTCACTTTGAGTCTTAGAAATTAATTATAAACTATTTTTAACGATGCTAAAAAAAAAAACTACGAGGAAACTTACTTTTGAATAAAGCACATCAACAGCTATCAAGTTATCGTCATTATTATATGCCATGCTAGCAATTATAAATCTAAGGCTTCAATGAAAAGTGGAATGTCTGATAAGATATGAAGAACAGAGCAAACATGAGAGATAAAAGTGGTTTCATTCTGGGAAAGTGAATTCTTGCCTGTGTTGCCAACTTCACATAATATATCCGTAGAATATTGGCCCTGTAGGGGGGGTAGGGCCGTCAGTGCAACTGCACGCGATGCACTGAAGGCATTATTTAAGGTTCTTTGCAGCGTCCCTTCGGCCCCTAGCTGCAACCCCTTTCATTCCTTTGACTGTACCTCCTTTCATATTCTTTTTCTTTCGTTTTACTTTCCACCCTCTCCTAACAATTGATTCCTAGTGCAGCTGTGAGGTTTTCCTCCTGTTACACCTTTCAGACCTTCTTACTATCAATTTCCGTTTCAGCACTGAGTGACCTTATTGGTCCCAGTGCTTGGCCATTGGCCTAAATTCTATATTCAACTCAACTCGACTCATTCATAGAATATTAGGAGTGACCAAAAGAATTAGTTTCTGGCGTTGAGAAACGGAAGTTGTGCAACAAAATCTATCGGTGTGTAATAGCACATCTGACTTGACGCACATTTAAGTGACGCGAAGTAAGAAAATATTACTCACATTATCAAGTCACAAAATTATCTTTCATCAAGTATTTCACGAATCCCCAAAGAAGGACTGATTAAGTAATAATACCTATAGGATCAAATCTAGAACTTCAGTAAAAGCCACCGAATAACTGAAGATACTAAAAATATTCTGCGCTAACGCTGCGGAGTTTTACTCTGTAATACTAAACTACTTTAAACATAAGAATGATGTTTTAGCTGATTTGAATTATTGGATAAATAAATAGCAGGACTGAATAAGAGCAAAATCAACATCCGTACAGCAGTTGCCCAGATAAATGCAATAAGAGCTTAAATACAAACAACGCTTGTGCGAATGACGCTGAAGCATAATTTTCAATTACAGTCAGGATTTTAGACCTGACTGAGTCATAGGCTGAACTGCAGGTCGCTAATACGCATAGTAGTGAAGAATGCAGCTATTTGGAGATCTTGTTCAAATAAAGAAGGACTTTGAAGAAATCGAGGCCAAAATTAAATTGAGCAATCCACTTGCTACGCATTACAGCACGATTTTATTTTTAGATTATATTAAGATGCATACAGCATTACGTACACAAACTCTTGAATCTATGAACAGGGGTTCATAACCTTTTTAGGCCGAGTCTCAAAATCTTGTTAGCATCTTAAGATGGCGACCGATATCGCCGTGAAATGTTTACAAATTTTCTCTTTCTTTCTATAATTTTGATTATAAAGCGGGATTCTGATAAGGAAAAATATATCGTTATTTTACGTTAGAAGTAAAACACTGCCTGTCCGAAAAGAATGCCGACTCTTGTGAAAAAGTGAACATCTCTGTAGATGTTTACAGTAATGATACGGAGGTACTCTTGAATCTTAATAACGAGAGAGAGAGGGAGAAATTTTACTCGTCGAAGAAGTTAACAGTAATTGTTAATTGTAATTCTGCTGTAATATTGCTACTAAGGGCCTGGACATTTTGGTGCTAACTCTTATATCAGTGTCCCCGACCCCTTTGCATTGTCGTTAGCTTGCCTCTTATTTCGACCCCTGGTTGAAGGCAAACTAGGTGTTGTGCCCTCGATTATACCGAGCGCTAAGATCACTGCCTCGCTGGAGGTTTGATGCAAAGGGGTAATTAGGCTAGTAGTTACAGGGACTAGCCTTCTAAATTTGGTTTTATTTTTAAGCTTTTTATATTTAGAACGAACTTCAGTGATTTCACTGATTCACTCTTTTTCTTTTCCATACTAGTATGAAACACGTCGTCGCTGAGGATATCCATAAGCTTCTGTCATTGCTTATTGGCACCTGGTGATTTCGTCTGGTCTTCAGCTTTATTGCTAAAAGGGGTGCTTCTCTTCCAATAGCATTTCACTTTTATCAGTGGAATGCGGTGTTTATACTGTAATTGCATAATCTGTCATTGGATCTCTCATGGATCTAATTCGAGTACAGAAAAGATGCCATGTATTTAGAGTAATTATTATACCGAACATTACTTTTAATTTCATTGTCGTTACCTTTGGTATTTAATCACGACTACGGAATGAAATATTCAGGATTTCATATCTTAGAAAAAATATCTGTTTGAAAACAACTTGCATGATATATTCTGACTCTTGTATAATATGATATATTCTGACTCCTGTATAATTCGTGGTCCTTTAGTAACTCTTTTCCATTAAAAATATCTTTAGTTAAGTAATGATAACAGCGTGACGCAACAGAAGTGCGTATTGAGTTGAAATCAGAACATAATTATGTGAATGGAGACAATGAAGTTTTGGTCATAGTCTGGATTAAATAATTATGAATTATCTCCTGCATCACAGCATGTGATGAAAATGTTTTCACATTGAGTAGCAGGATTTCTTCGGTGGTGAGGACTGGACCATCACCGAACTCTTTTTTTAATGTAACAGCGAAAATACGTCAGACTCTAAACACAGCAGTGGACCATCATGCACTAAAGCACCCTCTGAGTCTCCACCTCATCATATCATCTTTGTCATCGACATCTCATCCTTTGTCTGTAATGCTTTTTTTGCTGTGCTGTACTCAAGTTTCCCCCCATAGCTTTATTCAAAGTGAAATCCCAATTAATGTTTATTTTAGGCATTATTTTGTCTTATTTTGTATGACAGATTTTCTGTGGAAATTCGTGAAATTAAAGTCGATGAAAATGGTAGGTAAGAGAGTACAAAAGTAATTAATCATCCAAGTATCATTTAAAAAAAATTCTTATGAAATTACCTGGTGTAATTTTGGCATGTTAGCTTTGTACAAGAGTACATCACTCGGAAGGACTTATCCTTTTTCCTCTAACTAATTTTGCGGTGTTAGTCATAAACGCTCACCAGAAAAAATAAAAATAAAAAACAAAGATGTATGTGTGTAAAACTGTGTGTAACAGTAACATTCAGGTAAAAAAATTATGAAAAATCTCATTTAAGCTTACCGTGATCAGACCAGTTGTGGTGTATGGTTCAGAAACATGGGAGACATTGAGAAGGGCGAGGAACAGGAGCTGGCGCGAACAGAAATGAGGATGCTGAAGTGGATTTTGGGGATCTCACTGCGTGAGAGGTTGGGAAACGAAGAAATTAAAAGTACACGAATGATTAAGATTGCTGATATGATAGAGAGTCGAGACTGAGATGGTCGGGTCATGTGATAAGAATGAGACGGGAGTGAAGAGGTCTTGGGTGGAACCGGTTAAGGTTAGAAGGTCAAGAGGAAGGCAAAGGATTAGATGACGCGATAAAGTGAGGGAGGGTTTGAAGAAGTAGAAGAAGAATTAGAAGAAGAAGAAGAAGAAGGAGGGGGAGGAGTGTTAGCAGAGGGAGACGCTTTTTGCAGAAACAGTTGGAGAGGGCGCAACAAAAACAAAAAAAAGGAAGGGATGAAGAAATATATATATATATATATATATATATATATATATATATATATATATATATATATATATATATATATATACATACATACATACATACATATATATGCTTAAAAAATCACAGTAGATGCATCGTGACTTCAGTGTATGGGAAAGGAATCACAGGAAAATGACAGGCAGAGTTGCACACAAGCACTTTCACGTTTATTAACGAAAGTGCCCCAGACTATGCGTTAATAAATGTGAAAGCGCTTGATACTGAACTTCTGCCTGTCATTTTCCTGTGGGATTTGCTTATACATACATACATACATACATACATACATACATAACATAAATACATATATATATATATATATATATATATATATATATATATATATATATATATATATATATATATATATGGAATTTGACAGCATCCACAGGACAAAAATTATGAAAGGTCCTGCTTCACTGTGGTATTCCATTTATAGAAGTAAAGCTGACTAAAATTATCTAAGAACGAGGCAGTTGTAAAGCTGATGTTGATGGAGTCTTGCCAAGTGAAATTGCAAAAACAGTGGGGAACTACCGGGAAATGCTATGAAATTTACCTCTTGGAGGCTGGTAAACCATCTAATAATGATTAACTGAGCATTGGAATCCGCTGTCACCGGTCAAACGGAGATTATGAATCTGTGGGGAAAGCGCTGGAAAAAGATATCGTGGACGGTTTTAATGTAATGACTCATACTCCAGCAAGTGCTTCATTAGATACGCCCACCAGACTCGACTCAGGTGGGAGTTAACGAGTACTATTATAAAAACAACAGGCTGACCTCCTTAATCACAGGACAGCCGCCATTTCCATTCCCACCAACGTCGTTATTTCATATCTGCATATTCCATATAAATACGCTTGTTTACTCATCAGCCGTCCACGTTCACTATAATAATTATAGTGATCAGAATTGGAGAGTTAGCAATCGCGATATACTGTAGGTCGTTATGGTGTAAATGGTAAATATGGACCCTTAGAACTTAACAGAATTCCGTTATATCAGTTGCTTTGATAATTCAACTCATAAGATTATATAATGGCATGTCGAACGATATAAACACTACAGATAAAGAGGACAAAAAAGCACTGAGCTCAAATAGTAAAAGCATACTTTTGTAATAGAGCGTTCATAACCCAAGTAATTTTCTTGTGTGCATTGAGTTGATGTAAAAATTTTAAATAACTCATGCTTTGCAACATTATATTGCATGTGAGGATAATGATGATAATATACTACAACGACTCCTGTTACCCCATCCAGTACTTGGTTCTTTATTTGTTCTTGAGGTGGGGTACCTGATAGCTTATTATCATGGTAAAGGAGTGTTTAAGATAAACTACACATTTTATTACACATATTACGTAAAAAGGTGTTTTTAAGCCCCAAATTTTGATTAATGGAAGCATCTGGTATTGAATCTTTAAATACAGCAGCCTTAGACGGCATTCAGAAAGAAAAATATTGCACACGGGCAGGGAGGACGGATTTTCTTTGGGGAGGAGAAACTAAATTAAGAACGGAAAAGGGAGAGCAACCGAGTAAGTTCCGTAACTAACACGGCTGCAAACTGGATGCAACAAGTAACATTCGCTCCACCCCTTCCAGCTTGCAAGATCGCAAGCAGCATAGGATGAAAAAAATAGGATCGGGAACAATCAAACAAGCACTGACATAAAAGAAAAGTACTGTCATAAGACCAACATAATCTGAAACTAACCAAAGCCAGCATAATGGAGATATTTAACGCCATGTAGGAATTCGACTTGGCGAGACCAATACGGAATCAAACCTCCTTGGGCGAGACCAGTTTGCGCAGGCTAAAGTACGGAGGGATAATAATAATAAAAAAAAAGTGTTTTGTCGGCCATTATACACAACCACAACAGAGGATGTTATTTCGAAAATCAGTAGGTGTTCCGGTGTGTGAATGTGCACTGCGGTGTTTGAAACTGTTACATTTTCACCGGTACAGTGAAAAAACAAGAATCCATGTGCGTCGATAATCCACTGTGTTCACCGCCGTGAAAATCCGACGATTCAGCGTGAAAACACTTTCATTACGAGCTGTGATGCAGGAAATAATTCATGTTAATTTAATCTAAACTATGGCCTAAACTTCATGGTCTCCATTCAGACGTGTTCTGATTTTGGCTCAATACGCACATTTGTTGCGTCACGCTGTTATCATTACTTAACAAAAGATACTTTTTATCGGAAGAATCAAAGGGTCACGAAGTACTCAGATTCAAAACGGATAATACAAATTGATTTTTATGCAGATTTTTTTATGAGTAAAAACATGGGTAAAATTTTATTAGTTACCAATACGACTCCAGCCAGCCATTTTTGCATGAAAAAACATTTTGGGTTTTTCACGCACAAATGCCTAGGAAATGATAGGGAACTAAAAGAACCTTAAAATACCAACCTAATGTTTACTGGTTACAATTTTGTCGTATTAGCTATGAAGGGCGGGGTGCCGGTATTGTCTTACCTTGTAAGTCGTGGTTTTATTAATTTTTGATTTAGCATTTGCGCATAGTGTTTATGGGGTTCAAAATAACGAGAATGAAGAGCTCCTTTCAAAAATGTAGGTTACGATTTCATATAGTGGATAGGCAAATTATAAAATAATACCAAAACATGAATATTTCATTCCGATGCTGTGATTAAATATCAAGGATAACATTTAATTTGAAATTAATCGGGTTTGAAGCTTGAAGCTATTTAAATTGAGTCTACTATGCAAATTAAAAGAAGAAAATGAGAATCCGTTTTCTATCACCGTTCCAGTTTTCTTTGAAGCTTCTAAAACTGAAAGTCATGATTACAAAACTGACAGAAAAAAATGAGCAAAACGTAGATAGTTTATGGAATTGATACACATGCATGTAAAGACATGGAGAGTATCATGATACGGTAAAAACAATAATTATACGACCATTTCCACCAGTAGAACATCGAAAAGAAGGGTTGCGTCATTTGTTTTTATCTTTGTCAACTTACTAGGATTAGAAATTGTTCAGACTCTCATCGACGTTCATGTTAGGGGCATCAGTAATGAATGCATGTTATTTCATTTTTATGAAGAACTCACTAGCAAGATTTTATGTCGTTTCGTAAGTTATAGTTTCATATTCTTGCGTGTTTCGTCATATAACCTGAATCACATGTTTGTGAGCGATTCCATTTCCGATCACGAGCTCGCGGCGATATGGTGGCGTTCTTTACAAAGATTTAATTATGCCATATATATATATATATATATATATATATATATATATATATATATATATATATATATATATATATATATATATATATATATATATATATATATATAATGAGAGAGAGAGAGAGTTATTTTATTAAAACACGAGGAAACTCGTAGATAAAACTATGATTTTTCTTAGGACGTTGCTTAGGAATAAATATTTTTTATCAGCCTGCATAAACTAGATTTTCATAATAGGATATTCATTTTGTCATAATTTTAAAGCTGCAGTATGCTCACAAAAAGACAAATATTAACAAAAACAAGTCAGAATGAAGAGAGTAAAGATGTTTACCCTATAGCTTCCTGTTAAAAAACCCATAAAAATAGATTTAGATGTATAAAGATCGTGTTTGCTTAATGCAAAACTACGGTAAATTTCCTTTCTGATTTTATATTTATATATATATATAACATATATATATATATATATATATATATATATATATTAGTTTGTTTTTATATGCACTCTTATTGTACATCGAGCATAAGGTAACTCTCTTTCTAGAACTGGAAACTCTATGTAAACTTAATTTTCACACAAGAGCACTAGTATATTATCGCTTTAAAGGTAGATATAATTCATTACAGTTTGTTCGGTAATGCAAAGTAAAAAAGATAACCGGTTAAAATCATGAATTGAAGTTAGCCGAAGCTAAAACTTTCTGTGCTTTGCAATGAAAAAAATATTTTAAAAAATAAAGTAATAGAATTATAGTTTTTAAACCGCGTCATTAATTGCACAGTGAAACATTACCGCCGTCTTTGACCCCTTTAGTACACTATACGTATGATTAAAAAGTTAGTTTTTATACCGATAATTGTTTTCATTCATGTTCTTGGCGCATAGGATAATGTTTACCCATACCAGAATTTTTGTACGGTATTAACATCATTAGCGTTAAAAAAAGCATTGACTTGAAACAAGTAATGTGCGTGATAACCTTTATGTATTATAGGTACGATGCAATTAGCGAAGTTATTTTAATGCTGCTCCCATTATTCATGGTAGAGATACACTAGTTTACATACACTTAACGTTAAGCCGTTTCCCTTCTGCACAAAAATATATGTATATATATATATATATATATATATATATATATATATATATATATATATAAAAGACAAAATCACGAAAGAAGAAACACTAGAGTGCTGCGAGGACTTTGACTGTCGAGACTGATCATTCTAAGTAAAAGGACGACAGTCAAAGCCTGCAGCACTCCAGTGCTTTCTCTTTTTCGTATATATGTGCGCTTGTGTGTGTATGTATGTATAAATGAATCACGAAAATATGGAACGTGATAAATATATGATAAAGAAATATATATATATATATATATATATATATATATATATATATATATATATATATATATATATATATATATATTTATTTCTCCCAAATAGATCTTTAGTCTTCTTAAGCCTCAGCAGGCAGCCTGACATTATGACAAACTACTCCCCCTGTGATGATGTAAAGGTCATGCACAAGTCAAAGGTCTAGACCTTGCCCAAGTCATTCTCATTTCGCTTTCATTATTATCTCATCTGCATTAGGAACTTTCGTAGTTTCCCTTATGATGTTATTTCTTACCCTATCCTGTTATCTGTCCCCATATATTTTAAAAGTTTATTCTTAAGTCAACCAAATATTTTATGGCTTGTACCACTGTCACCATGATTCAAGCTCGTATTCCGATACAGATCGTATCAGACTAATTAACATTCTCACTTTTGTACGCAGTTTCAGTCTTTTTCATTTTCACAGGTAATTCCTCCTACCCATTGCTTGATTTGCTTTTATTTTTCCTTTCATTAATTTCCAGTTCAAGAGGACTTGCGTTGCATATATTTGTTCCTAAATATTTGAAAGATGCAGCCTCGTTAATCCTTTATCCATCTAATTTTATTGTATTGTGCTCACTCTGTCTTCAATATTTCTATTTTTCCTAGATTTGTCCTTAACCCAATCTATCTAGATTTTTTATGTGTTCTCGTAAACAAGCGATGGAAATCTCAAGGTGTCTTGCTGGTTAAAACAGCGTCATCTGAATATTGTAAATCTGTCAGCTTTCTGTTGTTACTCTAATCTAAACCTCCTCTTCCATCTCCAGCCACTCTTTTTTTTTTTTAGTATAAAACCCCTGTTAAGGGCAAAAAAAAAAAAAAAAACAAAGATGGCACAGCATTTCCCCGTAGCACCCTGCTACCTTTTGAAAAGTTGTTATATCTAATGACCCCATATTGCATTCTTGTTTAAGTTGTATTCTTAAAACTATGTTTTACCTGAAGACGGCTTTGTAATGAAAGACATAAATCTTGGTATCTCATTTTACTTTCATGTGTGACACTACACTTCTTATCTCAAGACCATTGGGAAGTACATTATTTTATATATATATATATATATATATATATATATATCTATATATATATATATATATATATATATATATATATATAGTTTGTATGTGTAAACACTGAGCTGTTTGCTAATAGTATGGTTCAAAGGAAAACAATACAGCATCACTGTTTTCATTTCATACTACTTATTGTATCTTGGATAAGGCCCCTTTGTAAATTATAAGAATTATTTTTTTATATATCGGATCTCAACACTTTGTTAATCCTTGGTTTTATATTGAGTCGGTAAAAGGATTTTTACCTGATGTAAATTGAGGTTGTTTCTTTAGAATTAAGGCTCCTATTGCAATTATGAATAATGCCAGTTTATTCTGAAACTGATGTTATTTAGTGTAGGTAAATATATATATATATATATATATATATATATATATATATATATATATATATATATATATATATATATATATATATATATATATATACACATACATACGTTTGTATACGTGTATATATCTATACATTATATATATATATATATAGTTATATATATATATATATATATATATATATATATGTTATATATACACATATATATTATATCGCAGGTTATGTGTTCTTTTAATAACATATCAGTAAAGCCTAAATGAGACTTACCGTAATATGTACCTGAATGTTATACACAAGCGCGCACAAGCACACATACCTACATCTGTTTTCTTTTTTTCTTTTTTTTACTGGTGAACGTTTATGACAACGATGTAGTATTAGTAAAGAAAACGGATAAGCACTTCTAAGTGGTGAACCTTTAAAGCTAATATCCCAAAATTACACCAGACCATTCATGGGCAATTTCTAAAAATGATACTTGATGATCCAATGATTTAGTGGCCCATACCTAGCAATTTTATCATTTTTTCTATGAATTTCCTCATAAAATCTATTGAACTCGATAATAAGAAGACCGAATGTTACATAAATTAAAAATGAATTAGGGTTTTATTGTGGATAAAGTTATGGGAAAACCTCACTACTTTAGTGACTCATACTTGCCATATTTATTGTATTGTTCTCTGAGTTTCCTCGTAAAATCTATTGAATCCGATAATAAGAAGGCTGAGTATTACAGAAGTTAAAAATTAATCAGGGTATTTTTGTCGATAAAGTTATGGGAAAACCTCAGTCTAGTACATTGAAGCATCACTACAGATAAAAGACGAGATGCCGATGATGCCGACACATGCGTGGTAGTTGTGGTTTTTTCTGTCAAATATATCACAAGTGATCATTATTTGTTTATCACTTGTATTCAAATACATGAAAGAATGGCTGTCATTGTTCTGTATCTGAGTTCATTGTTTAAAAACTCAAATGTTTTCAAGACAATAAATAGAAAATTAAACTTGCGAAATGAGATGCGATAACACCGATAGCAAATTCAAGTCTTAGTTGAAAGTAGCGGTATTAAGATCTTGGGAAATTATGTATACTACTTGTCGTATTTATAAACAAACATTAATCTTACTAGGTTCGAATTAATTATTTCAGATTAAGAGTAACCTTAAATGAACCTGATTGAGAGTAATATTATAATTTCTAAAATGCAAAAAACGTATCACACTTTAAAACCCGTAAGTGGGCTTCTAGAAGGAAATCAGAAGTTACATGGAGAACTGAAACGGATGTTTTCATAGACTAGAAAAAAAACAAAGGAAAGACGTGCAAAAATATGAATAATAATTTTCCATTTCTTAATTAACATCGGAGACGAAATAGACACTAACGCTTGTGAAGTTCTCCCTGGCCTCTCACACATGATTATGGGTCTCTAGGAGGGAAGGCGTTGTAGTTTCACCCTATATTGTCGACATCTTATGTCATCCTGATTCCCAAAACCTAGAATTACGATATCAGATTGACCAAAATATCCATCCAAGTTTTACTAGGCTAGACTTATTTCGATAACGAATGCATGTAGAAGACTTTTTCTGAAAATTAATCAGTGGCTGTTTCAAAATGTAAATAAACAGTTTGCAAGACGAGCATGCAGATAAGAAAGTAGTGGTAAATGGTTTGTATATAACTTTTCTTAAAACTACTCATTAAGTTTGCATGTAACGTGAACACTTTTGTTCGTCCATTCTTTTCGTGGCCCTTCCATGAAGTAAACTATTAACGAGTGCATTAATTCCGCAGCCTGACACACCCTAAGTTGCTATGAAAAAAAGGAAATAGAGGATAACATGAAGAAAAAGCTTCGCCTACATCTAAATTGTGTGTTGGATTAATTACATAAAAGATAATGTGATTTCTACCGATTAATTATAAATATCTATGAATGGAAAACTTAATTTTAACAATAATTGTTAGACGGAGTTTTCTTTTTACAGTAAGATGATCATGGCTGAAAAAAAAAAAAAATACTGCAACGGTGGCTTGTTGCCAACAAGGTCGATCGAAGATATGGAGGTCATGGCAAAAGAGACGTGAAGACTTGATTATACAGTCTCACCTCCATAAACTATTTTTGTTCCGTGGACATTTCTTTCTACAAGGTTAGAGATGATAGAAAGAATTCAGCCAATAAAGGGGAGGCGTTTGGTCTCGCGGTAGTCAATAATTGATTACCATTGATGAACTGTTGAGCTTTTAGCCTTTCATGGTTATGCACGTGTCGTTTTTTCACTTTTGTCTGAATATAAAGACGATAAACAGTCTGTACACAGCTATCAATAGTGAAACATTAAAATTGAAAAATGCTTCGTCATCATACTCCAATCTCTATCGTTAGTCATTTTTCGGTGGTGATGATAATGCTCGGTGACAGACGAGAATGTTCGCTGGTAATGAACTTAATATATAAATTTCTTTTTTATACTTCTTTATATTACGAATTAATCTCCGTTCCATAATATTAACTTTGTTAAAACTGTTGAGTACTACTGCGCCCCTTTGGTTAGATAACTACCTGTTCATAGCAATTATGGGCGCCGTGTTTATTACCCGACCCTTGGCGATGAATGTAAAACATAAACTTGATATACTAAATACCAAAAACACATGCAAAAGACATAAACATAAACAAAAGCATAAAGAAAAGTTAATAAATATCCCGGTAGGTGACTGGCGGGAATGAGGCCGCGGCAGTAATCTTCAGTTTTACCGAACCATTTTTTTGAAACGTGTGAAAAAGAACGGCACTAAATCGGCTCTGTTGTATAAGGAGCGCTGTTTATGAGGGACTGTAGGAAGGTGAGTTGGGGGTTCCCCCGTCGGTGGTCTCCGGGTCAGCCGGTGTCACCGGTATCCCGCCGGAAGGCCACCCAGTCGGGAGGCAATATGAACGTAGCTGGTTCTCTGTTACGAATAGTCGTTTCCCGCCGGTGGCCGTTGACGCATGTGACCCGCGGTTTCCATCCCCGTCCTGCGCCCAGGAAAGCCTCGTGGTCCTACATCACAGCCTGTAAACGACTGACAAGAACCATAGGCGTCTGCGGGAGTGACCTTTGGCGTGTCCAGAGCGCTGCTTTCACCACCATGGCACCCGTAACGGCAGGGGCCAACCCTGCCCAGCTGGTGGACGAGTATATACAGGGTAATAAAGTTATGGTCTTCAGCAAGTCCTACTGCCCCTTTTGTAATAAGGTAAGGACCCTCCGAAGTAGAGTCATAGAGCCTAATGTCTAGAACTAGGCCTAGGATAGAGGACTTAGCCTAGATCTGTGAGCAGAGCTTAAGCCTAACCTAGGCCAATTGCTTACGGCATCTCATTGGCCGTAGGTTTAGTTCCTGTGAGCCTTAGCGTGGGCCTGTGAATGACTTCAGGCTGTAGGTCAAAGGGCAATAGAAATCTAGGCCAAATATTACGTAATGGGACGCCTACAATAACCTTAGATGTTGCGACACCAGTTTTAGTAGTCTTAAGTCAGTGTCTTACACTGGTGGATGGCATTAGGGTAGGCGTCAAAAGGCTAGGTTGTAGGCCAACACACAAAGCGAACTGTAAATTCACTAAACTAAAGCAAGAAGCCTAAGGAAGACTCGTGTTAGTTTGGAATTTGTCGGGACTGTTGTAAGGGGTTGGGGGAGTGTCCAGGGTAGCCAAAGCCTCTTCCCCCTGGCCCCGTATCGACATTTCATCTGTGGTTAGGTTAGGTAAGGGTAGTTTTAGTTAGGTCATATTCCTACAGAGATGTCAACTACAGTTGATTTGTACTGCAGGTCAGACCTTGTTGCCCCCGTTTTCATTGTTTTTTTTTTTTTTTAATAAAACTCCTTCAAAGAGTTTAACAATAGCTATGGGCGGACCTGAGAATGTTGTGCAATTACAACCTCAAAAGTTCAAGTTAAGATGCAATACATTATTACCATAAAGCAAATTCTTGTACAGTACTTTTAATAATTTATTCGTATTTTTATCTATTTATTAGTTTGTTAAATAACTTTTTTCTGATAACTGATCTCTTCAGTATTATGTATTTTTTTTTTTTTTTCAAATGAACACCACATTCTTTGGAAACTTTAGTTTCAAGTGGACCTGTTCCATATGAATAGGGTTCATCCCAATAATAATAAGTGTGATAGTGAGAAAACAATTTTTTGTCATGGAGGTTGGAGGGAATACAAAACTGGAGTGAGATTCGTGGGCTTATTCAAATGTAGGGCACTTGGTCTTCCACCTAAATTGACAATGGGTGTTGTAGTCTATTTCATGTGTGAAAATTCATGGATGCATTTCAGCTCCACATTTCTTATCCAAATTCTACCTTAACCATGGTTTCCCCTACCTAGCCTAGGGTGCTGTAATCATAAATGGAAATACAGGGGTGCATCCTTTCTTTTGTGTTTATTGTTTACAACAAAGTTTTATTCATCTGTGTTGATTGCTTGCAGCAAAGTTTTATTTCAGCAGCAGGAGGAGATGTAGTCTGTGTTTACTCAAGGCATTTATTGTACAGAGCAGCCCAAAACAATTTAGAGCAAAATGGAATATGGTAACTACTGTATTCAGATATTCAAGTGGTGTGAGAATACATCCAAAATGTCTCATTAAGAAATAGTGGCTAGGTTAGCCTAGGATATGCTATCTCTAGGCTACATGAAAATCCTTCAGCAACTCCAGGCTAACCTATAAAAAAAAAATGCTTAGGCCAGAATCTAAAGAAATAAGAATTACTATATTTAACTAATTATTCATGACCAAGTAGCAGTTGCAGTAAAACAAGATATCCTAAGATGTTGGATGTAATGCACAGTCTGTAACTGTAATGGATGCTGTATTAGTACAAGTTTAAATAAAAAAAAATTAAAACATTGACTAGAAAACAATTAATGTTGAGTAGTATTGCACTTGTAAGTGCAGTGCTAGCTCACTTCACATTTGCTGGACTCCCTTGCTATTATATTTTCTGTTGGCACTATTTTCAATGTACAGCACATAATGTACAAGTTACCCTAGAATATTGATTGGAAAACAACTTCAGTACATCTTTTAGTGCAGTACCTTAGGAAAGTAATGACACTTTCCAAAGTGGATATCTGTGTATCCATACTTGAAGAAAGTATCCTTTGTGGCTGTTGGTACTGAGGAGGATTCACCACCTTAGAGTTTGCAAGTGACCTTAAGTCATAACTCGCTGGTATAGGCAAAGCTAAGGCAGGTGGCTTTGACATGACAGAATAGTTTGGTTTAGAGGTGTGATAACAGAACAGTTCTGGCAGGTGTACTGTATTTGGCTATGGGTCCAGCATAGAAGATAGGTAATAGGATAACCTGATGGCAACAGACTTCGATGCAGTGGGGGCCAGTACTAAAGAAAAATGTAAGCCTACTCTGACTGGAGGATCACTATTGTTAAAGATTGTTAATATGGCCCTAGCAGTAAAAAGGGACCTGACCAAGGTATATCTTAACCCATTCCATGTCCTAAAAAGAATGGTCAGAAAATTCAATGAGGATGTTAAGTGCATCTCGGACCTTGTTCAATATGGGCATAACATGACTAATATGATTCCCTTTGTCATAGTCATCATGACAGTCAGCATCTTGCGTACTGTATTTTTTGCTTTACAGTACGTGATATGAAGGTTTGTACTTTGGTATCAAAATCCAGTTTATAACACAATAAGTTTATAACAAAATCATTATTTTTATACTTGGTTTCAGTACAGGGTAATACTGTGCTGAACATATGTATGATGCCGGATTCTATAGACCGAATAATTTTTTCCCCCCCTGTTACAGTACTGTATGAAAAAAATTAGCAAAATTTATTAAAGGCAGTTAGTTATACATTGTAATGTACAGTATGGATACCAATAACATTAAAATGAAATTTTATGTGGTGATAGGTCCCCGACTAGTTTTTTTTTTTTTTTTTTTTTGCAAACTTTTTCATGGTAACATTAATACTACAAATTTTGAAGCAATAACAACAACCGACTAGTTTGCTTTGTAAGTTCTTCAGCACATAACTGTCTTAAAATTGCTTGATGTTCTACAAGGTGCTCTTCAAAACCCATATATACTGCACAGTTACCCTTGACCTTGCCCACCCAGTAGCAAGATGGTCAAGAATATCCAACTTATGGGCAAGGGCAACCTTTTTTTCTGTGTAGGAGTTGGCAAAGGTCATCCAGGGAGAAGGGTAACAGAAATTGATGGCTGATGCTCTTATGATGCAGTTTGGAATAGAGTTCGAGACCTGATGAACTTGACTATTGGAGACCTTGATATCATTGTTGCAGTTTGATTTATTTTATGTAGTATGATTGGGCTGCATCAAATCAAGGTAATCAGTTGCTTTGAATACGGATTCCCCTTCTTTGTTCCCCTTCTTCACTGTCCTTATTTATAGCAAGTTAGACAAATACTGTTTGTAATCTCTTCGTCCTCATCTGATATCCAAGATCACCTTCATCCATGACAAGCAGATCCACAACAGCCTTCTAAGATACTCTATCTTAAGGGATGTGATAAAGTTACCCGACTTGAAACTTGCAGAATCACCAGTGGTATCTCATTCTGAAACTTGTTCTAGCCTTTAACCAATATTACTATCTTCACTTCCTATGCTTTAGTCCTGCAGTAAATGGCAGCCAGAAGATCAATAATTGGCTTGAGTTTTAGAGCATCCTAGCCTAACTATAATTTTACAAGAAGACAGGATTCCCTTGTCCATTGCCTGGATGTGTGACATTATGTTGGGTTGCCAAAAAAGGTAATGTAGTAACTGGCTATTGTCGCTTATTACTACAGTCTCGCTTATTACTACAGTCATAAGGGTGCTTTAAGTCATTGTCAAGCAACAAGATGACTTGGACTTCTGGAGTACAATGGTTGTATAAACCAGTTACAGAAGATCTTCACATTAAACCATGCATTGTTGCTGTGAAGTGACAGATTGCCAGCAAATTGTCTAAAACATAGTGAAGGCAGTGAGAGAAACAAGCTTACCACAACCATAGGCTATACATAAAGCACTTTTTCTTTATATTACATTTAGGTTGTCTTGCAAGCCTTGGTATTTTGTAAGAATTTGAAATATGCCTTTGCAGTTGAGATAAAACATGCTATTAAACCTCACAAAAAAGGAATGACTGATAGAATAAGTAGGTAGTGTTATGTGGTGGAGCATTTGATCTTGGAATATCTAAATGCAGAAGGCTGATCAGCAATTAACAATTCAATGAACATCTTGACGTTATGCAACAGTTTAAAGATGAAAGTCATCTGAGGAAAACCAGATTTGTGAAGAGTATTCAAAACATAACAGTTACAGAATGAAAACATTTCCTCAGGGAAATACTGATATATCTTGTTTAGAACTCTGGTATAGTGGTAAACTCTTTGTGAAGAATGGGTGGCTAGCCTTTGCTACACTTTTTTAAGTCCCTTCCCACTACAGAGAATCATAGCTTTAATTCTTAAAGGCAAGTAGCAATATTTTAACATTCCAAGTATCAGCAACCATTTTGTTTCCCATTTTCAGTTTTTTCTCAGTGGGTGACATTTCCAGGTGTATATGGAGGTGCTGTGCAGAATGACACAAAGGGCGTATTTAGTTTTTGGCTGTATGCTCTAAACATCATCAGTCAGTCAGTCAAAAGTTGTAACGTGCAAGACTGCCACAAACATTTCATTCATTGTTTCAGTTGTTCAAGATATCCTTCGTTGGTTGAGGATCATTTTGGGATTATGCATAAGTCATTTTGTTGCTAAGCTTATTTTGAGAAGGGGCCCCTATCACCTGCTTGTTGGGGGGAAATCTTTGGTAAGGTTGCAGTGATTGTTGCTGAGGTTTTGGTGATAGTAGTCGCTACTCTGTGTCTATGTTGTAATACCAGTCTCCCCGCCATATTTGGAAATTCATTTATCTTCTAAAGTTGCTGCTCAATTCTCCCCTCTTTGTCATATTCTCCAATGCCTCTCCTGTAATGTGGCATTACAGGTACTGAAGTCTCGAATAATTAAACATTTACAATTTACATAGTGAATTGGTGTGTTGTGTTTAACTGTATAGTCAGTTTTTTCTGGTTTCCTGTTGATTTGTAAGGGTAATGGTAATAGAGTACCTGTATAAGGTTTTTTCTGTAAACATGGTTTAATTCCAAGTAAAGCAATATAATCACTCTGGAAGTTATTTTTTCTTATGGCTTAAATATATAATTCGAATTTAGCTGATATAAATTTCAAATTTAGATGATGTAACTG
Organism: Macrobrachium rosenbergii; assembly: GCF_040412425.1. NCBI lineage: Eukaryota > Metazoa > Arthropoda > Malacostraca > Decapoda > Palaemonidae > Macrobrachium > Macrobrachium rosenbergii. The sequence goes on from NC_089741.1 coordinate 56,533,069, forward strand.
ATTGAGCAAGGGAAGGTTTTAAAGTATGACCCCTAAATACAGCAGACAGTAAAAGGATTGCAGGAGAGCTATAATATAGAATGTAATCTTAGTCTGTAAAGCTGGGAATTAAAATACTTGACCTTGGTTCATTCAGTAAATGTGTTTTGGGGCTATTTTATGCAAGGTAAGGTCAGTATCCTTATGGTAGTTTGTATAAGAATGTATAAGAATATGCTGTTTGCATTATTTGTATTATATGGTAGTTCACAACTCTGAAGCTTTTCCATTAAGGGTAGTGGGGGGCTTGGCTTAGCCAGGGAGGGGGAAGGGAGCTTGGCTTTATCGGGTGTTAAACCAATAGTTCTTTTGGGATGAGGTTTCTAACCTCAAGGTATTCCTTATCCCAAAATATGACCTGCCACTGTTGATTGACTGCCAGGTAGGCAATTCTTTACATAGTTAAGCAGTGGCACAGTGAGGTTTTCAGGAAGTGGCCTAAGTGGTAGTAGCGTGCCAGCAGTTGATTAGGAGGTAGAAGAGTGTAAGTTTCTGATGTCCCAGTTTTAACTGCTTATTATCTTGGAAATTGGTAATAAACTTAGGTTAATGTAGTGTTATTGGTATTAACCAGTTTGATATATATCACGCATCTGTCCGCATGAAGTTTAGTGTACAAAACTGCGCAGATTTCACTTATATATTCGGTACAGTAGGGGCTGTGGCTTTGGTAGCCATCAGTATACAATATAAACTTTCATTTGTTGCTATGCTGTACATCTTTCTTAGTTATATCTGTTAATAAGAGACTGAATATAAAGTAGCACTGTTATTGGGTAACGTATCCAAAATAGATGAGATAATTGGGGTAGTATCTTAGCGCCAAAGGGATATAGCCACAAATGCAATACTCATTCCATTGGTGATTGTAAATTGGTTAGAGAGGGCGATTATGTAATCTGTTGCATATTGGTGTTCAGAATGGTTAAGAGAACACAAACTAGCTCTCTGCGTAGTAGTAGTTAGACATTTTAAAGACTAAAGTAGCATTTTTGACAGAATATCCTTTCTTATGAAAAATAATTAAGAACCTATTTGGGTCAGAGTCACTCGCATAACTGTGTTACACTTGACTGTTTAAGAACCGATCACTTGATGTTGATTTGGTATTTGTGGCTCCCAAGTAGTCAGCTTAAACAACTCGGGTAAAAGGAAGTTAAATCATTATTGCCAAATTTACACCAAAGAGTCCTGTATAGTATGGAAGGTGTATGTGCTACAATGGTGTTCTAATAAAAGTAACATAGACTATACTAGGTGTGAGTCACTCCACAAGTTGGGCATTTTATATGCTTTGCAAAATTTTGCTGCCAGAAAGTCTGTATATTCTTCCAATAAATCAGTTTTGTTACTGTTGTTTGACTCGGTTTAGAACGTGAATAACTGCTAGTTCATTATTCCAATCGTTTTTTTAGATGCTTAACTTAAGGTTTTGTGAATCTAAAAGTGTAACTGTTGTGCAACCACCAGTAGGTTAATACGGTGTTGGGTAATCATGTCGAGCTTTTGTAATATCCTGTCTTTCTTATCAGTTTTATGTACTTAATTTTATCCATAAATACCGTGAGTGAATATATTAAATTATAAAACTTACAGAAGCTATTATCTCATTACACTGAAAACGAATGATTACATTTAAATATTTTAATGAAAGATCGTTGTGATATGGTTACATTGTGCATTGGTAATCAAACAGCAATGAAAGATCCAACTTTTTATGCCTTCAGTGCGTGAATTCATTTGAATGGCGTCAAGTAACTTGCTTCTAGTACTTACTTGGCAGCTGAGGAACAGAATTATTACGTAAACAATATCAGAGATTTTTTAAACTTATAAATTTTTCACTGATAGTTGTAGGCGGTACTGACCAGTGTTGCTGTATGGCTGTTTGAATTGCAGATTGTTTACTTTACACGATGTCACTTCCGATGTTATTAATAACTTCGGCATATTGCTTCTTTGAAATCATGTGTTGTTTTTTTGGTGAATTTTCATCGTTAAGTCAGGTTTTGGGAACAGTTTTTCCATGTGAACGAGCCCTGAATTGCGTCTTTTGCTGTGACAGAAGGATCTTGTATTTCGTCATAAAGTCTTGCGTTTTTCAGTGTGTTGTATTTTTAGTATTTATCCGTTTTGTTAATGCCCGTTATTTATCCATTGCTTGAGTAGTTTTTTCTTGATCAGCATACATAAATTGATTAAACTACTTTGCTAATCCTAAAAATTAGTTACGAAATCTCAGTGCGTACACAGTACAATACAACAGTTAACAAAGTTTGCCAAATTTTTTTATAATTATCTGAAGCGAATTTATAAAGCCCAACTTGGGGATTAAAAACTAATATTCTCGAAGATGGGGTCATTATGGTTTATCCGTTCAGAAACTTATGGATGGAGGAAGGAGAATTCTTAGTGTTTAAAAATGTTCAAATAGAGTATTTGTGTGGTAGACGAACCTACAGATATACTGTAGATCGGTGTAAATTACACACCCTGCCCTGGAGAATTTTAAAAGGATTGGAGTTTTGTTTTAAGGTTTGCGGCCGATGCTCATTGCTGAATATCCTTTGTGGTGATGGTGTCATTGTACCGCGCATAATAGCTGTTCCTGCAGTTGTGTATTAGTTCCCGTATGGTAACATTTGGCGTATATTCTCTACTGTTCTTATTGCATTTCAAGTATATTTATCGCTTTGTAAACCAAATGTAACCCGTATATCTTTACTTGTGGTGTTTGTATGCATGTCGGTCTTCTATGACATTGCAGAATTTTTCCCTTTATCTGGGAAGTCTTGCGTACCGTCTGCGACTAACGACCTTCATACCTGCCCTTGGGGGAATTGTACACGCCATCTTTAAGGTTCAGCCATAACCGTACATGCCAGAGAAAAGGTTTAGGCAAGAAATCTCGTGTAGTTTGTGTGCTTGGTTTTTTTCATATTTTATCACCTAAGATGGCCTTCCGTACACGCTAATTTTGAATGTATCCGTTCGGTGTTGCGGGATGAATTTTGCTCCATAACCTCCTGATTGCATCTGTCTTTCGTTATGTAACACGTATTGTATTGAAACTGAACTGTCATAGTTCTTTACGCAGTTGAAATAGTATATATAAATATATATATATATATATATATATATCATATATATATATATATATATAAATGAATTATATATAGTATATATATATATATATATATATATATATATATATATATATATATATATATATATATATATATATATATATATATATATATATATATATATATATATAAATGTGTGTGTGTGTTTGGGGTTTGGGGAATGTACTTGATTCTTTTAATGCCAACGAAAACACTCCACGCCAGCTTACCAACTTGCTCATTTAAGTCGTTTAAGATGGGAAAGAAGGTTGGGGTTGCGGGGAGACATTATACGTGGAGATATCCTTCACAAATTTTTCATCGTCACTCTTCGTTGATAGTTATTTTAAAGAAGTGAAAATCCACTTTTTATGTTGCATGCAATTACCTCTTATCCTTGGGAGCTAGGTAATTTTCAGATATTGATGCAGGACGCCATATAGGTTTGGAGCTCTTATTTTGTTAATGCATAACAATTAGGCTCCAATTAGGAATCTTCAGATATCGATGTTAAAAGTGGTCGCAAGTTTGAAGGAGTCGATGCCGTCGCACCAAGAAGACATGTGACTTCTGTTTATAATGTGTGAAGTTGTTGTAATCGATATGTGACGAGATACTTTCTATTTGCTATTTACTGGGACAGAAATGCCAAGTTACAGGTTTCTGTTTACTATTTACTGGGACAGAAGTGCCAAGTACAGGTTAGAATTAGGTATGGGGATAGTGAAATGTTCACGCTTGTAGAGTGCGTGCACTTGTCATCATGAAGTGGTGTGCACTTGTCATTGTGAAGTGGTAGCTACCTTCCTTTCCACATTTTTTTTTTTAGAATTTATATCTTTGATCATCAGGTAACTGGACAGATATGTATGGTCTTTGGAAATTGTTTACTTTCAGATTGTCAGCCAGAAACTTCAGATGGCCGTCACTTCATTTGTAGTTGGACGTCTGTCATTTAAAGTTGCCATATTTTTGCTCACTTTAGCTTAAGACAGTAAACAATACCCATCTTTGTGTAGTATATCAAATGAGCCCTGATCCTGCTAGGCAATAGCGAGAGAAAGAAGAAGTCATTGATCACAAGTCCTAGGTTAGTGGAAAAGAAGCAAATTAATAAGTATTTACATAATGTCTTGTGCGTGACTTGACCCAAATTCCTTTCTGACTGTTTACCATTTATTGTTCAGAGTCGTCAGCAGAGGTGCATGCTTCGTGAATCTTGCCTTGAGCTGAGGATCATAATGCCAGTTCTGTTTCGAACTGTTACATGTTTGAAAAATGCTTCCATTTGATGAAATTTCAATAAGAGGATCAGGTATTCCTGATAAGTTATCTTAGCTATGCACTGGTGTTGTAAAATAGTCAGTGTAATAAATTCAAAAGTGGATTATAGAGCAATTGGTCGGTTATTGACCTTTTCTTTGTTCCTCGTTGCAGGTTAAGACTCTGTTCAAGAGTTTGGACGTCGAGTATACAGCATTGGAACTAGATCAGATAGGTAAGTGTTTTTTTTTTTAGCCTTGTACGTTAATATATCCCATATGTAATATGCATACATAGTTATTACAGTATATATATATATATATATACATATATATATATATTGTGTGTGTGTGTAACCAGACCACTGAGCTGATGAACAGCCTCTCAGCTGGCCCGAAGGATTAGACTTATTTTACGTGGCTAGAACCAATTGGTTACCTAGCAACGGGACCAGCAACTTATTGTGGAATCCGAACCACAATATACCGAGAAAGTCAATTCTATCACCAGAAATAAATTCCTCTAATTCTTCATCGGCCGGCCGGAGAGTCGAACGCGGGCCTAGGAGATTGCTAGCCGAGTACGATATCGACCCATCCAATGAAGAACTGTGTGTGTATGTGTATGTGTGTATGTATATGTGGATGTATATAATGTGTATGTGTGAGCACATAGAATTTATCTTGTGTGAATCGCATTAGATCGGTAAATGCCATTAAAGATGTATGTACCATAAACATCAAGTTTTGTGTTCCGAGAGAGAGAGAGAGAGAGAGAGAGAGAGAGAGAGAGAGAGAGAGAGAGAGAGAGAGAGAGGGGCAGGCTAGATGAACTTTAACCTTATTGTGTACTGAAAAAAAGAAATTGCTGAGAAATAGTTGTCATTGTCTAGTTGATTATGGTAGTGAAAGTCAAGTTTGTTTATGACTTGTATTATTGCAAGGTTTATTTCTCCAAAAACAGTAGGGGAGTAGTTTAGAGTTTTCTGGAGAATGCCTGCTTGCTGTGTTCGGCTTTTTTGTTTTCTGTTGTTAAAATGGTAAAAAAGTGAATCTGTCTACATTCACTACTATTTATAATATGTTTCAGCCAGCTTCATTTTGAATTACAAGGCGGTAGCTCGATTATCCTCCGAAAACCAAACGATTATTTGATAACGCTGGCCAGGGTCCAAACAGATAGGCATGCGACTGCATGACATCATTTTATCAGATATTCACGACCACTTTCCCTTGTGATAAAGCGGAAAGGCGAACGTGTCTGAACATTCCTACCAAACCTTAATAAGGTTCATTCCTTGTGTGTTGTCAAATTCGACAACGCTACGAATGACGACATCAGTTTCAATCGTCTACATTGCACTTTACTTGACTGAAGTGACATGTCTTCGTTTCATGCAAATCCTAATAAAAAAAACTGTGTGATATATCAAAATTAATCCCTTCAAAACAGAAACATTCCGTATTTCCCAGAGTTCACGCGTTACGGAACTCATAACACTGACTAGACTAGTATTTCAGCACAACTTACCACACCCGTTTCCTTTCTTCACGGATACTTCGAATTGTATAACGTCAGTGAATGTCACAGGTATTCAAATTTTATTGTTTTAAACCAGTTGGGGGAAATTTGAATACCTCTGACATTCATTGACGTTATACAGTCTGAAGTATCCGTGAAGAAAAAATGGTGGTAAGCTGGTATTGAAAATACTGGTCACAGTCAAAATTATGAGTTCCGTAACGCGTGAACTATGGGAAATCCGGAATGTTTCTGTTTTGAAGGGATTAATTTTGATATATCACATGGCTTTTTTTTATTAGGTTTTGCATGAAACGAAGGCACAAGTTACTTCAGTCAACTTCGGTTTCAATCGTCTACATTGCTCTTAAGTCGTCATTCACACACAAGGAATGAACCTTATTAAGGTTTGGTAGGAAAGTTCAGACACGTTCGCCTTTCCGCTTTATCACAAGGGAAAGTGGTCTTGAATATCTGATAAAATGATGTCATGCAGTCGCATGCCAGACTTATCAAATAATCGTTTGGTTTTCGGAGAAAAATCCAGCTAACGCCTTGTAATTCAAAATGAAGCTGGTTCAAATATTTTATAAATAGTAGTGGGTGTAGGCGGATTCATTTTTTACCATTTTGTCATTTTTCAGTTTTTCTAATCGTTTCATGTTAAGGAAACAATCTTTGGGGTTTGCAAGGCTCCAATAAAATGCGAACTGTTGTTGTTTTGATGTTGAAATTAAATGAGTTATTTATATGATGTATTCAGCCTTTTCCAAGGGGTGTAACCATTTCACCGAGTCATTCCTTGACCCCTAGTGCTAGGTGTAAAGATTCCTCTTTGAATTAGAGGTGAACAGTGGATGAAAATCGTTGAAGAGAGTTGAGGGTTAGAAGTGGAGAGAGCAAAGGCAATGAAAAGTAATGTGAGGGAGACATTGCAGCTAAGCTGGAGAGACTCTACCTTCCTGCTAGGGAACATAAGTAATACTCACGCGATAAGTTTTGTAAGGGACTCAAATATAATTCATGGCAAGTGACATTCATTCGTGCTGCAACCACTTCTATGTATCCTGTCATTGTATCCATTTAGAAATGGTAAGTATGTTAATCCCCATTGTAGTTATTGCTAACTACCAAAGGCCACTTGATTTGTACATGAATAATATTACGTGCAAAGGAATTCTGCCGGTTAACGGTAAATGTCAGGACACTCGCGGATGTTTACAAAGAGGAAAGGAGAACGTATGAAATCTAGAACTACATGTATGTAACGGGAATCTTACCCACAAAATAGTTCGGTTACCTTCAAAATGTGAATGTCTGGAAAAGTCATTTTGGCAGCTGTCTTAATATTTGCATGGCAAATAACGCCTAATTTGACAGACATGAAAGCTTTGAGGTCATTACTTTTACATTTGTTTTATTAAAGCAACATAAATGAGAGAAGAAGCCTGCTTCGGTATATAAACACGACGTGATATCATCAAAGGCATTGCTGAAAGATCTATTCGAGTGATATCGTATAAAATAAAGGTGGTCATTATGCTCCCTCACGTATGCCATATCGTGTTGGTGGTGGTTGTGGTTTGTGGAATTCCCCCCTTACGGATGTTGGGAGCTGTCACTTGTCGAAGAAAGTTTCGTAATAGCCTATTCTTGATGCACACCTTCACAGCCTCAAGAACGTCTCCAGGTAAACATCGATTTCTGTATGCTGTGCAATCTGTTGTTTGATTAATTGATAGTCGTTGAAAGGTCATGAACTTTGGCATTTTGCTGTGCACTAAGGACTAAGATCTAGAGTAGATACTGTCACTAAATAAGGGCTCTCTCTCTCTCTCTCTCTCTCTCTCTCTCTCTCTCTCTCTCTCTCTCTCTCTCTCTCTCTCTCTCTCTCTCTCTCTCTCTCTCTCTCTCTCTCGGGCTATATATCACATAACAAATCTCGAATACGTTCTATCATATCTTGGAAAGGAATGTTACAGATACGGTTCGTTAAAATCTTTGTTGATCTTATCAGTGAATTATGTAGCAGATGTTAGCGGAATGCTGGGGTGGTGGAAAAGGAAGAAATAAGACAATGTATACAGCCATGTGATGAAAACCAGAGGTCTTAGTTGAGGCAATCCTCAGCTTACACGAGGGAGACTATTTAGTCAGATTCAGTTCACTTTCCCACCTTTGTATAGTTAACTTAAGCTTTTAATATATATTATATATCTCATTGTTCGTGTCATGTGTACTTAATTTATTGTATACACGTCACGGCCAATGACCCTAGACAACGTAGCCTCCTTATCGAGCCGATCAGAGGCAAGAAATGAAAGAGAAATGGAAAGCTACAGTTAAGTAATATATTATCTCTTATAATGACTGTTGACATAGATATTGAATACTGATTATGGTAGTTTGCATAAACGAGCCCTCGCTAGCACAAGCCCGTTCAATCCAACACAATAATGTGAAGCAAAGCAGATAGAGAATTCCGGACCTTGGCATTAGATTTCTGCCCTCTAGCCAGGGGTTCAAACTTGAAGCCGAAGCATATGAAGCCTTAGTAATCGGAATGAAGTTAATTATTTTACACCAAGTTTGTAATTTGTAGAAATATTAGTTTAAAGGTTGTGATCTGAATCAAATTTGAAGTAAACAAAACACTCCTACGCTGATGGGTTGATTTATTTTCATTTACCAGTATTGAAAAATTGATGTGGAAAGCGCAGAGGAAATGTATTTGGTTTTAGAGAGGTTAATTGTACAGTACTAATTTGTTAGATCCCCCGGTAAGATTTGCTCTCGAGATCAGAATTGGTGTGAGAACGAGAAGAGAGTGTTGACGAAGACAAATGAAGAAATGAATGAGGATTCTCCCAATGATAAGTGAAGTTGAAAGGTGTAGATGACAAAGAACTGAACCCAGAAGATTACCACTAGAATCGTAGCAGGAAGCTTTTTAACCTTGATAGTTTTTGTTTGCGGTGTCTCTGAAATGTCATAGTGACCTTTGTAATATTCGTGGTTGTCATTTTGAATCGGAGCATCGTTATTCACTCAATATGTGTGCGTGTTGATGTCTTGACATTGAACGAATCGCTGCTGAACCAAGATTTCGATATCATTGCCTTCGTATTCGTTAGTGCACGAGCAGAACGATTGGCTAGTCCGTGTTATTTAAATATAACAGTGAAAATTTTTTGAAGTCCCACTAAATCTTAGCCTTCACCTATTACGTAGTTTTCTAGGATTCTGTTTTAGAAAACCGAGTAGATTTAATACTCCTCAGTTTCTATGAGTTTTTATCTTGGCGACGCCTAAAATGTGGAATATTTTGCCTAGTGCATTTGTGGAATCTTCTGATCACCAAATATTGAAACGAGGAGAAAATTCGTTCCTGCTTTCTGCTGACATCTCTTGAATTTTAGGTGTATCGGTTTTATTATCGTTTCCCCTCATATTTATTTATCACCTTTCGTGTAACTTGTCTCTGTCTGCAGGCCGATTTTCCCTTGTGGCCTACGTGGATTTATAAAAAGAAAAGGTCAGAAAGATCACAGTCGAAGAAAAATCTTTGTATCACCCTAAAGAATATTGTAATATTAGCCGTACTGTTTTAGAGACGATCTTTTGCAGTTCATTGAAAGACCTCTTAGGCATTTGAAGAGCTCTAGCGTAATCAGATGCGGTGTCGGGCACTTCTCGGTTTTAACGTCCATGCGTAAGTAAATTTGTCGCATTCAAGAATTTTGTTAATTTAGCCTCTGATATGCTCATTACCTAACTTTTGTGTTTTTAATATTTCTGTACACTAGTCCGTGTGGGCCTAGCACCTAAGGTTAAATTTACATTTAGTCCTGATGAATTCATATTCCGAGCTTTCATAAGTTTTACATTCTTCATCGATTTATCATGTTTTCTCGGAAAGATAAGGGCGTATCCTGGTTTTGTGTGTGAGAGTTTTTTAAAGTCAGGTATTAAAAGTTCCTACACTTCCTTGAACTTCTTATTCTGATGTGGTCTTGTAAGTCTATAATTTTATCCTTATTCATCGGAATGTAGTCGAGAAAATCTTTTAAGGATATCAATGGAGTTCCTGGTATTTCATTGTTTCTTCTGTAGTGACCTTGACATGTGACACGTAATGGCCTTTAATTTAACTGCGATCATAGAAATGAACACCTCACTGATTACGACCTGATAAAAGAATTATTTGGTTCAGTGGTATCGTTCTATCACGAACTTGCGTGATGATAAGCGACGCTCGTTTTGAAGCACGTTATTGACTGCTCGATGCCTCGAGTAAAGTTGATTTTGGGGATTTTTTTAGTCAGTGATAAGTAAAAAGTTTATCTTCACGAGTTCCAGTCCTAAATTCTTATCTATGCGCATCCTGAGAATTTCTAAGAAATATTAAAAAACTTTTATCAATATTTTTCAAAGGCTTAACATTGTTTATTGTCTGGGCTTTAGCGGTTTTATAAGCACGTAGTGACTGGCACGATGCTGTTTCCACACATATTGGAGATTGTAAAGGTTATTTAAAGAAATTTCGTGTCAGGTTCGAGTTTCTGGGTAATTTTGACTAATTGTTCCATCAAGATGTAAGCGCCTCACGGGTATATATTAATACAAGTATTCCTTCACAAATTGCTCCTGCTGCGCTCTCACATGATTTCCACTGGTGTGTTTGTATGTGTGTGTGTATGTATGTATATATATATATATAAATATATATATATATATATATATATATTATATATATATATATATATATATATATATATATATATATATATATATATATATATATATATTGCTTGTATATATGTATATATGTATATATGTATATATAAATATATGCATTTATATGTGTGTATATATATATATATATATATATATATATATATATATATATATATATATATATATATATATATATATATATACAATATATTCCTTCTAATATTTACACAGTCGTTACTGCACAGAACATTATACACCATCTACCCCATCCATTAAATCTTTAATTCGATTGTATTGTTAGGGACAGACGAGCATGATTGCCTGTTGACCTATTAATTCTGACCACAGTGTTTCATCTTCACCTTGATTTTTCTTGGGTTGTGCAGAATTATTTTTTCTTAATGGATTTTATTATGAATTTGTGACAATTTGCATCCAAGTTAAGTTTTAATCGAAAATGTATTATCATTCTGTTCATAACCTTGTTTTCAGCAAGATGTCCGTGATCGTACTCGAGAGTGTTCCACTAACGTTATGTTAAATAATTCTGTTGCCACACCTACAAGGATACAGTTTCAATTCGATCCGCTCTCTTTGCTCAAACATACTTATTTTTCTCCGCTTCGCCCTGCATGGATTTATCGCTCTCCGCGTTAGGTGACGAAAATCGTTATTTTTTATGCGCCTTGAAGGAAACGCAGGCGATAGTGTGAAGACTTGTTTTGAAGTTTCTCTCCTTTGGATTCCCGTATGTGACCTTGAGTCGAGCTGGTATCAGGGTATGCCTGCGTGGCAGTGGTTGGAAGCTGACGGATAAACAGCATTCAGAATATTCTGCTATGTTGTAGTATGTGGTCGTATGCTTGAAAATCATTTTTATTAAAGTGTCATTATATATATATATATATATATATATATATATATATAGTGTGTGTGTGTGTGTATTTTTATTCTTTCTCTTGTTTGCTAAAAAGGCATTGACTTGACCGTTCAGTTGGTCTTTGCATATAAATAAAGTATGCCATGCATATGTGCGTGTCTTATTTAATATTTTACAAAGAGAAAGCCTTGATTAATATCTTAGGTAATGAAGGAAACACTTTGCAAGAGAAATGAAAAATGGAGTATTTTTTCAAATAACAGAAATATTTCTGTTCGTTATTTGTTCAGACCTTTGGGCGGATCCAACTTGGTTTTCGTCAATGCGTTAGCATCTTGTTATCAACACATTCTTGTCTTTTTATAGGCCCGCTTCTCAGTCCTTTTGACCCATTGGGTAGCCCAATTTATTTGTTAGTTATATTTCATAGTTTTCTGTAACTTTTTTCATGTTGTAACTTTTTAGTGTAATGATATGTGATTTGTCTGAAATTCCCCAAGTTTTCACATTTCTCTTTAGTTCTTGTGGGAACTCATTTTAACGGGAAAGGGGTTTTCTGCCTCCAATTTGTTTTGGTGTTAATGGCTTTTTATTTAATTAACCACAAGTCGCATCTGGGTTCTGTTGCTGTGACCTTTCTTACACCTCTGGAATTTCCGTCGATAGATTGATTGCTGGTGTTCGTTCTATAGCAATATCCCTTGGATTAAGAAAGAGAAGGCCTGTTCACAGTTGACCCCCAGTGCGACTCTCTCTCTCTCTCTCTCTCTCTCTCTCTCTCTCTCTCTCTCTCTCTCTCTCTGTCGTGAAGAAAGCGTGGGCTGCCCCTTGCATTAGGTTTAAATGGTGGGAATTCTTTCCTAGAATGCCAGGGAATGTAAAGGGAAAGTCCCGTGGGTGAGGCCCCCCCTCCCCATTTTTTTTTTAGCACAGAAAACCCATATGAAGAAACAGGCATATTTGTACGGTAACATGATACGTATCCTGTTAATTCTTGATGTTTCAAAGAAAGAAAACATAATAATAATTACGAAATGGCATCACTTAGTGTGATACTGCGTGTTTGTTGACAATTTGAAAGCCTTATGTTTATTGTGGATGTTTATCATGGTTTATAATGTTACGATAATGATTGAGGAATGAAACAGAAGTGTTATGTATATAGGATTACTGGTTATTTATCGCACTTACGTTTTAAGGCTAAATCTCTGCCTTTGTTTCTCTTTTGCGTTACAGCCTTGGATATATTGTTTATTTCTGCAGAGTCGAGGGACCATAGTTTTTATCCCATCCGTATGTCCGTCCGTCAGTATGTCCGTCACGCTTTGCTTGTCTCAGTTGTTCCTCCAGGGTTGAAGGGATCCCAGTAGAGTTGGGTAAGAAGTAGACCATCATGCATAGACGTGCATGAATCTATAATATCGACTGTCTGTATGTCTGTCTATCACTCTTGCCTTGTCATCGCAGCTCCTTCCCAGTCGAAGGGCATTTCTTCCCCCAAATTTGAAGGGATTTCTTTCAAACTTAGTTTCGACGGTAGAACTTTGTACATAGTGTTCATAAAGGGAGGTCGTATGTCTGTTTGCCTGTCAGTGTGTTTGAAACATTTACCAACTGCCTTACATAGTGAAATAGATGACAGGTTTTTTACTTGGGTCATAATGCCTATATGTATGCGAAGGAAGACTGACCATCTGTATGACTGACTGTCAGTGTGCCTATCACACTAACCTCGTTAATGTTAACGTGCATTAGATCAGACATTGACAGCCTTTTAGCTGACTTTTCACCGTGACCAGCCTTTCACCGTGACCTCGGGCTGCATGTTTTCAGTAGAACATCATTTGGTTGCATAAAGTATTATGCCAGACAAAATCAATAGAATAACCAGTGTTAAAGAAATTAAGTTACTTTGTAAATGTTCATCACTGAGCTTTGATTGGGATTAGACTGTGTCTGTGTGTGTGTGTTTAATTCGGGAAAATAATTGTTCGCTAAATGCGTCCGAAAATGAAAATAAATGATCTTGCTAATCTCTGAATTTGCGGGTAGTGTTCTTTCGATAAGACTTGTAATAGTTAGTAGAGTTGGGGAATTCACGCACTTGAGAGTCACTTCATTGGAATTCGAGCAATTCTATCTTAAGTATTTGGAGAAAAGACTCAACATTCACTTGAAATGGAGACTAAACGGCAAGGAAGTAAGGTTCTTGTGAACTAAGATCCTTAGATGTCACTGAATTGCTTGTTGAGTAACAGAAGCTGTGTTCATACTTTTATGAAATAGGAAGTGGAAAGTTTAACTTTATCCCTATTGCCTTTCTTGGAGCCGAAGATCGTTTGAAATACTAACGTGCTTGTAGAAATCGTGAACAAGCTGACTTTTGCCTCGCAAATTTCACGTTGAACTCATCCTGAAAGAAAGTTAAATCCATAGGTAGGAAAAGTTGAATCACGATGCCAGTGCTCATATCGAAGTTTCCTGCATGTCCCAGAAGTAAAAATATCATCTTTCAGACTGAAATTGTCTCAGAATTTTCACTACTTATCCACTGTACTTATCAAGGATGTCATATTGAGTCAGTGTCTTCCAGGAAGTCTGAATTGATGGTTGAGACCTCTTGGCTCTTGTGAATTGATGGTTATTGAGACTTCTTGTCTCTTGTAGTGATTGAGAGCCCGTAACTTTTAAAGTGGACACGTGAAATAACAACGGATGTGGCATTTAAAAATTTAGTAGATATGGCACTCAAATTCTGCAAATATATTATGCAATGAAATTCGGTGGCGTCTTTCCTTTGTGTGTACTCTGAAAACCTGGCGTTTTATCTAAGAGATAAACCCAGCCTTACTTGCACCCACATTGTTTTAACACTGTTTCTTATGGTTTGGAAGATTACATTTGCTCAGCATTTTCACCTGAAAAATATCACCTGTCGTTGTTCCTAGCATTGTTTGTAGTCCGAGCGTTTCTTCAGTGACATTAAAATTGATTTCAACGCCACACACAAACACAAAGTTTAGCCACATCAGTTCTTTATTAATGACCAATGTTCTGCGGCACAAACACAGTCAGTCTCTTTTTCTCAGGACAGAATTTCAGCAACGGGTTGTAAGTATTCTTTCACAGATTCACCCTTACTATAATTTTATTTTTAATGTTGGTTAATTTTCTCAGACAAAATGCTGCTAGCTCGCGCAATATTCTCCTTTTGGTTTTGTTTCTTAGGGGAAAATGTTTTCTGGACCACCAAAGCTTCTTTCAACTTTCCCATCTGGTTCTTTTACTGAACAAAAGATTGTTGGTACTGTAATATCTTTTCAGACTTTTTCTAGAACAGAAACTGTTTAAAAATCGATATACAGTTCATACTTTCCATACCAGAAAAAAAAATATTCGTCGTCCTGCCCTGAAACATTCGACATTCATCCAGCAACTTACATTTCTTTGTCATTGTTGGGTGTGCATATTCACGTTAGTTTACGAACCAAAAACACATCTTCAAACGACCGCGATTACTAAAGGTGCATGGAATGGCATGTGGGAGGAGAGAGGCTAGTAACGTGGCTTGTTTTTTGTGCCGTATAGCTGCAGTTAAGCGTTTGAAAAGTGCCTTTACATAGATGAAAGATAAAAAGAATAAAAAATCCTTTTATTTCACGATTAAGAGATATTTTAAACAATTTCTAAATCCCTAGGCTAAGCCAAGAGAGTAAATTCGAACGCAGCGTGCATTGGTAGGCCGACGTAGCGTATTGTGACGTGAGCAGACTAAATGTGGATATGTAATTGCTGTTTCTTTGTAAACTTATTTTATCGTAACACAAACTAGTGTGAAAACTTCAAGTTAATATCTCTAACGAGTTTCAGTTATCGTGATGATACAGTAACTAACAAACGAACGCAGCTGAAAACACAGCTGCTCACTGGTTCTCGGCCGGTAAATATTCCCTTCACTTTGAATTAAAACATTGCAGATACCTTAGTTTCCAAAAAACATTTCACAGATGCTCGCTGTTTTGAAATATTAGACTCGAGTCACAATGTGATAAGCAGAAACGTTTATGCCTAATTTCCAAGCAAAAAGTATTAAGATGGTTGTGTGTGCATAAAAATAAAGAGGTAATTAGCGCCAACTCGTGACTAAAATAAGAATGACAATTGTATACAAGGTGATACTCTTATGTTAATATAAGATAAATTACGATTGGACGACCATACAAGGGCGTTTGAACACCAAGTTGGTGTTTGCCCATGGATAGTATAAGCGACAATAGAGTATTTTCCCAAATAGATCTGAAACAAAATTGTCGAACTTACCTTAGGAAGAATGATAAGTGTCGTCAGTCCCATCAGTCGAGATGATGTTTAATGGTTTTTTGGAAGTAGGGGCTATGTAGTGCTTAGCATTGCTCTCAGAATACTGGTTTCTGTAAGAATTTAAATCAAACTTGAAGTTAACGGAACTTACGTTTATAGCTTTGTAAGACTGGCTAACATCAGTAGAAATTTTCGACAAGTAGAGCTTTAATTTGTACGGTCCAAGAACAGATGTGTCTCAGAACTTGGCTGATGTTAATATACTACCCATTTTCACTGAATTTGGATTAAGTTAACTCCAATAATATCTGTGTAATCAGTAATATCTGAGTAGGTCATATTTTAAACGTGTCAGGTTTCAAAGGTGATGATGGAAATAGGACCATTTGGGTCAGCCTGGACCTGTTTTATCAGTCTTGTGGAGAGCCATTGGGCATTTAAGAAGCTTGATTGATTTTACCTTTGCTCTTGTGAGTCATCCTTGAGTAAAAAAGAACAAAACTGCTGATCTTAGATTTGTGTCACTGCCCTAATTGAACAAGAATCCAATTCTTTGTTGAAGTTGTGGTTACTATCTACTGCTGAGAGAGTACTTGATTTGAATGAGTATTTGAGTGTTTGTATCCTGAAATTGTCACTATCACAACAGGAATTTTTATTCTTGAAAGGGATTGAGATTAGGGTATCTGTCGAGGAGATTAATTGAATTCATAAATGTATATATAAAAAATTACAAGAGATTATGAACCAGTTTTTTTCTGCTGTCTTCTGACAAAAAGTGATCACAGTGATGTACTTACACTTGAGTGATATTTTTCTAAGAAAATCTGTCCTAATTATAACATGTTTTTTTTTTTTGCAGTATACATTTGTCAAATTTGATAATCTGATATTTATGACATTTTTTATGATAATAGGAGTCAAATTTTATGAAAAAAAAATATTTATGAAATGTTTATATTTTTGTCATAGGTACTTTTCTTTTGCCATGTGTAGGGTGTAACAACCATTATTTTTATTTTGGCATAGTACTCGGAATGCACACTAAAAATATAAAATATTTTTATTTTTGGTGCAAAAATGGTGTACAAAGTGCAAGCAAATCAGGTTTTATACTCTTCAGAACTGTAAATATACTGTATAGCCATCTAATAATTACACTTATGGAATATTTAATATATTCTATTGTAATTGGAAGGTATCTAAATTGGGAGCTTATGGTAAACTGTAAAGCAGTAAAATAGTACACTAGAGTTGTTCATTACTTTCAAGATTGATAGAATATGTATGTTAGATATCAGCAATCAGTGTTTTTTATGAAAAAGCAAATGAAATACTGTATTGGAAAAATGAAAAAAACTATCACACAGTAAAAAATCTATAGTTCAACCTGACATATTTATGGGAGAAGGTAATCAAAGGTATGCATATGTTTGGCAAGGTGATATAAACTAAACATTTATAATATGGAGTTTCTATTTATATGAATAGATGTCGAGTTTGAAAGGGGGCCTGCAGATGCCATGATTATGTAATTTCAGATTTCAAGCTTGTGGTTGAAGGTATTTGCCTAAAATTTGTGCATGATATATTTTTCAACCAATGTTTGTTAAGTAGCTGTAAGGAAGCCAAAACATTGACTTGTAAGCACATGTAATTCATATAATTTTTTTTTTTATAAATTTGAACAAAAGTTGATGGCCGGACAGCTATTTCTTGAGACATTTGTAAATTCAGTAGATATGTTAGGCTATATGAAGGTTTCATTGAATTTCAATCAGTTAGGTGTGCTAGAAACTATGGTAGGTAGGGATTTGTTTTGGGTAGTAGCACTTCCAATTGGGAAATCACAGAAAATTCTATAATGATCTAATATGAAATATGCTTGCTCTTGCATTGAAAAAGTAAAAATCTAGAACTTACTGGCAAAGGCATTCAAATGTCTATTTTCTTGTAGGTATTTACTTTTGTGTTGATTTACATTGTTATTATAAATTTAAAGTTGCGAAGTAGTGTGTTGATCTTCAAAATATTTGGGGCTAAAAAATAAGGTAAAACATAGTTCAGAAGGGCAGTATTGTATGTTGTATAATGAATTCCATTTAGCAGTTTAGTCACCAAGGGAGAAAAGGTAAGGTTGCTCTATTATTACACGTCTGAGATAAACAAATGAGGATTGTGCTGGTTTGTGACATTAAATGCTCTTATATTTTTAAAGCCTTGAAAAGAGAAGAATAAGGTATATCAAGGTGTGTGATTGTTAGTAAAAGTAGAGGGATTAGAGAATGTGAACATCAGATGATCTCCAGATTAGTGATTTGAGATGTATGTCACTGGAATGCTTTAAATGTCTGCAGTGCAGGAGAGTAACTATTCCAGAAAATACAGAAATTTTAAATAATCATTTACAGTGTTAATTTCGGGAGAACGAATGAACCTTGTGTATGAAGACAGCAACTACTAGTACTTGAACTTATTTATCTTATGTAAGTCAGATTTAAGTCAGATTTCACAAAGATTTTTCTTCTTTTACAGACAATGGTTCTGAGATCCAAGCTGCTTTAATAGATAAATCTGGCCAGAAGACTGTGCCCAATATCTTTATTAATGGTGAACATCTTGGTGGTGCCGACAAAACATTTGAAACTTACTCAAAGGGTGAATTACTCCCTCTTATAAATAAAGCCAAACATAGCTATGACTATGACCTGGTAAGTGATGAATATACGTAATTGTTGTATGTATAGTGAACATTTTTATTTGTGCAAGACATGTTATCCAAATGTGCAAAGGTAACAATAGAAACTATTTTTGGAAGCAATAATCTTTAGATTAGTGTTCATCCTTTTCTTAAGAATTTTAAGGAGGTTAATTTTCAATCATTTTTTAGACTTTTCAGTAATTTGCAAAACAAGATACTTAACCTAGACCTGTATTAGAAATTCTTCTGGTTGTTTTGAACTTGAAAAGCATACCACAGACATCTGCCTGAAATGTTAATAATCTTTGGCATTAAAAACTTTTGTGAGCTTTCATACTTGAAGGTATGGTATTTAGATAAACTGTCCAAAAATATTACCTTTACAGTTTTTCAGGCTATACATTTTAGTTTATACAGTAAAACATATGTACACTATACAATAAATTGCTCTATAATTGAACCCTTGGCTGTCATTTTGGTGCAGTAAATTTATGCATGTTAATTGTAAAGGTGTTCTTGTGCTTAATGGATGAAACGGTAGAACAAGCTAAGTGGTGTTAGTGTTTTCATGACTTTTGGAGGTTTTATTGTACTGACCGACCACACTTCCAGTGGAATAGTATTATGTCTATTAGCACTAGCACTAGAAACGTTCTTTGAATCCCTGGCACTAATTATTCAAGAATTTTTGAAGGGTTTTATTGTATTGACCGACCACATTTCCAGCGGAATAGTATTACTGTATGTCTATTAGCATTTGCACTAGAAACATTCTTTGAAACCCTGGCACTAATTATTCAAGACAAATTCAACGCAAAAAATATGTTGCAAATACTGTAATATGCACAGAACCTCACATTTGAATTCGCTGCCAAGAACTAATGCTACCACGCAACCAAATGCTGGAACTGTAACATCATGTACTATGACAATATTTTTTTTTTTTTTTTTTTTTTATACTAAAACCCCATGATAATGTGATTAAATTGATCATTAAAAATCTACAATTATGTCAATAACTTGTATTATTTGTAAAAGTTAAAAACATTGACTTTTGAACACCTGAGCAGTGCTCTTCCCCAGAGTTTATGTTGAAAATTATGCTCATTTTTAATGTAACTTTTTGACATTTAAAGCTTCTAAGTAACTTTATTTAGTGCATATGTTTGTTATATTAATATATGCTGCACAGGTATATTTTTTTGTATATTTTAACATTTGTTTTTTATTTTAATTGGCACTTTTCTCTAGATTTATGTATTTTTTATGGATGATTTAACACTGGAACTATGTACGTACAATTGTATAGTACATATAGACAGATGTCTTGCAAGCAAGACTTTATTTTTACCATTTTTAAGTTTTTGAATTTTATACCATACCTTTTTTTAATGTTATTTGGCATTTTATTGGTTTCTTTTTTGTATTTTTGGCATTTTATTGGTTCCTTTTTTGTATTTTTGGCAATTTTTTTTTATAAACAGATGTAAGTTGATTTTTATTTTTCCCTTTATGTTGAAATGACTTAACTGGGGATATTACCGTGAATGTCTGTTAAGGGATGTTAGATGTAAGTTGATTTTTATTTTTCCCTTTATGTTGAAATGACTTAACTGGGGATATTACCGTGAATGTCTGTTAAGGGATGTGCCGGTCGCCGAATTTTGAGGAATTATCAAATTTCAGTTAGGGCTTTTCAACTGTTTTATGCGTAAATAAACATATCTTGAAACAATATTGCAAAAGAAAGAAATTTTAGATTGGTTTATTGACAATTTTGTTCATCATGTGTATGGCATTGTGAACCACAAATTGTACATACACTGCTTTAGACTGCTTTGACAATTTTGTTCATCGCTTGTTCGGCACTGTGAACGACAAATTGTACCAAAATCCTGCAAAAAGTGTCAACAAATTTATACAAAAGTAATTGTCACCAACTAAAATATTCCATTCTCTCTAGCTGTAGCATCATTGAGAAAACAGGCTATAATGATACAGGGATAACCTGCTCAAGATGTCCTGATTCTCTCAGGAGTCTTGAAAGTCCAAAAGTTTGTTTTGCTGTTTTCTCAAAATTTACTTTTTTCAAATTTAAACGCCTATTTTTCCAAGATGAGTAAACCACTTTTTTCAAATTTAAGTGCTTATTTCTTCAAGATGATTAAACCAAATTGAATGAAACTTTTACAGAGTGTAGTGTAACTGTATATCTTTATTTTGTCGTCAGGAAAATCACTTTAATGTGCAACTTTTTTTTTTTTTGCATATTTGTTCCAACACCAATACAAACCCTTGGTCTTTACATATGGGGATTAACTTTCGGCGAGATGGAAATCCGGCTGTTAAACTTTTGCAAGGAGGTTATAGTAACAGTTACTGATGGTAGGGGTGGAATCACCGCCTACCAAGTTGGTATACATTCAGTTTTACGCATCTACGTTTTTTTTTTTTTTTTGGCCACAGTCTGGTATAGACGTGTTTATTTCTCTGTCCTACCGTTCAAATATTTCTTCTGTGTTTGAATATTTTTTATTTTACTTTGCATATATTGGTATATTGAAATATTTCAACATGTTTTTCTATGTCTCACAAATGATATATTCACTTATTCATGCTACATAGCCATGTTGACTTGTTTTAGCCTGCATAAGGTTTGGAGCTTTTTTCCTTGTACAGTATATCATTTTACTTACCTTTTTGTATTTACACAGCCCCAACACCCATCTCCTTGGTGTTTGTTTCGTGTATTCTGTTTTCTGTATTCATGTAATTGTGAGAGTTGGAGGGATAGGTTCCAACTCTCAATGCCATCTGTTCTATTTTTAGACATCCATCAACCTCGTTTGAGAACTACTCTCTTTGACATTCTTTTCCTCCTTGTTCTGAAATGCCTTTTCATGAACAAACAATGTTTATTTTCTACTACACAATTTCTTGGAATGTTGTAACGTATTAGTCTTTCAGATGTTGTGTAATGGAGAGGGTTAAGACAAGGCGGGTTTTTGTGATTCCAGGTGAGGGTTTCATATTATGAGGAGTTTCCTCATACACCATCTTCCAGTCAATAAGACAAATGAAATAAGGACTAAGCAATTAATTTATTATAGTATGATTCACTGTAGGCAAATTTGCCTCTATAAACTGTCTCTCACCACTGGCTTTTGGGGGGAAACCACTTCAATCTCTTTCTTGTCCAAGTGCTGCCAGAAGTCCTTAAATTCAAGGTGCAGACCCAATCAGAGCTAATCGTTGCCCGAGGCAGGTCAGCTGGCAAATTGAACATGTGTTTTCCGCCATCTTGAAAGTTCAGCCATGCTGCCTGCATTTCCATGTGGGCAGAACGATCCCAACGCCACCTAGGAGGAGGAAAAATCGTAATTCCCGAACGCTATAAAGGGTCTTGGAGAGAGATCAACCTTAGAATTGCTCGGACACTACCATAGAACAGATTTCCTGTCCCTTGCTCCATTAAACTGCCTTTTTCTAACACGTGGCTGGTAGTAACCAAAGTAACTTTTGTTGTGAACTTATTCACTTGCCCTCCCTCTTGCTGGCCCTCATAAGAAGAGAACCTCAGCTCCTAAATAAGGTGAGGTACCAGTATTTAAGGTTTTTTGTCAGTCACGTTCCCTATTCGTCTTTAACTATTTTCTGTTTCTTCATAGACTATGGTTCCGGAATCTGGATCTGTCGGCAGTGTATCACTCTCAGAGGTTTAGAACCCTTTTGTGGTGGTGGCTCTTTTCCTGCTCATCCGGCATTGTATCCCTCACAGAGCTTTGGACCCCCTACTGCAGTGGTGACTTTTACCTAAAATCTGTCCTCTGTTGGTCTCATGAAGCAGTGGTTGACAGAGTCAACATCTTTTTTTAAGAGAAGTTCACCTGTGTTGTGAAAAAGAAGCGTTGCAAGTCTCCCTCTCAGCCTTCTGCATCGTCTTCCTTCTCTTTGTTTCTGTCTTGGTTTCCCACTCCAGCTCACTACCATCTCGCTGGTGAGGGGGTGTCACATCCAGTGGCTTCTTGTCCAGCAGTTTTTTCACTCCAAGCAAAGCTCGGCGATTAGAAAATCTATGACCTAGGCTGTTGTTGCATCGTCACTCGCTTGTCCGTGACCTTAGTCTCTGTCATTCCAGAACCCCTCTTGTTCACGCTCTCTTGGAAGGCCCTCCGATTGTTGTTCCAGGTCTCACAATGTGTCCTGTTGGACGTCCGCATCTGTGAAGACACGCACGTATGGTTAGTTTAATCCAGTCATCCCTTCAGCCTCGCTCCTCAGCGTCTCATCATCTCTCATGTTCTCACTCTCCTAGGAGATTGAGTTCGCACGGCCACAGACGTAACAGCATGGATGTATGGCCATATATCGACATGGCCATCGCACAGGGAGGCCTGGAATTTGTCTCGATGTTTGTCCAGGAATGGACCATGAACCTAGCTCATGTGAAGGTTTGGGAAGAGAACGGGATGGCCTACAGTCGTGCCATGTCGAAGCACTAATTCCCGTCCGATCACCATCTCATTCCATTCTGTTGAGCAAAGGGCTTTGATAGAACTACTGTGGACTTCTAGAAAGGCATGTCTGTGCAATGCCTTTCAATCACTTACGTGATATTAGCTTGATCATCTGGTATCGGCCAACAGACGTTACCATTCCATCTACATACAAGCAAGTGGGATTGTTCAGCCAACTTTTACGTCCTTCATAACGTAAGTTGACGGTGTCATATTCATCGGTAGCACTAAACCTACGTTTTCAGTAAATGTCCACTTCACTGAATGAATGACCAGTGAATTCAAACGAATGGATAGTTCTCCCAGATGTTTCCGACTTAGGTTACAACCTTCTTCGGTTGTTTTCATCACAGTTTCCAACATCCTTTTCATAACCTCTACAACCAAACGAATGAATCGTTCTGTCAGACCCATACGGCTGGCATTGCGGAATTGACTGTCTTTTTGTGTTCAGCCAGAAACTTCAACATTTTTCAGTTAGGAAGAAGAAATCTGTTTCACCATTCACATTCAAACATTGACTCTTGATTGTTCCTACACTAATATTAACCTTTGACTCCCAGAGCCAAGATAGTTACAGTTTGTCAGCACGGATTTCTTCGGATTCCTGTCTCTTTTTGACTGCAGGGTGGTTTTCGTTTACAGTGAAGTTCTGTAGAATCATACCAACCTACACTTCCAAAACAGGATTCAATCAGTTCTGGTCATGCAAGTTTTTCCTTGTGCAATTAAATTATTTTCTAGCTCCATAGATCTGTGGATTAGGCCTACTCTTCGGTACAACAGCCTCAGTGTTCTGCAATACTCTTCTGAGCACAAGGACAAAGTATAATTCAGAGGTGAGAGAACTTAGCCTAATGGTGAGATGACAACTATCCCCTTGGGGTGGTGTTCACACTTCCCCCAAAGGTACTCCATGCTTCGGTTGATGCTTTGAGGTTAGGTGCGGTATAGATTAAGTTAGGTATTTAACCTAACTTAGCCTAGCCTAACTAGTTCTAGTCTAACCCACCAGACCTGCATTTCAGTATCCTGCTCTACAAGGGACTAGGTTGGGTTAGGTTTAGTTGGGTAATTAGCCTAACCTAACTAGTTCTAGCCTGACCTTACCAATCCTACACTTCAATATCCTGAGACTTCTTGTTTCATAACATCAACCAGAAGGGTCTAGGTTGGGTTAGGTTAGGTTGGGTACTTAACCCAACCTAATAGCCTAAACTAAACCTAGCCTAGTGTGACCTAATCCACACTTCAATAACCTGAATCATTGTAGATCCCCAAGCCTCAGGATCCAAGAATAGGCATTCCATAGTGTTGTCAAGGAATGATACCATGGTACAAGCACTCCCCGGTTATCAGCGATCTGGTTTACGGCACTTGTCTAGCGCTGAAAATCTGCAATTTTCAGCGCCGGAAATCACTGATTTCCGCTTATTGGCATCGATAATTGGGTATTGGCGCCGATACATACCTAACAGAGCCACTGATAACTGAAAAATAGATGGTCTTCAGTGCTTTACGGCGGTGATATGCTCCGAAAATTGCTGAAAATCGCAAATTTACAGTTATCAGCAATTTTCAGTTATCGTCACGCTGTCAGAGCAGAACCCCCACCAATAACCGGGGACTGCCTGTAGTCCCTTAGTCAATTGACGGTGAGGGTGCACGGGTTTGCAGTAGCACACTCAGCGCAGCAGTCAACCAGACACATTCCATTGGTAGTGTGGGTGCACGGGGTTACAGTAGCACACACAGCATAGCGGTCAACCAGAGACATTTCATTGGCAGTGCGGGTGCGCAGGTTTGCAGTAGCACACTCACACAGTGGTCAACCAGACATACTCCAGGATGATGGATGTATGACAGACGACTTGCCGTTGTTTTGCATGATTTGTCGGGAGATCAACAATGCCTCCAAACTAAGTTCTGACAACTTGGTTTTGGTTCCTATTCAGTCCAGAAGTGGTGTCTAGGAGCTCCATTTCTTTTGACTTGATGTAATTACAGTCATCCTGTGAGGAGTGGGAGATGTAAGCAGTAGCTCCTGCTGATGCTGTAATTACCAGTTGATCCACAACCCAAGGAGAGAATATTACGTGGATCTTAAGACAATTTCAGGAGTCTGTGTCCAAATAGGAACTCCTTTGATAGCAATGACACCAAGATAGTGCCATGGTTACACTATCCTCCTCCAGAGTTTTTTCATTCTTTGGAACATTGACCAGGGCAGCAGTCTCCTACACATCCTTTCTTGGAACTTAAGCACAGTTCTTTTTAGATCTCAAGATCCAAGATAGACACTCCTCAGTGTGATAGCAACGACACCATGTTAGTGCCATGGTCAGCAAAGGTCTGAGTGGACTTTCATCTGTTCTAATGCAGTGCAAGTACATGAGCAGACAGAAGAACATTCAGTACAGTGGCCAAACAGACATCCCAAGCAGGATGGATGTAATTATAACGTCTATTTGTTGAAGTCAGGAGATGAGGTAAGGGCAGTTGACCTTGGCATCTTGACTTCTGGAAATTCCTTCAACCTCTGAAGAAGCTTGATCATAGTCCTTCTTTCTTGACTTACTGAAGTTGGCACTGTTCTGATCTGTCTCCTCGCACCTTTGAAATAAAGTAAGACATCTTTGGTACTCATTTACATCTGTAAGCTTAAGCCTTTCATCATTCTACGTTTCAAAAATGACAAGTGAGATGGATCATTCCTTTTCTATGGTCCTGTGGTGCCAGTGACAGTATGCTGTCTATATTGCCTCCATAAAGACTAGATTTTCAGCCCAATGTCAACGACACGTTCGTTAGCTTCAAGTTGGCCAAGAAATGGTGTCCAAATTTATCATTTCTCTTGACTAGTGAGATGATCTAATGAGCGTACCCCGCAACTTCTTGGTGGACATCAGTACATTTCAGTCCAGATCTTTCGAGGCCAGGGGTATCGGTCTGTCCATCCCATGCAGGAAGAACCTGTTGGTCGAGTACTAGGATGGAATATAGTTGTGCAGATCACATTCATCTTTTACTGTAGGACGTTGCCCATAGGCCCTTGGACTTCTTTTCCTTGGGTCCTATGGCAGATACTCAACAAGTCGTAGTGGTACTGGCCTCCTCCCTTTCTCTTGTTTTCCTTCCTCTTCCAATGGGCAGAGGAACCGTGAACGAGCTGTCACGTGCTGGACTGGCGTGCATGCAGGTGATCTATAGTCTAGCTCTATTTGGATCAGAAAATGCAAATCCTTCCTTCTGTCTAGCAAGGGAAGAGAGGGACTGACTATGAGTAGACCAGTTGGTTATTATTAACTTTATAGTCTCCGACAATGTGGGTTCATCCAAACCTTTTGAATCAAGGATATTACATTCCTTTACTTTGAAATGCCCAGAAGTCTGACAATTGGACATCTTTCTTGTTCAATAGATCAGAGGTATGGTCTCCTTCCTTTGCTCTTTCATGACCAGGAAGAGAGTACCCAGGTGAGCCGAACTACGAGTCAGTTCAGAGATTTACTGTGAATCCTCCCTCCAGAGATTTACTGTGAATCCTCCCTCCAAAAGTAAGTCTCCCATGTGTATAGACTGAGGGGTTTTTTATATAGAGACAAATAACAAATTTTTAAAGTAATATGTATTTTTCCTAACATACAAACCTGCCTTTACATTAAGGACCCGCCTCTTAACACCCTACATTCTCTTACCTGGGGCCAAAAGGTAAAAAGTAGAACTGATTGTATACCGACATGGTGGGTGGTGGTTTCCTCCCCTACCTTTGGTAACTGTTACCATAACCTCCTTGCAAAAGTTTAACGGCTGGGTTTCCATGTCGCTGAAAGTTAATCCCCATACATAAAAACCTCAGGTTTGTATGTTAGGAAAAATACAAATTACTTTAAAAACAGGTCATTTTTTAAAAGTAACATCATGAGTTTTTCAACTGCAAAACTCTGAGAGAATTTTCATCATTATTGTAGAATAAGTGGTAAAAATTTGAAGCAAATCCCTTCAGTCATAAGGTAGAAACAGTCATTTACTTTATAATGGGGCCTTATGGCGTCGTCGCGCCCTTTAACTCTTGTTACTTTGCTCTTCACTTTCTACAGTTTTGTATGATATAAACTCAAGTTAAATTGAACTGAAATTTACTTCAGAAAAGCAAACAAAGTGGAATATTTCTCACAATAATTGAATTAATTTTAATCTTTTTCTCCAGATTGTTATTGGAGGTGGCTCAGGGGGTTTGGCAGCATCCAAACAAGCTGCTGATCTTGGAGCCAAAGTTGCTGTCTGTGACTTTGTTACCCCAACCCCAAAAGGTACAACTTGGGGTCTTGGAGGTACCTGTGTCAATGTAGGGTGTATTCCAAAGAAGTTAATGCACCAAGCTGCTATTTTAGGACATGAGCTTAAGGTATGGTTTCATTGTAAATGTTTGTTCTTTCCTAGAAAATTTAACAATTGATATATTTTTCTTGTATTTGTAGAACAAAGTATATACTGTAGCTATCTTTCTCAACACCTTTTATCTGCTCTCTTGGACTATTTAAATTATGTAAACTATTCTCAGTTACTTTACTTTAGTCTCTTGATTACCTTCACTTTCTCTTGCTAGAGATATTTTTAAAGGAATCGAATTGCTGAAACAAAGGTTTTCTTATTTTTTGCAGAGCCACTGTATTTTTCTTTTTTAGGTTTGTGGAACAGGTTTTTGTCATCTATTTTTATGAACAGTTTTAACCGTCTTTATAGTTTCAAGTATTTTGTGTGTACTGCACATAGTTTAATTGGTACTCTGGCTTTTAACTACTGAGGTGTTAGAAATATTCCATATTTTTAACACCAAGATTCATTCTAAGTAAAATACACTGTCATGTTGTTTTGCTCTTATCATTCTAAGTAAAATACACTGTCATGTTGTTTTGCTCTTAAACATATAGAAAGTTGTATATTGTTTCTTGAATGTTATTTAGTTTAAAAAGTTATTTCATTTTCTAAAGGTGTCCATATTTTTTGTGTTGCTTATATATAAATAAGAGTATTTCAGAGTTGTGGTTCATTTTAGCTGTAGAGCTGACAGAAGTTTCTACTCAAAAGGTGATTCCCTTTTCAGGACCAAAGTGGACAGTAGCTGTCAAATATAAGTCAGCTTCTCAATCTTAATTATTAGCTCCTCTTACACATCATGCCCTGAATATGCTCTGACACTCCCAGAACATCACCTGCCATAAACCTTGAGGTAGAATTAGAAGGGAGATGTTCTAGATATGTAATATTAAGCAGCCAAAAAGTTTATATAAGAATTCCAACCTTGTAGACATGGGTAAAGCAATTATGTAAGGTTTAGTACAACAGTTACCAAATCTTTTTAAATAATTCAGCTCAAAGGACCAGGAAGTATTTTCCAAAGAAGTTATGGGGTCTCTTGCTGAAATAAGTAAAACTGAAATTAAAAGTATATTTTGAGATGGTGACCTTTACACAAGAACACTGACAGCAGTAGCTCAAAATCAGAAAATGGATGACTGCTTAGACCCACCCAAACTAGGTGGCTAACTGTCATTGCATCCATATTCATTGCAGAACTGATAGCTTTCTTCCAAACTTTGGGTCATGTGTACAAATCAAAGAAAAACAATTATTTATTTTATCCAGATTTAAAGTGCGTTGAAAGCACTGAATAAGTAATATATTTTATCTCTTAACTCAAAAG
This sequence comes from Macrobrachium rosenbergii, assembly GCF_040412425.1. Lineage (NCBI taxonomy): Eukaryota > Metazoa > Arthropoda > Malacostraca > Decapoda > Palaemonidae > Macrobrachium > Macrobrachium rosenbergii. Next base: position 56,561,879 of record NC_089741.1, read on the forward strand.
GCTGGAGTACAGCTGCTTCTCCTTGTGCAGCCACAAGTCTATCCATTATGTGCTGGGCCCTTGCACTTGTTGGACTCTACGTACAGTATAGGAGACGGCAGACAAGGAGGCAAGAATTGTCCCATTACCTGAAATTATAAATATTTAGAATGTTCCCCTGTTTTGATATGAAACATTACAGTCATATACATTTATAGCATAGGGAAATGGCCGGGAGATGGTCATAATACTTAAAGAGTTCTTGTAATCTTCATTCTGTTTGAATACATGAACAAAGGTAATTAGCCAGACTTCAGATTGAGCTTGCATATTTTTTTTTCCTGTAAGTTGTGCACTATTATGCACATACTGTGAGAAATTCTAAGGGTTACCATATACTGGTATACTACTATTTGAATCAGTGGCAAAGATGCCTGTGTGGTAAATCTTATTTTTTAAAAGCTTAGGATGATATTGATGGTATTTGATTTTTACATATCTTATTAAACTTTACATATCTTAGTAAACTTTCAGTGCATGTCCATCACCTCATTTGCTAATATTTTCTGGTTTTTAATATCAATTACATTGCACTGAATGGGTTTTTTCCATAATTTCCATGCATACATCCATCCAGCCACCCAAGAGGGGGTTATATATTTATAATTTAGGTGATGTTCATTATGTAAGCAAAATTAAGTTGCAAGGATTTTCTGTTTGAATAGTTTTGATTTTATTTTATTATTGGGAAGTTGTAATGTTATACTGGTTTCCCTATTGTTTATAGTTATACTGTACAAGTAACCTACAACTTTTCAGGATTCCCGTGAATATGGTTGGGGAATTCCCGAGGGTGTGACTCATGACTGGAGTAAGATGGTTGAGGCAATTCAAAGTCATATAGGTTCCTTAAACTGGGGCTATAGGGTAGCCCTAAGAAACAAGAAGGTGGATTACTTGAATGCTTATGCAACTTTTGAAGATCCTCATACTTTGCGTGTAAGTATTTCTTACTTTTAAAACATTTGCTTTCTCCTCTGATTTTGGCGAATCATTTTAGGATATGTGTATTTACGTATTTTTTAGATGTGATCATTAATTTAATTTACTTATCTTAATTAGCAGCTGATACGTAATTTTCACAATGAAAATTAAGAGATTCTCTTAGAAATAACTGTACATTGATTGAGTTCCCCTGTCAAATTATTTATGTCCCAAGTTCACTCTTTTCATGCTGAGTGCATTCTTGCATAGTTATATTTATCTTTGACTGGTTCATGTAAATTTCATTCCTGTTAAAGCAGACTGATTTTGTACAGGCAGTCCCTGGTTATCGGCAATCCAGTTTTACGCCGCTTGTCTAGTGATAACGATAACCAGATTTTCAACACCAGTTCCAGTTATCGGCACCAGTTCCAGTTATCGGCACCAATCTCCAGTTATTGGCACCGATCTCAGGTTATCGGCGCTGATCCCCAGTTAACGGCACCGATTACCAGATACCGGCGATTTTCGGTTATCACGCTGTCGGGGACAGAATCTCACCGATAACCGGGTACTGCCTGTATATGTAACTTACCAAGTAATTACATATCTGTTAGTTTCTACTTTAACAGCAGCTTTAGAATTGAAATTCGCAGTAGAGCTCTCTTATTTTGGTGCAGGTAAGTGCCCTGCCCACTTCCGGGGAAGTAAAGCTACAACATACCTGAAGAGCTCAGTTCGTTTTTGCCGCTCAATGACCATACATCGGTTGTTCAGCAGCTTTGTTTTGAAGTTCGGGAGTATTCACTCAGATGGTTTTGATTGTTTTCGAAGGATTTGGTGAAATATTCTTTGCTTTGGTAGCTTCTGCTCTATATTTTCTTAGCTTAGAGAAGCTTAGCTTAGCTTTTTTGGATTTTTTGCCATATGTCAGACTCAAGTATGTCTAGTAACCGGTATTGTAGCTAGGGCTGCAATACTAGGTTGACTTCTTCCAAATATGACGCTCATTCAATTTGTTTTCATTGCTGAGGACAAGTTTTTTTTCTCCTGACTTGACGTGCAAAGAATGTAGAGACTGGGACGAAGTTAAATAGAGAATTTTGACTGCCCATTTACTTGAGTTAGAGAAGGCTAGCTATAGAAAGGCGGCTACTAGAGCCGAGGTTAGAGCTCTAGTGTCCTCTACTCCTAGACTGGTCCTTTCGACATCTGTGACTACTCGCTTGCCTGTTCCCACTCCTCTCGCACTTCCATGACTCTGTTACCTGGCTCCCTTCCCTCTGAACCTAGGGCCATTGCCAGTCTCGAAGCTTGGATAGACAAGAAACTTGGTGCGTTAGTGAACACAGGAGCTCAAATAGGAGCTTCGGTAAGAGTGCTTTTAGATAAAGCAAGTGGTGATCCCTGTGCTAGTGTCAGTGAAAATGTCAGTGCTAGTGTTGTGTCAATGGAGGGGGTGGCTACTCGTCCCACTGATGCTCTTAAAGGTCCCCACCAGACTCCTCTGCATCTCAGAGGAGGTGAACCGTAAGTCCAAGGGAGGTCGATGGGGATTGCCCACAAGTAGTTGCTCCCTCAACCTAACCTGTTGGTATTTCCCAGGTTTCGGTAGCTAAGTTCTGGAAAGGTGCACCAGTGGATCACACCTTATACTCCAGTGGTTCTGATTCCGAGCCCAAAGGACGCGGTTGGTGTTTTCATGATTCCTCCAGGCCTTTGAATAGACATGTATTGGAGGATCAGAACCCAGTGGCTCGCAAACCCCCATTGGCTCCCAAGTGCCAAGTGGCTCACAGGTGTACGAAGGGATCAACTCCTCTCGTGGGATTAGAGCTCCCAGTGGCTCCTAAGCCCACAATGGGATCAGAACGCTCAGTGGTTTCTGATCTTCCAGTGGCTTCTAGCTCTCGTGCAGTGTTGGATTATGTGGCTGAAGATTCTACTGATTCAGATGTCCCTATTACACCGGGTCAACCTGTTTTGGCACCCTCTGTTACGAAGACTGTGCATTCTTCTCCTGTCCCTGAGTGCCTGAAGGTGTCTGTAGTACTGCCGACTCAAGATTGTTCACTGCTTCCGATTCATGAGCAATTGGACAATATCCTGGGGTATTTGAAGAAACCTTTGTTTTCTCCTAAGAAACCAGAGGAAACGCAACAAGACTTGGCGCTTTCTGCTATTTCTTCAGCAGAAGAGGAACCTGAGCCGGAGCATCCTTCATCATCTTAAGCATTCCGTTTAAATTATTTTCTGTCCTGCTGTCCATCTTACTTTTCCACCGCTGTGCCTTCTTCTCCTGGGTCTTCCTTCATGTTGCGGTAACCAGCAGGATCTTCTGAACTCTCAAAGATTGCTCTCTTGATTTTGTCCAAGAAAGCTTTAACAGGCATTGATGCTTGGTTGACCAAGAAGAGGGAATGAGGCAAGGCTATATTTTGTTTCCCTCCTTCGCACCTTTCTAGGAGAAAGTATGTTTTTTTTATGCGACCGGAGAAGTGCCATCCTTGGGAGTTTCTGCCTCCTCCCAAGGGAACTTCCCAGCCTGATTGATCCGGCTCGTAGATCAGCTTTTGACTCAGCGAAGATCATGTTTTTTACTTCCAGAACTCGACTGCATAGTAAAGGACACGTACAAGGTCTTCAAAATCTTCATTATCCTCAACCGGATAGTGGACGACTTAACCAAGAAGATCGAGGATTGTTCTTCGCTGCAGGACAATTTTGCAGCAGACTGGCTCGGGGTTCTTGTGCCAATAAGGCCATTAGATATGGGGCACAAGGGTTAGCTGCCCTCTTTTCTCTGAGCATGTTAAAGAAAAGGGAGTTGTGGTGTTCCTTCACCACCAAAGGAGTTGCGCCTTCTCAGAGATCTTCTCTTCTCTTTTTGCGCTGTTGGATAAGAGTAGCCTTTTTCCTCGAGCTACAGTGGAACGAGTGGCTACAGAGCTTCAGAAGAAAGCGACACTCGATCTGCTAGCACAATCGGCCAAGCGACCGAAGGATTGAAGCTATGCTCCTTCTGTGTCTTTTAATCCTAGACCGTTCTCTACCCTTCAGCCACGGCCCTTTCAAGGTGGCAGAGGAAGAGCTCAATCTCGTCCACGCCAGAATCCTAGATCCGTCCACCCCATTTTGAAGAAGTCCTCCTCAAGACCCACCTCTAGCAAGTAAGGATCCGGTTCTCCGTCTCACAGCGGGTGCCAGATTCCAGCATTTTTGGAAACAGTGGGAAGAGAGATGAGTGGAATCATGGGTGCTTCAAGTAATCAGAGAAGGATATTCGATCCCTTTAAAGGAGAGACCTTTCACGTCTTCTCCCATCACCTTAAAGGTGTACTCGGAAGGCTCGGAGAGGTTTTCGGCCCTCTCAAAGGAAGCTGCAGCTCTTCTACAGAAAAGTGATAGAGGTGGTGGAAGACTTATCATTGGAGGAGTTTTACAACTGCCTATTCGTAGTCCCCAAGGCATCTTGGGGTTGGAGACCAGTCCTGGGTGTAAGCGCTCTGAACTTCTTCGTCCAAACCACGAAGTTCAAGCTGCAGACGAACAACTCGGTTCTCACTGCAATTTGTCAAGGTGACTGGATGGTTTCCATCAACATGAGTGACGCTTACTTTCATATCCCAATACACCAGAATTCAGGAAATTCTTGAGATTTGTACAGTATTCCAGGACGGGGTTTTCCAGTTTCAGGCTCTGTGCATTGGGTTGTCCACAGCCCCTTAAGTCTTCATCAGAGTACTCGCCCCTCTATCACAATGGCTTCACCTAATGGGCGTGAACCTGTATCTGGATGAATGGCTCCTACAATCATCGTCAGACAGAGTGCAGTCGTGCACCCAGAAAATCCGTCACTCTCGGAATCTACAGTCCTGCTCTGCCAGTGATTGGATGAGTCTTCTAGGAACCCTCTCCTCCATCAAGATGTTCGTACCATTAAGGAGACTGCTTGCGAGGCCTTTACAGTTCTTCCTAAAGGCCAGTTGGAGCAGGAAGTTTCTTCCAGACTCCTTTGTATTCCCCATCACAGGAAATAAAGGAAGATCTTCAGTGGTGGCTCGAAGAAGGGAGGTTTCTTATAGGAAAGTCTCTGCTTCAACAAAACCTGAGCCTAACATTGTTCTCCGACGCACCGGATCTGGTTGGGGAGCAGCTCTAGGACACTTTGAAGTAGCAGGAACATGGTCTCGACAAGAGAGGAAACTACACATAAACCTGAAAGAGTTAGCAACTCGTGACTCAGTGGTAGCAGTGCATTCGGACAACACAACTGCTCTAGCATATATTTGGAACCAGGGAGGCACACACACCCTTTCACTGTGCGAAGTAGCCAGAGATCTCCTGCTTTGGGCTTGCAACAACAACACCCAGATCCTCACCCACTTTGTTCAGGGCAATTAGAATGTATTAGTGGATGAGTTGAACTGTTGCAAACAAGTCCTACCCATGGGGTGGTCGCTGAATCCGCAGGTGTGCACCAACCTGTGGAAACGGTGGTGGGGGGGGGAGCCATGGGTAGACTTGTTTGCAGTGTCCAGGAACCATTGCCTTCCCCTGTATTGTTCTCCAGCACCAGACCCTCTAGCTTGGGCAACAGATGTGATGCTTCAGGACTGGTAAGACCTGGAGGCTTATGCCTTTCCCCTGTTCAATTTAGTGAGGGAAGTCATAAGTTCAGGACTTCCCATCACACATCGGCAATTGTGGTGGCTCCCCTTTGGCGTCAAAAGGAATGGTTTCTGGACCTTCTTTGCGCGGCTCTTTCCTATACAGCAAAACTAAGTTACAATAAAATTCTTGTTCTCAACTGGAAAGTGAGATTTAGTTAGAAAATTGTTTAGTAATAGTTTTCATTGGTCTATCAGTGCAGTTTCTTGATAGGTAGGATACTAATTTTACCATCATTTTAAAGCTCATTTGCTATACATTGGGTAAGGGGGTATAGGCACTTTTGGGGTAAAAAAAAATTGAAACTTCAAAAAACAGGTAGAATATTTCATAAAGCACTCAAGAATCCATTAAGACCCGTGGAAAATGCTGTAGATCAGTGTATGGGCTGTTGTCTCTCTATGGACGTTATTGGGTAAGATTATCATGCATTTCTTAGTAATGAAAATTGGCAAAGGTGATAGGAATGAATCACATATGAAAGTACCAAAAGACAAAAATAAATCAATCAAATTAGCAAAGATAAAGTTCAATGGCCAAACCTTACCCTTGAAAATGAAAATATTGGGATTAAATAGGGAACTAAGACCTTATGTTCCCAAACCCATGCAGTGCAAGAACTGTAGCAAATATGGCCATACAGCCATTAAATGCAGAAATTTTCCCAGATGTGCCTTTTGCATTGACAGGAACATAAAACACGCTGGGACTGTTGCCAACCAGAATACATAAATTGTGGCCTAGAACATCATGCTTGATCTAAAGTATGTGCATTCTATATCTACAATACTGAACTTAAATTACTATAAGAAGGAACTGGAATGTCGATCAAGGAAGCAAAGTTAGAACTGAAAGTGAGAGAATTGAATGACCCAGCTAAGAAATTTAGGTAAGCAGATGCTGTACTTCAAAATCAAACAATACGAGAACTTTAATGAGTAACAGAAATAAAGAAATATCATTAAAGAAAATGCACTATCACATGGACAATCGATTTACTTCTTTACCAGAAATAGGAACTAATAATGACAGAGTAAGGCAAAGAAGAAATAGAATCACATGAATGTGATAAAACAACTCGAAAGAGGCAACTAGATAAGACCCCCCCCCCTAATTCTACCAAACCCAACTCTAAATAGAAAAATAATACTAAATCAAACAGTCCAATGTCTCTCAAACTAACAATAATACCTCTAGGAGCAGAATCACAAAATTCAGATAAAATGGAAAACCAAAATATAGATGATGATAACTACAATGAAAGCAAAGAAATTCACCCATCAACCATTATAGGTGCTACAAGAAAAATCAAGAAAAAACAAACTGATGAACATGAAGATTTTTGTGGTTGCAGTAATTGCTTTATAGCAATTTGCCACGAAAATGAAATTGTAACTAAAAGCCTAACCAACTTTATAATAAATTTAATGAGATATAGGAATAAAGAAAAAACGAACATCAGAACTCTTGAAGAAGGTTGCATGTGTATTGAATATTTAGAATATTACAGGGAAAACATATCTATGTTGTAGATATTCTGAAGAAATTCAAAAGGGAAAAATTAAATCAAGATAATAAAAATATAACAGTTAATGGTAGTCAAATTAAAACTACAACAAAAAATGAATCAAGACACAAAAATACAAATTAACTTACAACAAACTAAAAAAACATCAGCTTATATAATTTAGAGGAATTTGACCACTCATATTACACCATTCAACCGGTACATAATTCAATTGAATATTGGATTACAGTGGACCCCTGCCTGTTCGCAGTTCCAAATTCACGGCTTCCCCTATTCGCAGATTTTTCTGTGGAATGTATATATACACATTATTTACGGAAAATTTGCCTATTCGCTGTGTTTTTCATTAAGAAATATTTACAAATTAGTGTATTTTCACATTTTCGGGACCAAATGCACTTTTTGTGATAAAACTATTAAAATACTCGGGTATAAGCATTTTTAAAGGGGGTTTTTTGGTGTTTGAACTATCAAAATAGGCAGTTAAAAGCATTTTTAGAGGGGTGTCAAGTATTTGCAGATTTTAGCTATTTGCGGGGGCTTGTGGTACGCATCCCCCGCGAATACCAGGGTTTTACTGTATTAACAAGAATGCACTTAGGAGAAGTCCAACGACTTATAACTGAACATGAACCAATTATTATATGTAGATATATACATAGGAAAAATTGTTCCAATTAGAGGCAAATATCTACTAGCCACATCATCAAAGGAAAATAAAAATAATTTAGGAATAGCAATGTATGTCCATAATAAAATAATATACGACCAAGTAGATAAAGATTACACAGAATTACAAATTTCAGCAATAACAATAAAAATAGAAAATATGTTTGATATTAACTTATACAACCAACCCAATAAAAAGTATTTAAACATATCACAAAAAATACTAAAAGAATTTAAGAATCTCATGTTATTTGTTGGAGATTTTAGTGCACATAACCTAATGTGGAACTATAACAATATTACACCAGATAAAGATGTAGAAAAAATAGCAAACTTAATGAACACAAAAAATAGCAAACTTAATGAGCACTAATAATCTCTTGTCTGAATGACAAAGAAGTAAATACATACTGTTCCAAAACCCATGGAACATTTTCCTCAATTGATGTCACTCTTTGTTCAACAAATATAGTTGACAAACTAGACTGGAATACATGTGATGACTCCTACTCAAGTGATCATTTTCCCATAATATATATTATCCCTGTTAAGTAATGTACCAAAACCATATGCTCCACATTATAACATGCAAAAAGTAGATTGGGAAATTTTTAAATTGCATACCAGAAATATTCCTCCGTATGTTTATTTGAGAAATCCTAATGAGACAAACGAATTCTTTGTATCTTTCATTTAAAAGGCAGCAGACAAAGCTATTCCTCATTCAAAACCTCATGATAAAAGACATAAAGTCCCCTGGTGGTCAGATGATCTATCTGAATTAGTACAAGAAAAACACACTAGCAAGAAGGTTAGATACTCTAAACAGAAGATTCAATAAAATAAACAAAACCACTCATAAAAGAAGACATTAAAAATGACAGTTGTGCTACTAGAAATAGATGCATTTAAACTTTGTAATAAAATATCAGCCAAATTTAGAAAGCAAATAACAATTGAAAGATCAATTCAAAAAGTATGGGAAAAATTCTGAAAAATAAATGTAACAAACATTGGACCACCCAGACAAGCTATATTAGATAATGGCAAAAAAATTTTAGATACCCTTGAAATAAGTAACTTACTTGGGGCAAGTTTTGCCCAAATAAGTACAGTAGTGACCAAAATCTAGACAAACGCTTCAAAAAAATAAAAAATAAAACGGAATCTATAAACATGTTTTGACGTAGGAAAAACCTGTTTTTGGTAGTTGCTGTCGAGTCCTCAAGGAGTTACCTTCATGGTCTACCAGAGCTCCATGGTGAGCAAACTAATATCAAAGAATTCTCTTTTATTGGGTCTTTTTGGCTAGGTATTGTCATAATGAGTAACATTATAACACGTGATGGAGTATATGCAGGCAGTCCCCAGTTATCGTCCGGGGTTCCATTCTGAGGGTGTGACGATAATTGAAAATCAGCGATTTTCAGGGCTTATCGGTCCGAAAAGCGCCGATTTTCGGTTATCGGCGCCTATAAGTGGAAATCTGCGATTTTCAGCGCCAAAAATGACTGATTTTTGGCGCTAGACATCCCCGATAAAACCAGATCACCATTAACCGAGCCTGCCATTAACCGGAGACTGCCAGTTATGAACTCAAAGATAAGAGGGCACTTTCTCTTATCTTCAGAGAAGCTGAACCCAGTTTTTCTAACGTCAAAAGAACCTGCAAGAAAGAGACGTGACTATTTCGCATGAGCATCTGCCCTCTTGTTTGCAACTGGGCTGTTAAAGACCAAGGAGCCATTACTCTCTGTTGGTCTATGCAGGATGATCCCTTGCCCAAATCTTATGCCTTTTCGTCAGGGAAGTGGGAGGGTTTTGAGGACCCAACAGCGACTACCAAAAAGGGGTTTTTCCTACGTCAAAACCCATTTTTTGATAGCGTAGTCGCTTATTTCGTCCTCGAGCTTTACAAAGAAATTGACAGGTGACGGAAAAGGCTTGCTCTCAATTTTTAATCCCAACACCCCAAAGGAAAAAAAATTTCTGGTCCAAGGTCAAGCCACAGATTTCAAGTTCCATTCTTTATTCCAAATACTCTCAGGTTTCGGTACCAAGGATCAAGAAGCTACACACGAACTTACGTTTTAGGATGTAATTCTACAGTGGCTTACCTAAGCATGCTGGGTTTGTTTGCAGTACTGTCACCCTTCTCCCAGCGATAGTTAGCACACCTACCGTCAGTAAGACCCCTGGTTTTCTGCCGTAGCACCTAGGGGTTAAGACTAACCATGCCACCTACTGATACACAGTGTAGTCGAATTTGTTTGAGCACGTGGCATTAATTTAACAGATGACCACCCTGTACATTCGGAAACTTCTTCGAAAGAGACAATTTTTTTAGAAGGCCAACGATGTACTTACTTTCCTAATATCATGAGACCTAGGAAAGGAGTGTGGATTTCCCTTTTTAGTGAGAAGCACTACAATCATTCTTAGCCCTTGTAGGGAGAGTGGTTAGTTTTTGCTAGGATGTAGGAAAATAGGACCCTCTGAGATGTCTGCCATGACTTCTAGATAACCTTAAGTGCTTGAAGCGGGCATAATGTATTGTCTGCAAAATTGAGTTTTCTTATAAGAATAAATTTCCTTTTTAATGGATCCTCATTCTTGGCCAGGAATGGTGGGCTAGGGGACAATAATAATTGATGGTCAGTTGTTTGCATGATGCATCGTCCCCGTCCAAAAGAGCCCAGTTCATTAATATGAGCTCCTGATGCTAATGCAATCAAGAAGATTGCCTTTTGTAGTATGTGCGTTGTGGTTGTATTGGGTCTGCTGAATTGAGGGGTTGATAGAAGTCTAAGCACCTTGTTCAGGGACCAAGTAATTGGAAGCCTTTGGGGAGCAGGCCTTTGTAGAGCAAAGGACTGCAAAAGGGAAGTGACAACTTCTGTACTGGAGTCAATCCCGAATCCATGAAGCAAGGGTTCTGTTAATACAGCCTTGTACACCATGACTGTTGTAACCACAAGGCATTTGTCTTCAGAAGGGTATACAAGAAAAATAGTGTTTCTTATAGAAATCTCAACTGGGCTCTCAGTATGAATATAATCTAACCATATCTTCCATATGGACTGGTATTGTTGGATAGATGATGTTCGTAATTTATGCACGAGCTACCTAGCAATATTGGGCGAGTAATTTTCACGATAGATAGTTTTTAAAAATCCATACGTGAAGGTCTCGGCTCAGAAAGGAGGATGCATAAACGACTTTCCCTCCTGCTGTATGGGATAGAACAGCAGACGATAGAGGAATTGCTCGTCATCCATTGTTGAAATAATAGGAACCAATGCCTGCTTGGCTAATATGGGGCTATTAACCCTTTAACGCCGAAGCCCTATTTTCAAAACGCCGTCGAGACATGCCGGCGGCCTCGAGAGGTAGTGCGAAGCGGAAAAAAGTTTTTTTAAAAATCACAGTGTGCTTAGTTTTCAAGATTAAGAGTTCATTTTTGTCCTTTTTTCTCATTGCCTGAAGTTTAGTATGCAATCATCAGAAATGAAAAAAAAAATATCATTATCATATATAAATATTGGAATATATGACAAAAAAAAAACTCAGATATAATTGTATACAAATCGGCAAAGGAAAAACGGTTAAAGCTAATGAGTTAATTTTTTTTTAGTTGTATTGTACACTAAATTGCGATGATTTTGGTATATAACAGATTGTAAACGATTAAAGCAACACAGAGAAAATATTATCACAAAATGATGCATGAATTAGTAACGCAGACGTAAAAAAGTTTTTCAAAAATTCACCAAAAATCAAAATATTGTGCTAGAGACTTTCCAATTGTGCCAAAATGAAGGAAATTGATTGAATATTACTAGACTGTAAGTTTTTAGCTTACAATTGCATTTTGAACCATTTCGATCGAAAGTTAAAGTTGACGAAGGTTGATTTTTTCTATATCATTATTTCATGTAAATATTAAAAAACTATGAAGAGCTAAAGGAATGATTTATTTTTGTTGTATTCTACATGAAATTGCGGCACATTTTGATGTATAACACTTTTTGTATTGAATAATATGAACGCTTGGCCGAAAAATTACGGAAAACTGACGCCAAGAAATGACAGGATTTTCAAGCGGAGATCATGTATGAGCGGATGAAATTATTTTTTCAAAAATTCACCAAAAATCTAAATATTGTGCTAGAGACTTTCCGTTTGTTGCAAAATGAAGGTAAGTGATTGATTGTTACTCAAATGTAATAATTATGGTTTACGAATCGCGTTTTTCGATCATTTCGTCGAGTCAAAGTTGACGAACGTTAAAATTTTGTCAGTTATCGTGATTTAAAAAAATATTAAAAACTGTGAAGAGCTAAAGGAATGATTTATTTTCTGTTGTATTCTACATGAAATTACGCACATTTTGATGTATAATACTTTATGTAATGAATAATATGAGCGAAAAATACGGCAAGCTGACGCAAGAAATGACAGGATTTTCAAGGCAGTTCAGAGCGGAGCGGAATTATTTTTCAAAAAATTCACAAAATTCTAAATATTGTGCTAGAGACTTTCCGTTTGTTGCAAAATGAAGGTAAATGATTGATTGTTACTTTCGAATGTAATAATTATGAAACTACGGATGCGTTTTCGATCATTTGGTCGAGTCGAGCTTGACCCGAATGTTAAAATTTTGTCAGTTATCGTGATTTTAGTGAAAACATTAAAACTGTGAAGAGCTAAAGGAATGATTTATTTTTGTTGTATTCTACATGAAATTGCGCACATTTTGATGTATAACACTTTTGTACGAATAATATGAATCGCTGAAAAAATTACGGCAAGCTGAGACGCAAGAAAATGCCATGATTTTCAGCGGAGTCTCTTGTATTAAGAGCGAAGAAATTTTTCAAATTCACCAAAAAATCTAAATATTGTGCTAGAGACTTTCTCTTTGTTGCAAAATGAAGGTAAATGATTGGTTATTACCTGAATGTAATAATTATGGCTTCACAGGATGCGTTTTCGATCATTTCGGTCGAGTCAAAGTTGGACGAATGTTAAAATTTTGTCAGTTATCGTGATTTCGTGAAAATATTAAAAAACTGTGAAGAGCTAAAGGAATGATTTATTTTTGTTGTATTCTACATGAAAGTGCGCACATTTTGATGTATAACACTTTATGTAACAAATAATAATGAAAGGGCTTAAAAATTACGGCAAGCAGGCATCTAAAGAAATGCCATGATTTTCAGCGGAGTCCATGTGGCGAGCTAAGGAAATTTTTTTTATTTTTTATTTTTTTATTTTTTTTTTTCAAAAATTCACCAAAAATCTAAATATTGTGCTAGAGACTTTCCGTTTGTTGCAAAATGAAGGTAAATGATTGATTGTTACTCGAATGTAATAATTATGGCTTACTGATCGTTTTTCGATCATTCGAGTTAGTCAAAGTTGACGAATGTTAAAATTTTGTCAGTTATAAGTGATTTTGGGAAAATATTAAAAAACTGTGAAGAGCTAAAGGAATGATTTATTTTTTGTTGTATTCTACATGAAATTGCGCACATTTTGATGTATAACACTTTATGTAACGAATAATATGCATCGTGAAAAAATTGGCAAGCAAGCGCGAGAAATGACATGATTTTCAGCGGAGTCGGCAGCAAGAAGAGCCGAAAGGAAAATTTTTTTTTTAAATTCACCAAAAATCTAAATATTGTGCTAGAGACTTTCCGTTTGTTGCAGAATGAAGGTAAATGATTGATTGTTACTCAAATGTACTAATTATGGCTTACGGATCGTTTTTGATCATTTCGGTCGAAGTCAAAGTTGACCGAATGTTAAAATTTGGTCAGTTATCGTGATTTTGGGAAAATATTAAAACTGTAAGAGCTAAAGGAATGATTTATTTTTGTTTTATTCTACATGAATTGCGCGCATTTTGATGTATAACACTTTATGTAACGAATAATATGAAAGTGCGAAAAAAAATTCTGACGGCAAGCAGACTTGAAATGACATGATTTTCAGCGGAGTCCGTGAGGAGCGAAAGGAAAATTTTTTTTTTTTTCAAAATTCACCAAAATCTAAATATTGTGCTAGAGACTTTCCGTTTGTTGCAGAATGAAGGTAAATGATTGATTGTTATCGAATGTAATAATTATGAAAAAACTACGGATCGTTTTCAATCATTTCGGTCAGTCAAAGTTGACGAATGTTAAAATTTTGTCAGTTATCGTGGATTTTGGGGAAAATATTAAAAAACTGTGAAGAGCTAAAGGAATGATTTATTTTTTTGTTGTATTCTACATGAAATTGCGCACATTTTGATGTATAACACTTTATGTAACAAATAATATGAAAGGGCGAAAAAATTACGACAAGCAGAGCGCGCAAGAAATGACATGATTTTCAGCGGTGTCGCGCGGCGGAGGCGGAGAAATTATTTTTTCAAAAATTCACCAAAAATCTAAATATTGTGCTAGAGACTTTCCGTTTGTTGGAAAATGAAGGTAAATGATTGATTGTTACTTTCAATGTAATAATTATGGCTTACGGATGCGTTTTCGATCATTTCGATCAGTCAAATTTGACTGAATGTTAAAATTTTTGTCCAGTTATCGTTATTTGTGAAAACATTAAAAACTGTGAAGAGCTAAAGGAATGATTTATTTTTTTTTGTTGTATTCACATATGAAATTACATTTTGATGTATAACACTTTATGTAACGAATAATAATATGAATCGGCGAAAAATTACGGCAAGCAGACGGAAGAAATGCCATGATTTTCAGCGGTCTCTTAGCGCGGAAAGCGAAGAAATTTTTTCAAATTCACCAAAAATCTAAATATTGTGCTAGAGACTTTCTCTTTGTTGCAAAATGAAGGTAAATGATTGGTTGTTACTCGAATGTAATAATAATTATGGCTTACGGATGCGTTTTCGATCATTTGGTTAGTCAAAGTTGACCGAATGTTAAAATTTTGTCAGTTATCGTGATTTCGGCGAAAATATTAAAAAACTGTGAAGAGCTAAAGGAATGATTTATTTTTGTTGTATTCTACATGAAATTGCGCACATTTTGATGTATAACACTTATGTAACAAATAATATGAAAGGGCGAAAAAAATTACGGCAAGCAGGCGCAAGAAATGCCATGGATTTTCGGAGTCCACGCAGTATGAGCTAAGGAAAAATTTTTATTTTTTTATTTTTTTATTTTTTTATTTTTCAAAATTCACCAAAATCTAAATATTGCTAGAGACTTTCCGTTTGTTGCAAAATGAAAGGTAAATGATTGATTGTTACTCGAATGTAATAATTATGGCTTACTGATGCGTTTTTCGATCATTTCGGTCGAGTCAAGTTGACCGAATGTTAAAATTTTGTCGGTTATCGTGATTTTGGAAAATATTAAAAACTGTGAAGAGCTAAAGGAATGATTTATTTTTTGTTGTATTCTACATGAAATTGCGCACATTTTGATGTATAACACTTTATGTAACGAATAATATGCATCGGCGAAAAAATTACGGCAAGCAGACGCGAGAAATGACATGATTTTCAGCGGAGTCCGCGCGCGCGGAGCGAAGGAAAAATTTTTTTTTTTTAAATTCACCAAAAATCTAAATATTGTGCTAGAGACTTTCCGTTTGTTGCAGAATGAAGGTAAATGATTGATTGTTACTCAAATGTACTAATTAAAACTACGGATGCGTTTTTGATCATTTCTCGTCGCAGTCAAAGTTGACCGAATGTTAAAAATTTGTCAGTTATCGTGATTTTGGGGAAAATATTAAAAAACTGTGAAGAGCTAAAGGAATGATTTATTTTTTGTTGTATTCTACATGAAATTGCGCACATTTTGATGTATAACACTTTATGTAACGAATAATATGAAAGTGCGAAAAAATTACGGCAAGCAGACGCAAGAAATGACATGATTTTCAGCGGAGTCCGTGCGCGCGGAGCGAAGGAAAATTTTTTTTTTTTTTTTTTTTTCAAAAATTCACCAAAAATCTAAATATTGTGCTAGAGACTTTCCGTTTGTTGCAGAATGAGGTAAATGATTGATTGTTACTCGAATGTAATAATTATGAAAACTACGGATCGTTTTTCAATCATTTGCCGAGTCAAAAGTTGGCCGAATGTTAAAAATTTTGTCAGTTATCGTGATTTTGGGGAAAATATTAAAAAACTGTGAAGAGCTAAAGGAATGATTTATTTTTTGTTGTATTCTGTGAAATTGCGCACATTTTGATGTATAACACTTTATGTAACAAATAATATGAAAGGGCGAAAAAATTACGGCAAGCAGGCTAAGAAATGACATGATTTTCAGCGGAGTGTATGCTTGTGAGCGGAGAAATTATTTTTTTTCAAAAAATTCACAAAAATCTAAATATTGTGCTAGAGACTTTCCGTTTGTTGGAAAATGAAGGTAAATGATTGATTGTTACTTTCAATGTAATAATTATGGCTTCTGTGAGGATGCGTTGCCGATCATTTCGATCAGTCAAATTTGACTGAATGTTAAAAATTTTGTCAGTTATCGTTATTTCGCGAAAATATTAAAAAACTGTGAAGAGCTAAAGGAATGATTTATTTTGTTACATTCTAAATGAAATTGCGCACATTTTGATGTATAACAGCATGTAACGAATAATATGAAAGGGCGAAAAAATTACGGCAAGCAGGCGCAGAAATGACAGGATTTTCAGCGGAGTGTGTCTTGGCCAAGGAGCGGAGGAAATTTTTCTTCAAAATTCACCAAAATTCTAAATATTGTGCTAGAGACTTTCTGTTTGTTGCAAAATGAAGGTAAAGGATTGAATATCACCAGAATGAGATTTTTGCTTACCCAAAAGAGACTAAGTAAAAAAATTCTTATATATATATAATATATATATATATAATTCTTATATATATATATATATATATATATATATATATCCCCGGTTTCTGACGGGGTTCCGTTCTTGCACTGCGTCGTAACGAAAATCGTCGTAAGCGGAAAATCGTCGAAAATCGTCAAAAATCACAAAAAACCTTACTTTTAATGCTCTGGGTGCATTGAAAGCGATGTAAACTGCATTATTATTGAGTTTTACATCATAAAAACCTTCAAATTATGATTATTCTGCCGTTTGGGCCATATTTCTTCCGTCCGGATCGTCTGACGTCGTAACCCGAACATGCGCCGTAAGCCGGGAAATAATTTCTGATGAATATATTTGAAAAGCGTCGTAGACACTCGGAACGTCGTGGCGGGTTGTCGTAATCAGGGACTGCCTGTATATATATATATATATATATATATATATACAGACATTCATACATAAACACATATAAATTATATTGTTTTTACTTTGTTACAAAAACATAACTAAAAGGAATGGTTGTGAAAAACTTTGTTTTTTGCGTGAAAGCTAAATAATATACAAAACAGCAATGAATACATATATATAAAAACTTGTAATAAATATAAAACTAAAAACAAATTCAATGCAGAATACTCACTCGTAAATATAAAACTAAAAATAAATTCAATGCAGAATACTCACTCGTAAATATAAAACTAAAAATAAAATCAATGCAGAATACTCACTCGTAATCCTGACTCTTACGTGCTGTTCTTGTTTCTCCCTCCTCCATTGAAAAGTCTTGCATTTTTTTCTTCCCGACATGACGGGGCACAAGCGGAGGAGGCCGCGCGCCCTTAATGCTGGTGGGCGCCCTTCAGCGCTCGCTGCGCCCTCCGGTGTTGCTCGGGCAGGCACACTCCAGTAAATAACCGCATTATGGTACTTGTTACACTCCTCTAACCTGCAAAGTGCTACCTTGCAGGTGCGACACACGCATCGCTGTCTCTCCCTTTTGCCATTCATATGGGCACACCCTGCACCGTTCTGTTTGCCCCTTCTATTAGCTCCAGTGTGTGATCTCCTGGCTGCAGCCGACAGGACACTGGATACCCCGAGGGGCGCGGCATCTTCAGAGGCGGCGTCATCATCAAGGTCGGCGGCAGGGGAGGCGTCGGCAGGATCAGGAATTCTGAGGTCGGGGTACCTAGCGACATCTGCCCTTTCCTCTCGGGGCAGAGCTGGAGCTCCGGGGCAGGGGCGTGTTGGAAGGCCCTCTCCGGATCGAAGTTTATGAGGGCATTCCCAGCCACCTCAGAAACTGGATGTGGGTCAACCCTCCTGAGCGTCAATTATACCCACAGTAAATGATGTAGGCATTCTGGAGGGCCAACTGAAGGAGGTATTTGAGGAGCTTCTGTGTCCACCTCCTGGTTCTCCTGGCGAAGGGATAATACTGGATGAGTTGATCAAAGATCAACTCCTCCCATATGCCTGTTGTAGTGTCCGATGACAGTAGGGCGCTGGACCGCGAAACTCCTCAAACGTAACTTCGGCCCCTGCGGCGTGTCTTCTTCCGCTGGGTGATCTCTTCTTGGATGGGCTCATGACTTGTCGTAATCATGGGCACGACTGGGACCCCCCCTTCCAACAGATGGCTAAGACATCTCCCCTTCCGCCGCCACTGTCTCTCTCCCTCTTGCAAGATGTTGCGGGTGGCTAGCAAACCTCTTGAGGACATTCGGGGCCCCATGCACCAACCGAAGGGTACCACTGGCGTGCACACCTGCTTCATACAGTTCCTGGGCCAGGGATGCGAGTTATAATAATTATCCATAAACAGGTGGCATCCTGGTTACGAAGCGATTCACAAGACCCGAAGACAGTGTCACGCGCCAGCGTGGGAAAGACGCCAGAATACACCAAAAGTCCACGGCGATACCCAGTGTTGGCTTCCGTAATAAAAAATAACTTTACACCATATTTCTTTGGCTTCTTCGGTTGTACACTTTTTTTATACTTAGAGCCCTTTGTATGGCATCATACCCTCATCAAAGAAAGGTTCTTGAGAAGGAACCACGAGAGTCTGGCACCGTTCGAATGAACTCCAACACTGGGCGGACTAAGATGAGGCGGTCGGGATTATTCGGGGTATAGCCCCTTCGGTTGAAGGCATTGGCCTGTCCAACGCCAGGAAACTATCACGGGACATAATGCCAGCCACATTGGGCGTGCCTTTTAAAAAATTCCGCCTCAATATTGCCTGGCGTCGGCAGCAGGCATCATTCCAAAGAATATGTGGAGCCCCAAAAAATGCGCCATGTCGTTGAGGTTGCAGCCCGCCAGCGGTCGCGACAGCGTCGTCTGCAATTCCTCACGGCAGTACAGCGCAATCTGCCGTCGCCGCAACCAGGAATTCCAGCAATTCCCGCGTCAGGAAAAGCTGAATGAACCCCAGTGCGTGAGGGCAGGGGCGGTCAGTCCAGGTACTGCCGTGAATGGGTGCATGTTAGGTGGGGTGGGGTCCTCCAACCACCCCTCATCACTTTGGACGACGGCCTTCACCCGAGCTGCCGCGGCGTTCGCGACCTTCACGGGTTTGCGCTCATGCCACCGGCAACGTGCGTCTCGCACTCCCACACTCCCAGCTGGGCCGTCTCCTTCACTTTCGCCATCACTTTCAATATCGTCCCCACCAGCCACAATCGGGGCATCCTCCTCCTCCTCCATCTCACTTTCTTCCTCATAAGCACTAAAACCACTGAATTCTAGTTCGCTTTCCTCCTGTGGATCCCGTACGGACATTGGGGGCAAATACTTGTCATCGCTGACATCAGGCGTGATGTCCTCATCGCTAGATGACCAGCTACCACCGAAATCAGGACTTCCCACCTGCTCTCGATCGAGCTCAACAAGTACTGCGTCTATGTCCTTCTGTTGGAGGCCTCCCAAATGTTTTCGGATGCCCCTCAGGACACCCGATGCTTCCTAGGGAGTCGTAAAGGAACGGGATGTGGTCCTTGGTCGCCATAGGTCACCGTGGCGAACAACACGCGCTGAGAAGCTGGGTCACTTTGGTTGCTGGGTCCTTCTCAGCATCCCATCTAAAACTAGCCTCACCACGCTCACTTCCGACAGGCAGTATCGCCTTTCACGGTCCTGGCCTTTGTGACATCTCTGCAAGCGTTCTGTTGCAGCACCGAATGCGCTAACACTTCATAAAAGTTCAACAAAACACGTCACGTCAAAATATTGCTCCAGAAGGTGCTGCTCTGATGCTCTCTGATGCGAGAAGGGGAAATTCGTGCATGCGGCGTCTGGGTGACGCTCAGAAACAAAACAACAGCTGGATCCGTGAACTCCAGCATCCACGTAGCGCGGATTTGAAATCTTCCGCAAACTAGGCCTATAATTATTTTTCGAATATTTAAAAAAGCATTTTCAGTCGATGTTTGCAACGTCCACTCGGCATTCGACAAACAATTTTGGACGACATTTAAAACGTCCAACAGGCGTTTAAGGGTTAAGTAAGCTGTTCCTTTGAAGGTTAGAAGTTTGCTCAAAACCTTCAAAATCTGGGACAGTGGAGGAAAAAGATATCGTCCTCCCTTTGTTCCAGTCTTTAGGAAGGCATCTCTTGCTGTTGATTGACTGTCCAGGTTTGGAGACGTATATTAGGAGTTTGTGATTCTTGTATGTGGCGAACAGGTCCACTTCCGGTTGTGGAAGCATGCTGGCTATTGTTTGAAAAGAGTGGTTGTCCAACATCCACTCTGTTGAGGCTGTCGTTTTCCTCAATAAGAGAGTCTGCTATTACAATGCAACCCTGTGAGGTGAATTACAGACATGTGCCACTTCCTTGCTTGCGCCATCCGAAGGATGGCTCACATTATCGTATTCAGAGGAGGTGAACGTGATGGTGACCTCTTGATGTAGGATAATGTAGTTATGTTGTCTCTCTCTTCTGGAGGTTTGAGTTTTTTTTGAGACAAAGAGACAGCCATCAGCTCCAGCAAATTGATATAAGAATTCCTCAGAATAGCTGATCAACTACCTGCTACCTGACGATCCTCCTCCCAACCTGTCAACGAGGAATCTGTGTGTATTGTCACTCATACAGACAGAGGAGCAGAGGAGTCAGGGTGACCTGTTTCGCCAGAGATTCCTTCCAGATCCAAGGCCGAAGTATCTCCCCAACTTTTTTAATCTTTAGATGAGATTGGGCTTGCATCTTTTTTCTTGCATGCGATAGCCAGAATTTCACATTTTTAGTTGCGATCTAAGTATTGGATCTGTTACTGATGTGAACTGCAGCAGGCCCATCATACGTCCTGATTGCCATCTGGAAACTCTGGGCTGTGCAAGGAACTTTTTGAAGACTTGCCTTATTCCATTTTGAGTATGATGGGGAGAGACAACAGGCCATGAAGAATATCCCAACACAGTCCCAGCCACTGAAAGAGTGCTGGGTGTGAGGTGGGATGTTTTCAGATTTATTATAAAACCTTTTGACTGTAGTCTGTTAACCATTGCTCTTAGGTTTTTCAAGCACACTTTTTTTGTAGGTCCCCAGATCAACCAGTTGTCTAGGTAGGCTATTAGTCGCATTCCTTTTTGTTTGAGTTCCCGAACGAATACCAATGCTAATTTTGTAAAATATTCTTTAGCCAATGGTTAGCCCAAAGGGCATGGCTTTGAATTTGTTAAGTATCTTTTCTCTATCTAGAACCTTAGGAAAGGGCAGAGGGGAATGGCTATAGGGATGTGCCAGTATGCATCTTGCAGATCTATAGAAACTGTCCAAGTCCCTTTTGGAATGATTCAATGTACTTAGGCAACAGTAATTATCCGAAACTTTTGGCAAACAATGTGCTTGTTCAATGTTGGTTGGTTGAGGATCACTCTCCTTTTTGGAGGAATACTTTTTGAGAACACTGAAGAGACATACTTGGTGGCGAAAATAAGCTCGTTTCTCTTTGGGCCCCATTAACAGGGCTTTTCTGTACATAAATAAATAATGCTGTCCCCCCACAGGGAAAAACTTCCATTGTCTGTGATGTCTTTGAAGTTGACCCCCAACCATACAATTCCTCTTGGTACCTGCCTTCGCCTGTGATAGACATTCCAGTTGTTGCTTTTCTTTTTTCCTCCCTATAAGATGGTTTTTGGACCTTGTGAAAAAGGATGTCCTTGCTGTTGTTGTTGTCCCTTTGTAGGGAATTGTCCTTTTTGACCACCTACCTGTTTTTTAAGGAAAACTTTTGGGGTGACCGAAGGCTTATATGATTTTTGATCAAAGTGAGCCTTTTTTGGGGTTGGCTAAAGGGAAATTTTGGGTTCTTTGTTTCTTAATTAGTGCAGCAGATAATTGCATATTTCATAGAATCGTTCAGATAGTGAAACAAGCATGAAATTTTGCACAAGTGCTCTTTAAAAGTTCCTCTATCAGAAAAGGAGGCGCTGGCTAAAAATTTAATATATGCAAGCCAAATTCCAAGATGGCGGCCAGTATCGACAGATTTTGGCTAATTTTTCACTAGAATGGCATGTATTTGCTTCTAGCAATATGGTAAAAGCTCTTCCATACTATTTCTTGTGAATATTATGTTTCTGTAGCTTCCCAGTACAGTTTACCTTTAAATATGGGGGGCTATATGGCTGCCAAGAAAAAGGTAGAAACAATAATAATTATAATGAGAAATAATGCCCGTTCAACAATTATCGTTTTAAGCATGGATCTTGGTTTCTGTGGTTTTAGATCCTAATGAGCTATCTCTTTGAATAACTCATCAATTTTGAAGGAAAATTAATAAATGTAAAAGAGTGTATATCTGCACACAACCAGGGCACACTGGTGACATCACTGCTGTGTAACTCAGCATGTGGGTTCAGTGCCAGCTAATCCAGCTTTACTAATCCTGTAGTCTTAGACTAGTAGTTGTAGTATAGTTTAGTTTAGTGTCCCAAATGCTTTCTAACAGCCCCAGACCAGCTATAGTTAGACAGCCGCACCTGAATAGACAAGGATGTGCCAGCCGGGAGAGCCGAGCCAAGGGTATAGGGGGGTACATGATGGTTCATGTACTTACGGATGGTGGGCCAGATCACACGGGACTTAAATGGCACTGGATGAATGATCGGGCTAGGTGTAGGGAGACCGAACCTAGTTGAATCCCATACAGGAATGTGTGCTTTGTTTAAGGTGGTAAAAGGATAACTTTCGGCCTTAATCAAAAGTGAAATCATGGCAGAATGTGATGCCAATCCAATATTGAGCAGTAGAAAAACAAACTGGAGTTTGTGTTGTCTTTGTCAAGAAGGACAAAAGAGGTGAGCACTTGACATCACCTCCAAGTCATCATGTCCTAGACCATGATGGTACACAATGCTGGCAAGTGAACATTCCATGTTCAGTGAAATTAATGAAATGCCACTGATAATGGATCCAGCAAGGCTGGATGAAGGTGATGGCATAGAGGCCACTCTCCGGAAAATGCAGCAAAATACCATGTGAACTGTCGCTTGTTGTTTAACAACATAAACTGGACCGTGCAAGAAAGCGACAATCCAATGACCAGACCAGGCAACACTGAGACTAGTCAGGCAACTGCGCTGAACCAGTCATGACAATGAAGTTTGTATTTTCTGTGAGAAAGTGGCACCTGCATCGATCTCAGACAGGTTGGGGTACTAAGGCCTTGGACTTGAAATTGCGTGAATGTGCAGAGGATACTTAGTGATGGCAAGCTCCTACTGGGCTGACTGGTGGGGATGTCATTGCACAGGGAGTTCACGTATCACCATGCCTGTCTTTGTGCCTCTACAACAGAAAAGGTCCACCTGAGGAGCCTTGAGAAAGACCAAGGTAGCACTGAGTCAGAATCAGATGTGTATCCACTAGTTCTGTCAGAACTGATGACGCCATTGTTGAAAACAACCTTTGTTCAGATGATCCAGTCACATTTCTGCTGGCAGATATTTGCCACCTCTACCAACAACGCCTGGAACAATTAGGTGTAGAGTCACCAAGTGTAAATTCCATGAGACTCAAAGACAAACTTCTGGCAGAAATTCCAGAACTTGAGGCTCATAAATCTGGCAGAGATGTATTACTTGCATTTTCAAAAGGATGTGGGAAAAGCACTTGCTCAATCATCTGATCTTTCAGAGGCAGTTATCATTGCAAGCAGCAAATATTCTCAAAGTCTATACTTGATCATCAGTCACGGCTTGATGGCACATTTTCTGGAGGCTTGTGTACGAAATTCTGTGCCTCCCTCTGCTCCAGTTTAGGATGTATTGAGCATGGGGCTGACATCAAGTCACAGTTACTGATTTGGAGCATCAAAGTCAGACCAGGCCATTGCACAGCTCATGCAGTTCAACTGCTACTCGATACAAAGAGGGAGCAACAACTCATAGACACTCCAAAGACAGAGAAACACCATTCCCAGTCTACATGGGACTCTCAGTTATGCCAAAACCAGGAAGAGAAACCTGTTGAAATGCTACATCAGTATGGCCTCAGTATCTCTTATGACAGAGTACTGGAGGTCTCTGCACAGTTAGGAGATGCCACAGTTAGCAAATATGTGGAGGAGGGTGTGGTCTGTCCCCAGTACTGCAAAAAGGGTTGTTCACCACTGCAGTGATGGACAACATCGACCACAACCCATCTGCAACTACTGCCACTACCTCCTTCCATGGAACTAGCATCTCCATATTTTCAGCACCACCAAGGAGAACACTGGACAGGAAAGACAGCAACTAAAGTTTGCACCGAGAGAAAGTGAGGTCGGTGCCTGAATTTGCCGGACACATTCACAAACATCTCACCAGCTTCCTTTCAAACAAAGAACCCCAGCACCAAACACTGCAATACCAAAGCCACCCACAGATATCTTGGGGCTGGCTTGCACTGGAGTATCAGTGGCAGACAAGGTCATAGTCACCCAGGAAATAGATGATGCAGTGAATCTGACGTGGTCAGCTCATCACGCTTCAATGAAGAGAAGCCCAGAATTTGAAGTAACCATAACTTCATTGCTTCCTCTCCCGCGTGATCAGGCTCATTCTGTTGCTACGATCAAACACGTGATGCAGAAAGTGCAGGATGTCACTGATTTTCTGAACCCTGGCCAGATACCATAATCGCAGCTGATCAGCCAATCTATGCCGTGAGCAAAGCAGGTGGCAGTGGCAGTGGCCTGATCAGTATGGCAAAGACAAGTATCTGGTAATGTTTGGTGGTTGGGCACATTGAGATGGCAGCACGACATCTCTTGGTACTCTTCTTCATGGCAGTGGCTTGACAGGAGCTCTGGTGGAGGCAGGAGTTGCTTCATCTGGAACTGCAGAATCCTTCCTGTCAGCTGCAAGTGTAACCAGGACACGCAGATGCACCAGGTTACAGCCCTAGTTTGCACTAAACTCCTGAGGACAGCATACACTGACTACTGTGCTGAGAAAGCAAAACAACAATGAGCAGGCATTAGAGTTTGAGTGAGGTGTGACTTTCGAAGACAGCAGAGTCCACAGTTCCACTTCTGGCACATGGTGTTGTCTATGGAACTTGTGATATTCCCTACTGATCAGGTCCTTCCGTGAGGCCAATTTTGTCCTCTACTGTCAGGCATTGCATGAGCTGATACCTACTTCTTTCCAACAATACAAACTATGCTCGTTGGCTGC
This sequence comes from Macrobrachium rosenbergii, assembly GCF_040412425.1. Lineage (NCBI taxonomy): Eukaryota > Metazoa > Arthropoda > Malacostraca > Decapoda > Palaemonidae > Macrobrachium > Macrobrachium rosenbergii. The sequence goes on from NC_089741.1 coordinate 56,587,233, forward strand.
CTATTCACCTTCAGGGACATGCTTACCCTAGAGAGTTCACACCCAGAGTTGCACAAGGAGTCCAAGGCTGGCAACTTTGTTGTGCACAAGACCAGTCGCCTTTCTCAGCAATGGCTCTTGACCAAGCTCATGAGCAGACCAATGCCTTTATAAAGGCTGATGGTGAGCCATTGGGCTGACTGAAGATCCACAGCACCCAGAAGATGGATGGTGGCTCGCCCAGAGATCATCCGCTGGTGTCTGCATTACCAAAACAGAGGTTCAAAGTAAGGAGTCTAATGAGCAGACAACACACCATGAACAAACACCTCATGCGCAGAAGACATTCTGGAGAGAGTCAGCAAGCTGTCATTGGCTTTGCAAACACTTGGGAAGTCCTTTTTCAGGAAGAGAGCCAGGATCTGTATTCCATTGACAACAAAGACATTGCCCACCCCAGCTCAGCAGAACTTCTACAGACACACCTGACAGAGGCCGCACTAAATTTCAGAAGTTTTCAGACTCTTTGGCAACAATGCAGTCTCTTCTATGAGCCGATAAAGAAGAACAGAACTGACTTCTTCAGGCAAGAAGCTGCTCCTGTAGAACAGCCAAAGCAGAAACTTTGAAGGAGGATTGCCAGCTTTTCTCAAAGCTATTTATATCCTGTCAGAGCCGTGAATGTGATCTGCAGGAATTCTTCCAGCACCAGAATCAAACATTCCCAGCTTCCCTTAGTGAGGGTGGTAGGCTGTACACATGTCAGAAGTCTCAGCTGACCTCGGTCCTGAGAGTCATGTTACACACTAGAAGACAAAGAACCAAAGACTGATGTCCTCATTGTAGATGGATCAGCTTTGATCCATGCTGCCACCAAAGAAAGGAAAGACCTTTGAGGGCTATGCACTTTGCTACTTCTGCCTGTGATACAATCCTACAGCAGCAAGCACATCATCACATCTTGTATTTGATGTATACAATACATCCAGCCTCAAAGCTGAGACCAGGCTCCAACGTGGTCAAGGAGGAAGGCGCAGACAGACAAGAACACAACCCATCCAACTGGCTAATTTCCTAAGACACGATGCCAACAAGACAGAGTTGTTCCAGTTCCTGGCAGACAAAGCTGCCCAGATGTCTGCCACAAATGTTGTCATTGCCACGAAGGGTCTGCTGTCCCCAGCACTCATGAGGCTAGTCTTCAGGGACTGGAAAAGTGCTCTCATGAGGAAGCTGACACCGCATCTTTCTCCATGCCAAATATGCCACAGAACATGGAGCCAAGACCATCACGGTTAAAGCAAATGACACAGATGTTCTTGTTGTCACAGTCAGTGCTTTCTCCACCTCCACAATCTAGGCCAGAGAAGATAAGTGGGTGGCATTTGGCCAAGGCCAGAGCCTGCGCTGGATTGCTGTGCATGACCTGTGCAACCTCTGGGCCAGGAGAAGGTGAATGGCATGCTCTTCTTCCATGCTCACAGGCTGTGATACAGTGTCAGCCTTCCGGAGCAAGGGCAAGAAGACCGCCTGGCAGACATGGAACATCTTTCCAGAGGCCTCCACTGTGTTCTCCAAACTGAGTCACTACCCTCTCAGAGTGGAAGAGAGTGACCTGAAGGTCCTGAGAGGTTTGTCATACTTATGTATGAAAGATCCAGCACTGCTATAATTGTGGATGAGGCTAGACTTGATATGTTTGCCAGAAAAACAAAGGGCATAAGGAGGCCATTCCACCAACCAGGAAGCCTCCAACACACCAAGCGTAAGGCGCATCAGGCTGGCTGTGTGGGGCAGGCCACCCAGTGTCAGCCACAGCCAGAGAACCCTGCTGGAGTGGGGATGGCAAAAGTCTGGTGAAGTATGGCAAGTCCTCTGACAACCAACTCGCCCTTAGCCAAGAGTTGCCAACAGCTTACCAAATGTGGATGCAAAGCAGGCTGTTGGAAAGGTGCAAGTGCTACAAGCTGGTCTTCTGCACAGCTCTGTGCACTTGCAAATGTGAAGTCTAGATAAATATTGCCCTCTCTTTCAGTAGATAATCTAGCTTGAGCATCCAACGTGTCATGCTATGCCTACCTTCTTATCTCGAATTTTTCAAAGGTGTAGGTTGAGAGACCTATACATAGATTGGTCATGCTTAGTCCCATTTTCTTCTTTTTCTTTTTATGGTTACAGTCTTAGACACAATGTTGTATGTGACCATACCATTACTATTTCAGTTGAAAATAGCATATTAGTTAAACTGTCTGATCACATGAATATACCATTAAATAAAAACAGTTGGTCTTCTGTTCTAGCGCTGTGGATAGAAAAACTTTTATGGCAACCATTTTGTACGCCATCTGGTTACAATTCATTTAGTAAGGGTTTTCAATAAATGTGTGGTATGGAACATTTTTATAACCTAAAAGTCGAGGTTTAAAAAAAAAAACTGGCATATTCTCCATCCAATAGATGCTCCCAAACCAGTGATTAACATAGATGGCGCTATTTTGAAAAATAGCCATCTTGATTTTCAGGTGGCCAGCGCTCTTTTCTAAGAGAGCGAGTCTTAGGGAATGTTTGTGCCAAATTTCATGCTTGGTTCACTATCTGAACGATTTTTACAGCAATCTGCTGCACTAAATTCCCTTTTCCCCAGAAGAGCATACACTGTACAATTCTGTTGGCGGGCATGCTCTTTGAGTTGAGCCACAACAGACTCCTCAAACAGATCCTTAAAGAAGGGGTTAGAATGTATTAATGCAGTGACATTGGAGAATGATTTGATGGAACCCTCCAATGCTTCATTCACTTCCCATTGGGTCTTCATAAGACTTTTGGCCTCAACAGCAAAAATTATCCTGGAATCTTCTGGAAGCCTTTTTGTGGCAACTTCCAACAAGGTGGTAGAGGTTATAATACTAAGGAGTTGGAGCCCAACGTAAATTTCTGACGAGGCTGTCCCCTCTGAGAGTCTTCTTATAGGGGTCCCAAACTGCTGAGTAGCTATATCTAGGGAGCTGTTTCCTTTCAAAAGGGAGTTGTAGTGTTGCCCATTCCTTGGTGGAATTTCCTGAAACTGGGGTGACTGTGGCAGATGGTTTTAATTCTGCCATTGTCCCTTGTTTTTAGTAACTACAAATTCTGAAAATCTGTCTTCACATGATTAATAATTTTGAAAGTGAAGGGACAAAGGCTGGGGCTACATAGTGAGCAACTTGGGTCTTATTAAAAATGAAAGTAGAGATCCATTTTTCGTTGACTGGTAAAGATTTTGCCCATTCCTTGGTGGAATTTCCCAAAACTGGGATGACCATGGCAGATGGTTTTAATTCTGTCATTGTCTCTTGTATTTAGTCACTACAAATTCTGAAAATCTGTCTTCACATGATTAATATTTTTTAAAGTGAAGGGACAGAAGGCTAGGGCTACTTGGTGATGAACTGGGGTGTTATTCAAAATGGAAGTTGATCCATTTTTCATTGACCTAGTAAAGGGTGATTCCTATAGATTTTAATGCTATAGGCACAAGTAAGAAAACCATTTCTGTTAGTGGTCTTCCATGTCTGGTGAAGATGGTACCAGGTGCCATTCTGTATTAGGGAATGCTGGCGTTTGTAAATTCTACATGTACAACTTTGATCATTAATTCTCATTAATTACATACTTGCCATGGAGAGAGAAAATGCACATTGAGGCGTCTCGCCAAGGATTATCAGTATCATCAGGGGTGAGTATTGGAGCCCCTATTGTGTTTTGATCCGAAGTTCTGTATTCTGAACTGACCCTTCTGTTGTTTCCAGTCGAAATTTTAACATTAGACCTTGTTTGTGCAGCATTTGTATCCACACTTACTTTTTCTTTACAAGATGTAGTACTTTTACACTTTGGGGTGTACATGACTGACTGACTTTCCTTTTCTGAATCATGCTTCATGTCCCTTATATAGTGCCACTCTGTGGCAAGGGCATCTTTGACAGTGTTGTACTCGATTTCCTTACGGAATTGATCAAATGCCGCAAACTGTGTACAGTAAACCCCCGTATTTGCGGGGGATGCGTACCACACACACACTGCGAATAGCTAAAACCCACAAATACTTAGAACCCTTCTAAAAACACTTAGGACTGCTTATTTTGGTAGTTCTAACAGGCACAATAAAATAGCAAAGGCCTATTCTTATAATCCAGATTTTACAAGCTATGTAAACTGTCAAATAGATATTGAACCCGTAGTCTGTGTCACTTTTTATTATTTTCTTTCACTCAATTTTGAGTAAAGCAAGATCTAATCATAGCGTTGAGTTCCATCAAAATAGAAATGTCAGTATTTTAACTATTTTTACCAGTGCATTGTATTAATGAAAAAGAACTGATAATTCTACTAGGTACACTATAGTTAAGTATTTTGTTATGATTTATAAATTAAGAAGTTTTAATTGAAAAATTTGAGAACTTACTGTACTGCTTATATTTGAAGTACTGGATTAGTAGAACACCTCCAGTATTGTATAACTGCAGTATATGGTAATGTAAAAAAGTCTTTTCCATAAGATTTACTCGAAGGTGTGCAAAAATTTACTTACCATTATGCAGGCGATTAATAATTTAAACCAGAAAAATTCTGGACTCTATAATGAAAATTTATTATATTGCAAGTAAGGTCATTGCCATCTTCAGTTATCACAGTAGGGTGATTATCAGTTGTTTTACCCGCTGATATTGGTGCATAAACACCCCAGTAAAACCTGTGAATGGTGTTTTCAATAAAGTTAGGTTAACACTATAGGTAGTTTATAAATTATGCAAGATGGTTAACCCTTTAACGCCAAAGCCCTATTTACAAAAACGTCTCCTGTATGCCGGCGGCGTTTGGTGAGTTAGCGCCGAAGCGGAAAAAAAGTTTTTTTCAAAAAATCACAGCACGCTTAGTTTTTAAGATTAATAGTTCATTTTGAAACCCTTTTTTTGTCATTGCCTGAAGTTTAGTATGCAACCATCAGAAATGAAAAAAAATATCATTATCATATATAAATATTGGAATATATGACAGCGAAAAGAAAAATTCGTATATAATTGTATACAAATCGCGCTTGTAAGCAAAAACAGTTAAAGCTAATGAGTTAATTTTTTTTTAGTTGTATTGTACACTAAATTACGATGATTTTGGTATATAACAAATTTTAAAACGATCAAAGCAACACAGAAAAATATTATCACAAAATGATGCATGAATTATGAATCGCTACGGATCGTAAAAAATGTTTTTTTAAAAAATTCACCATAAATCGAAATATTGTACTAGAGACTTCCTGTTTGTTGAAAAATGAAGCTAATTGATTGAATATTACTAGACTGTAAGTGTTTTAGTTATTAATTGCAGTTTTAAACCATTTCGGTCAAGTTAAAGTTGACAAAGTCGCATCTTTTCTATTTATCGGATTTATATGGAAATATTTCAAAAGTGATAAAAGCTACAACCATGAGTTATTATTTTATTGTATTGTACATGAAATTGCACACATTTTCATATAAAAACTTTATGTAACGATTTAATATAAAGCGGTGCAAATATTACGCACAACGAGGCAAAGAATTTCCAAATGTTCAAGGCCGAGCTACCACGCAGACGAAGGAAAATGTTTTTTTTTTTAAATTCACCATAAATCGAACATTGTGCTAGGAACTTCCAATTTATTGAAAAATGAAGTTAAACGATTGAATATTACTAGAATGTAAGAGTTTTAGCTTACAGTTGCGTTTTTTACCATTTGGTCGAGTTAAAGTTTTGAAGGTTGAAATTTTGGCAGTTATCGTGATTTATGTGAAAAATATTTCAAAACTGATAAAAGCCACAACCACGAGCTATTTTCTGTTGTATTCTACTAATGAAATTGCGCATATTTCCATATATAAAACTTTATGTAACGACTAATGTAAACGATGCAAACATTACGACAACGTGTGTAAAGAATTTCTGGAGATGTTCGCTGAGTTACACACAAGAGACGTAAGGAAAAAATTTTTTTTTTTTTTTTTTTTTTTTTTTTTTTTTTTTTTTTCAGAAATTATCAGAAATTCACCATAAATCGAAGGATTGTGCTAGAGACTTCCAGTTTGTTGCAAAATGAAGGTACATGATTGAATATTACTAGAATGTGAGAGTTTTTAGCTTATAATTGCGTTTTTACCATTTCGTCGAGTTAAAGTTGACTGAAGGTTGAAATTTTGCAGTTATCGTGATTTATATGAAAATATTTCAAAACTGATAAAAGCTTACAACCATGAGTTATTTTCTGTTGTATTCTACATGAAATTGCACACATTTCCATATATAAAACTTTTTATGTAACATTCAATATAAAACAGTGCAAACATTCATTAACGTTGTGAAAGAATTTCTGGCGCGTGGACGCAGGAAAAAGTTTTTTTCAAAATTCACCATAAATCGAAATATTGTGTTAGAGACTTCAATTGGTTGCAAAATGAAGGTAAATGATTGAATATTACTAGATCGTAAGAGTTTTAGCTTAAAATTGCGTTTTTGACCATTCGGTCAAGTCAAAGTTGACTGAAGGTTGAAATTTTGGCAGTTATCGTGATTTATATGAAAATATTTCAAACTGATAAAAGCTACAACCATGCGTTGTATTTTGCTGTATTGTACATGAAATTGCGACATTTTCATATATGAAACTTTTAACGCTAATATAGAACAGTGCAAAAAATTAATACGACAAAATGACGAAAGAATTTATGAAATTTTCGGCTGAGTTGTCGCCGATGCGAAGAAAAAAAGTTTTTACTAGAATGTAAGAGTTTTAGCTACAATTGCTTTTTTGACCATTTCGGTTGAGTCAAAGTTGACCGAAGGTTGAAATTTTTTGTAGTCGATATACGGCACGCCCACTCGGCACCCAACAGACAATTTTAGTCGACGTATGGTACGTCCAATAGGCGTTTAAGGGTTAATTGAACGTACAATGTTCATTGAAATTTTATATTTAGAATTTTAAGAATTCAAATATGTAAAATGTCATCATATAAGACTTGTAAATTGATGACCTTGAATTAGATTTATGAAGGTACAGTACAGTATTAACATGGTACTGGATATAACTTGGCTACTTGTCAATAACCTGGCTACTTGTCATCTCATCAAATGTGTAAATGATGACAGTGAATTAGATTTTATGAATGTACAGTAGTATGTGGTAAAATTGTCTAAAAAGTAAATGGCATTCTGCATAGCTCTGAGGTAGTCTGTGTTTTGATGGAGAAAGGTGAACATACTTGACAATATCAGTGGTTTATTATTATTAACTTGTAATATGAGTGCACCAAACTTAGTTGTCCATCTGCTCAACAGTGATGCTAGATGCGCTAATGTTAGGAAAACCATTCGACACTGCCATACAACAGCCATCATTACATAATTTGTTCTCTATTTTGTATAATTAGTAAGGATTTTATTGTTTATTGCAATGCAGTGATGAGTTTCTTTTGGATGATAGTGAAACTTCATTTCAATTTGTTGAAATAATCATTGCTAAAATTAGTTAAAATTAGGTTTGAAAACCATTGCCACCCAATTAGCAGGAAGTGGTTGGTAGTGACATTTCAGTGGACCGAGTGGCTACTGCAAAGCTGCAAGAGATTGTCTGTGACTTTACATGAGTGTCTGCATCATCTGGTTTCAAGCATTTGTGTAAAAAAAAAAAAAAAAAAAAATAACTGGACTTTGTGAATGCCCTGCTGACAAGCAAGGGAGTTTTGTGCTGCCTTGCCTTTGTAATGGCTCATGTCAGTTAGCATTTTTTATGTAAATTTTCACTTTTGGCCAGTTTTTGTGAATATTTCTCTTATTTTTATATATCTTGTGAAAGATTGTGGAACTCTTAGTTCATGTCTTGAGCCTTATGTATATACAGGATTCTTGGTACTTTCATTTTGATAAGAATGTAGAATGTATGTACAAGACTCTTGTTACTTTCATTTTAATAAGACAAAAGTATAAATTTCTTACCTGATATTTGTGTCTAGTTACTGTTGCAGATTGTCATAATGAAGATTTTCATGAGAAAAGTACAAGTAAAAATATAGTATTAAAACATTTATTAGAACTTACATAGGATATTAGTACTTAAAACATTTATTAATTAGAACTTGCATAGAATATTAGTACATTTTGAAATGGGTAGGTGAATCAAAGTTGAGTCATTAGAATACTGTCAATACTTTACTTTCACTTGAAAGTTAAGTACTAAAATCATGCCATTATGAGGGAGTTGTTTCATGAGCTATAAAAAGTTTTGGACCACAGAGTTATAAATACCATCACAGAAAAACTTAATTATTCCATGGACCCAGCTAATTCCAATGATTAATCAAATATTAAAATGTTTCTATGTTGATATCAAATTCATTTAGATTCAAAGGCCTTAAGGGGAACAGTGCTGTCAGTTCACTGCATGTGGTGCACTGTAGGCATTATTAAAGGGTTTTTGCAGTGTCCCTTCAGCCCCCAGCTACATCCTGTTTTTAGGCTTTGACTTTAACTCAATTCCTGCTTCCTTCTTTCAGTCTTGCTGTCTAACACCTCTATTACTCCTTAGTGCAACTGTGGGGTTGTCTTCCAGTTCCACCTTCAAAGCAGTTTGTTGTAAATCCTCGATATCTTTATTGTGCTGTCCAACACTCCAAATCAATTTTTTTACTCTCTTAAATGCTGAATTGGTAAAAGTCTCTCAGTGCTTGGCTTGGATTGACAGTCTAAATCTCAAAAATCACAATCATATTTTGTTATAAAATGTTTGTTGATGACCCATGATTTTTACAAATATTTGCTTTCTACCTTATCATGTCTTTCTTATTTTCAGACTGTTGATCGCAGAGGGAAAGAGAAGACCATCACATCTGATAACTTTCTCATAGCCACAGGTGGACGGCCGAGGTATCCAGATATTCCAGGTGCTAAGGAATATTGCATCACTTCGGATGATCTCTTTTCTTTACCTTATGCCCCTGGCAAGACACTTTTGGTGGGGGCATCATACATTGCTCTGGAATGCGCTGGCTTTTTAGCAGGACTAGGCTATGACACCACTGTCATGGTAAGATTGGAGACCATTTTATATTTCAGTCCCTAGTAGAGAAGATTGATCAAGACATGTTACTTTATTGGTGTTTGTTGTGCATAGTTTTTTGAGAGGGGTAGGTTAAGTAATGCATTATTAAAAGTGCTGTGCAAGGAAATATACAGTGAAAAAATTGAGATTGGTACTGGATAAATTACAATGTATGGTCAAATTGTCTGTTCATGATATACAATGCGTCACCGACTTATGGCAACAGTGTCTCACAGCAGATTCAACCTTTCAGTGCCTTTTCAATGCCGTTAACGGCATTTTACAGCCCATAACTTGATATAGTATCAAGTTAGGGTGCCGTAAGCGCCATTAAAGGCAAAAAACCAACTTCCGGTGGATATCAACTTATAGCATGGCGCTGGAACAGATCCCCTGCCGTAAGTCGGTTACACACTGTATAACCTTTGATTTATGACAATATTGAGTTACCTCATGGTTCTCAGTCCCTAACCCTGTTGTAATTCAAAGGGATATACTTGCATGTGCAATTTAAATTGAAAGCATGTAAAAATATGTAGACAGCAGTGTCATTTAGAAGAATAAAGCATTTTTGCCTTGTCGCCCTATAAAGTTATTTGTAAAGATTAAGACTGTACTTTGATTTAAAGCATTAGGAAAAAGATTTAAGCTATAGCAAAGGAAGAAATAATGCCATTTACAGTAAACCCCCGGATTCGCGTTCTCATGATTTGCGGACACTGTATTCACGGGTTTCTCTTTGGAATGTATCTACCAATTATTTGCGGAAAATTCGCCCATTCGCGGTATTTTTTCACTGAGAAATATTCACTAATACTGTATTTTCGTCTCATTTTCATGACTCAATGCACTTTTTGTGATAAAACTATTAAAATACTTGGGTAATGCTTGAGTTACGATAACTCGCCTTACGATAATTCGATTTTGCAATAGGGTAAGCAATTAATACCGATACCATGATATTATTTGTAAAATATTTTTAAAATTTGCGAGGGCACAGGCAGTAGTGTAATCAGGCAGTGATAGAGACCAAATTACAATAGACAACTTTTCCTCCATCTCTTTACCCCATCTAGTTAAAAAAGTAGAAGAGAATGATAAAAGTATTGTTAGTAACGTTATACTCTTGCGTAAATGCGTACAGCCATAAATAACCGACCATCGTAAGGTAATAAACAATTACCGTACGTTATGGCACAATTGACGTTAAGTAGAATAGGACTGATATATTTTTACATTATACCCTTATTCGGTATGAATAAAAGATCAGCAAGGAAATATACTGCTAAATTTATGCTGCAAGTTGTAGCTGAAGCTGAGAAAACAATGTTCAGGCTGCTAATGACTATACTGTAAATTACCGTGCATCGATCGTAATTAAAATGGGAGAGAAAGTATTTTAATCAAGCAAATGAGATACAATATGGTAAACTCCCCATTCTCGGGATGCTGCCCCGTGAATAGCTAAAGCCTGTGAATACTTAGAACCCATCTAAAAACACTTAAAACTGCCTATTTTGATAGTTCAAACACACAAAACAAACTAAAAATGCTTATACAGGTATTATCCTGCTTACGATGGGGTTAGGTTCCAAAAAACCCATTGTTTGTTAGAAGAAACATAAGAAATACCAAAACGTATCTCGAACATAGCCTAGCCTACACTAGGGTATTCGGTGCCATGTACTGTATACATACTGTATATGGTAGCCTAGCCTACACTATAAAATATGCTCTTTACATACACGGTATAGTAATTATTAATATCAGCTAATTCTGGAGGTTCATGCAAAGTGACTTATGATAATTCAATACAAAGAGAAATTGAATAACAAACAAGAATTAGCTTAGCCTACACTATGGTATATTGTTTACATACACGTAGCGTAGCCTACATTATACTCTCCTCTATATCCACAAGTGAGGTGGCTTCATACTTACAGTTGTTGGCATAAGTGAGGAAGGATGAGTGGTTGATGTGATTATAGTTATCCATTGTCTGCTTTTAGTTTAAAGAACAAACCCATTTTTGGTTTGCTGCTTTATTCCTTCATCTCAGTTACTTGGCTTGTCAGATTCCGTTACTTGTAAATTAGTCAAACAAAAATATGCCAAAGGTAATCTCAAGCTTTGGAAAATTTAACATGGAGAAGCTTGTGACTTTCTCATTGTCACTGTGAGGCTCGTCTAGATTGCTATTTAGAACATATCCCATGATCTCCACCACTGTCATTAGATGGTCTCCAGAGTAGCCTTCATTACATTTAAGCCGAGGACTGCTCTATTCAGTTTGCACTGATGTTTCTAGATCTCCATCAGATATATTATTTACTGTCGTATTGCCTGATAAATCATTTCTCGTTACAAAACAGTGGTTCTCTGTGCAGTAAAGTTAGCAGCTGAAATCATCAAAAATAACAGTAGAAATTTGTAATATTCATCAACGTACTTGCTACCTAAGCCATTCAAAACTGTTGTTCCAAAAACATTTTGTTACAACAAACCACACTCAGGCATAAAGGGAAGCAAAACTCTAAGTGGTAAAAGCTGCAACTACTTTGACCAGACCAAAAGCAACTATTCTCCCCCAGTGACTTCAATATTTTAAAATCCATCATCTGTAATAAATGGTAGATCTTATTGAATAATGAATGTAATGAACCAAAACTGATCATTTGGCTTTCATCATGGACACCATGATGAAGTAATTTCATCTCTACTTGGTTGCATTTGTTTGACTCAAATATTTGATGAACATCCCACGTCAATAGCCCACTCGACCCAGTGCTGATATGTAGAGATTGAAGGTCAGTACTAAAAGTTCAACTTATTTCATGTGAATGGGTGGACTTTTATTTACCAGCAAATGCTGCCATCAGCATTTGTACCACACCTGAAAATATCTGCTTGTTGATCTTAAGTCTGAGATAAAATAAAGATATTGAGGCCTACATATCTGTGGACTCCAGTATTCTTTTGTTAAGATTGTAAGGTATAAACCTGGCAACAGCAGTTCTGTGGCTTCGGTGATTATAGTTTGCAGCATAAATAGTGCAGCAGTTTGTTCATTTGGGGTACACTAGTCCACCTTTCTCTTAATTTATCAAATTAAGCTTTTCACTAATAATGTATGCTTTTACATTTAGGACCCATATTTTTGTAAATTTCACCATCTTAATTAAAATTTTTACAGTATGACTAGATTTGCTTAGGCTATTTTTAGTAGTTTTGAAATGCACCTTAGCATAGGCCCTTTTATAATTGTATAAAACTTGTTTGTATTTGTTAATATTTTATTACATGGTCTTTACAACCTGATTTAAATCTTCTGTTGTAGGATTTGCTTAAGTATCGACTTATAATACAAGGTAGTTCTTTACCCAGTAATGCATATGTATTCCCAGCAGAAATGTCTGCAATGTGGTCACCAGTCGAGATTGTTAAGAACAAGCTGTCACAGAAATTTGTAATTTTTAGTGACTAGAAGTGTTTTTAAGGCCCTTTAGAATTGTCCTAAAAATCTTTTGACCAAAAAAAGTAAGTTTTCATTCCACAAATTTCATGAAAGTGGTATAAATGTTGAAATAAGTGTTGGGCCTGCACACTTCGTCATTTTAGGCATTAGAAGAAATGAAGGTGTTGATCTGGTAGTCAAGTATTTCTGTTCTTGGTAGTGATTTGCTATTCTCTTTAAAACCCATTATCTTTAGTAAATGGAAAATTTTAATTCAATAATGAATCTGACAATAACAAATTAACACATTAAAACCAATTGTTGGATTGTGGTACTCTTCATTCCAAAGAGAATGGCACATGGAAGTACAGTAATATTCAGCCTTTGAGTTGGTTACACTTGTCTGACTCATGGATATTTGTTGGCTAACAAACAGAACTCAGTCCCTGACTGCAGAGAATGGGAAACAACTCTTGCAGGCAAATATCTTGAATGGTTGTCCAACTTTGAAACAAACACGTATATCAAGTATTGGAAGCAAAACTTTGAAAGAAATGTTATGAGAAGTCTCATCTTTTTTTAGTTTAAATAGTTGGAACATATTGAAAAATAAATTTCATAAGCTGATTAAACAATTTGCATATTACATTATTGTTATTATTATTATTATTATTATTATTATTATTATTATTATTATTATTATTATTAAGATATTTTAATGTTTTAAGGGTTTTTAGAAATAAATTAAAATTTTATCGGGAAATTTTAGTTATACTAAATTGTATGTTTTTTCCTAAATTTCTTAGACAACTAAGAATCAGAAAGTATGTACACTATAGTTCTTCATGAAATCTAGATCTTGTAGGATTTATTATATTAGTTTTAATTAATTTATATTTTATCAGGTAAGATCCATATTGCTTCGTGGCTTTGATCAACATATCGCAGAACGAATTGGAACGTACATGGAGCAACATGGGGTCAAGTTCATTCGTGGTGCAGTGCCTACTTCAATTGAACAGGTAATTTTTCTTCTTTATGAATTGCATAATCATAATCAGTTTACATCTGTTTTATATGTTATTCAGTTTCTGTAGAAAAGGTCAATTACTGGTGTCAGGGTTTTAGGTGCCTGTCCATAATTTAAAGCTAATTGAAAACCTTGCTCAAAATTATTTCTTTTAATGAAAACCATCCTCAAAATGTAAGGTAGAGGCCCTAATTTTGTGAGTTTCTTGTGAGCTTTAAAAGTATAAATGTTAAAAACACGAATAATTTTTGTTGTATTCTTTGCTCCTCCCTACTTACATATGGGAAGAGGAATTAGAGGATTTATAAAATTAATAGGCATAATTTCCAAGTGAATCTATAATGTCGAGTTGCATATGAAAGGAAAGATTATACTAATTTGAGTAAACATTTGTAGGGAATGTCTTTTGTGTCTGGCATTTGAGACAAACCTTAAAAGGTTAGACGTATTTTTTACTTATACTCTTTATCAGAAATGGTAAATTCAGAGATAAATGGGTTTGTTAATGGATATTACCATATAGCAACATTTTTTATGGGAATTTTTCCTCTTATTTCTTTATCTCTAACTTATTTTAGATATAATTGCAAAATGTTGAAAATGAAAGGACAAAAGAGAAAGAATAAGAATAACAATTAATGAAAGCATATTCATAATAAACCAAATAATACAGTATTACAGATGTGAGAAATTTGGTAATATCTTGGTTACCAACCCTATCAGAGTAAAGTATTCTATGTCATTTGTCTGGTTAAACTACTTAACAATAATTATGTTCCATTTTAATATTTAATTTAAGAGCAAATTCTTTGGGCAGCTGTATGAGAGCTTAGCAGTGTAGCTTTTCTTGGCGAGATTACCTTATGGTGATTGGTAAAAACAGTGCATGCAAATAAGACTGTAAGTGGGAAATGAGCATAAGTATTTTTTCTCAATAAGGTGGCTGCTTTTCACATGTCAAAAACATATCTCTCCATTAGCCATGCATGTTGCACATGAAAGTAAAATGGCACATTTCTCTTGTAATACATAAAGATATGCCACTGAAAATTTGGATGGCAAAAGTAAATGAATATACAGAACCATGTGGCTGTATAAGAATAGATATAAAAATATAAAATTATCTGTAAAACTTCCCTTGCACAAAATTCCATTCTGATCTAGAACCATTGATTAGAAGTGGCATAGCATTCTTGCCACCTTGCATTTAAAAGGGTTATGCATTTCTTTTTTAATATTTAGAGATATGTACTTGTTTAACAAAATAAGAAATATAGAAAATCATGTTAGCCTACCCTTTTTGGGTTGCCTAATACACAGCAGTAGTCATTGATTTAAATACAATGTGTACCGAAAACCTGCTAATATTTCTGTTTACATATATTTTTATTTTGGTCCAAGCAATAGAATTTAAAAAATCACTTTTCTCATCTGTGTTTTTAAGGTACTACTTGTACTTTTTTTCAGTATATAATATATATTCTTGTAAAATTTTGTTGGGAGTATGTAAAATGGTTTTTTAATTCTAGAACTTATAACCTGTATGTCTTACAGATTGAAGAGGGTTCCCCTGGTCTGTACAGAGTTACGGGTAAAACAACAGAAGGGGAAGAAATTGTGGACGAGTATAACACCATTATCCTTGCTGTTGGGCGTGATCCCTGCACTTCTGGAATTGGCTTAGAAAATATAAATGTAGAATTAGCAGAAGTATGTAAATTATATATATATATATATATATATATATATATATATATATATATATATATATATATATATATATATATATATATTTTTTTTTTTTTTTTTTTTTTTTTTTTTTTTTTTTTTTTTTTTTTTAAATCTGTTCAGTTTAGATTTTTCTCAAAAATTTCTTGGTGCACACAGTACAGTTGATAACTACAGACATTGGGAGATTTAATTGTATTTAAAATATGTGTTTGGTATCAGACCCTGTGCTGCATTTTGGTCTACCTCTTGTAACTTTTTTTTGCAACTTCCCCAATTTTCACTTTTCATTTATGAACAAATATTTTGAGAGAGCCATGTGAGTCTCTAGAAATAAGACTCAGTGGTCTTGCTTAAGTTCATAAATAATATTAGCTCAGGGTTTTCTTAAATGAAAGCAGAAGGTATTGTAGAAATTTAAATATTAGTAAGTCTTTTTAATATATTTTTACAAAAGATGCTTTTAAACAGCCGACTAATTCATAGCCTAGTTCATTTAAAATGGACCTAGACATGCCATCTTAAAAAATTTGAGAGAGGGAACCTCACTTCTCTTATTTCTACATACTTTTCTCTGGCTGAAGCTTGAGAGGAAGAGAAAAGGACACTGGAAATTATAATTATTAGGTTTGCAATGGGAATTGTTTTATTAGAAAAACACTATTATTAATCATAATTAGCTTGTTTCCCAAATTAGGAGAGAGGATGAAGTAGATGGGCTTTGAAAAGAAAGGTAGGCTTCACTCCCAGAAGTATTTCTTCAAAAATAGACGATATAATTGGCAATAACCTTCAAAATCACATTTTCCTTGATACAGTTGAAGAGTATACTCATTAAGCACAAGCTGTTTAAAGGCTGGTAATCGAGGAACACCTGCATCTGTGTCTATTGAAGATTATGAAATAGGATGAATGACCAGGATTCCACCCAGCTGGCAATGTATGGCCTGCTCAGACAGAAGGTCCCAACGAATGCAGGCATTCCCCGGTTATTGGCAATCTGGCTTTATGGCGCTTGTCTAGTAACGAAAATCATCGATTTCCGCCTATTGGCGCCAGTAGTTGGGTTCGGCGCAGATACATACCTATCAGAGGAGCCGATAAGCACCGAAAATCGATTTTTGGTTATCTGTGATTTTCACTTATCGTCACGCCGTTGAAATGGAACCCTTGTTTGTCTCTAGTGATATATGAGTAACATGTAGGTAAAGGAAATTGACTGTGCCAAATATCTGCTTTAAGTGTGGCAGAGAGCTCCAAGTTATACTTATAAGCTAGAGAGGAGAGGAGGGGACATGAATCTTATGACCCTTAATTTGAAGTAGTTACAGACCTTCCGTTGACAAAGATTTATAAAAGAAAAACCACAGCCCGCTTAAGATCGACAGCTCAACAATTATGTGCAGTAGGATCAGTCATTAAAATGACTGAAGATGCATTGTTGCAGAAGTTTGGACTGCCTGAAAGGTCTTTACTATTACTCACTTTTACTATTTATACAAAAAGTATGCATACATTCCAGAACATTGTAACACAAAAGATGCAAAGGTTCACATTGCGAAATTTATATTGATAGCTCTAAATCTCCATTGTGTGTAGGGCTGAGTGCCATATCACCAGATATAAAAATCAATGTGCTTTACAAAACAATACTTCTGTTTTCACAGAACTGTTTGCAATAGCTTCATCACTTACAGTTTTATAAAGTCTCTCAGTAGAAACATTTCAGTGATTGGAATTTCTTTAAAGATTCTCTTGCATAGCAAATTAAGCGTTCATTACCCAAATTACTGAAACTGGTGTAAATGTTGAAATAGGTCACATACTTGTGTGTGTGGTCATAAATGGAAGTGAAGGTGCTAATGAAAGTAACCAGAGCTACCAATTGTGTGACCAGATAAAAAATAACTATCACTGTCAGTGGTTATTTAATATCTTTATAAACCTATCTTCTTAAATAAATGACACATGATTAGAGTTAAGCATCTGGTAAGAACAAACTAAAACAGATTAAACCCATTGTTAAATTGTGGCACTCTTCAAACCAAAAAGAACATCACGTAATTTTATCTCATCTTCACCCCATGGACCCTAAGATATTAAATGAATAGTCCTCATGACCCAGTCCCTGTAAGCAGAGAATATTTCTTGAATTAGGATATTTTGTCAGAATTTTCATGTCTTGTGTATCAAATTACAGTATTGATTTTGTGAAGACGTTAGACGTACTAATTAGATTTAGATTTTATTTGAGTTTTAGTGTCTAGGCAAAACTTTAGGGGTGTCCCTGTGAGAGTAATATGTTAACCCAATGGTTCATCTTGAATTTAGATTGTTTGCCTTGGTCACAGATTTCAATCCTTTGCATTTTTGCATAATTATAGCTTGTTACGAAAGCCTTTTCACTCAATTTATTAGTCTTAACGTTGGTGAAAAATAATAATAATTGCGTTACTAAGCTATCTAAAGGCAGACAGGATCATTTACAATCAGATGAATAGCAAAAAAATATTATTGAGGTACTGTCATTAGAAAAAAATATCTTGGTAGATGGCATCTTGGAAAGAAAATAGAAATTTTTAAAGGTCCAGCTTTGTTTTTAATGTCACAGAAGGGGGTGAGTGATATTCAAATAAATGTATTATCTAGTGGGTAGATTATTGAGTAAAATTTTCAAAGAACTGCAACTTATAAAATTTCAATACCGTATTATGATTAAAGACAAACTCTTCTGGTCCTTGATATAATTAAAATTTTAACCCTTTGAGATTCTGATGACATCAAATGATGCCATGCAAATTTCATCCCGTAGATTCTTAGTACAGTAAGTGACATCATCTGTAAAAATAAAAAATGCAATGAAGTGTCTGGCGCAATCTAGTTTTCTGTATAGCGTATAATGCTATGTGAAACTTTCAGCCATGGCTCATGAAACTCAGCTACAGTCCAATGGTGGCCTGTTTTGTTGGTACCTATTTTATTTCAGGCTAAGTTTAACCTTAAATATAATCAAAACTACTGACGCTAGAGGGCTGCAATTTGGTATTTTTGATGATGATTGGAGGGTGATGATCAACATACCAATTTTCAGTCCTCTAGCCTCAGCAGTTTTTAAGATCAGAAAAAATGCGGATGGACAGATAAGACCATCTCAGTAGTTTTCTTTTACAGAAAACTGAAATTGAAAATGATAACCATATATATTTGGTGTTAGGGTAACATAGGGATGACTTTTGGAGGGTGTTAGAGATGGTGTAACTATCATGGAATTACAAGTTGTTAGATGAGAATTTTTATTAAACCAATCTTTAAATTTGAAAATCTGAAAATTTTTTACACCTCTCAATACATTGTATGAAATAACAGGCACAAATATCTGTAATGGTGTATTGGGAAGGAAATTTTTTTACAGTGGAAATTTCATTTGTAGCCTTTTTAATTTTTATTCCAGATGAGTATTGAAATTTCTCTGCTCCACAAGCTTCAGTGCATTATTCTGACTGATTTTTTTTTAAGATATTTTACTGCAACAAAGTAAAATTGTTTCTCTTCCAAATAAAAACAAAAACCATTCTTTCATGAATTCTTAGATTTAACATCAAGTGATAAAAGGTAATTACTGTATTTCTCAGCTCATAAGCAGTAAGCAAGACTCGAGTGTTTTACCACAGACTATTTGTGAACCCCCGAAAATCAAGGTTTAACTTGTTAGTCAAGTTAAACTACCTAATAATAATAATAATTTATTAATATTTTTTATGTATGTATTAATTTTTTTGCTATCTCAGTCATACTATTTGATTGGGTGGTATTTATAGTGTGGGGTTCTGGGTTGCATCCTGCCTCCGTAGGAGTCCATCACTTTTCTCACTATGTGCTCTGTTTCTAATACCATGCTCTTCTGCATGAGTCCTGGAGCTTATGTGCTCCGTTTCTAATACCATGCTCTTCTGCATGAGTCCTGGAGCTACTTCAACATCTAGTTTTTCCAGGTTCCTTTTCAGGGATCTTGGGATCGTGCCTAGTGTTCCTATGATTATGGCTACAGTTTTCACTGGCATATCCCATATCCTTCTTATTTCTATTTTCAGGTCATAATTTTTTTCTCCTTCTTTCTCTACTCTGGTGTTGCATGGTACTGTGACATCGATGAGTGATACTTTCTTCTTGATTTTGTCAATCAGCATCAAGTCTGGTCTATTGGCACCTATCATCCTATCTGTTCTGATACCATAGTCCAAGAGGATCTTTGCCTGATTGTTTCCTATCACCCCATCAGGTTGTTGTTCATACCACTTATTACTGCAAGCTATCTGGTGTTTCTTGCACAGGCTCCAGTGGAGAGCTTTTGCAACTGATTCATGCCTGTTTTTGTACTGGTTCTGTGCAAGCGCTGGACATTCACTTGCTGTGTGGTTTATGGGCTTGTCTTTCATATTGCACTTCCTGCGTATGGGTGAGATGTTATTTCCACATATTGTTCTTTGGGCATATCTGGTTCTTAGGGCCTGATTTTGTGCTGCTCTTAGAATTCCTTGTTTCCTTCTTGAGGTCTCCCCTCTGGAGCCATTGCCATGTTTCATTGCTGGCCAGTTCTTCAGTCATTCCCATGTACTGTCCGTGCATTGGTTTGCTGTGCCATTCCTCACTTCTGTTTTTCATTCTCATGCCTGTATATTTCTCGGTCTTTGTCTACTTTTATCAGTCCTTCTTCCCATGCACTCCTTATCCACTGCTCACTTATTGTTAATATGTATATATATATAATATATATATATATATATATATATATATATATATATATATATATATATATATATATATATATATATATATATATGTATATGTATATGTATGTATCAAGTGGTTTTTATAGTGTGTCTCCAGGTTGCATCCCCCTCCTTAGTAGCCCATCACTTTTCTCACTGTGTACTGTTTCTAGTAGCACACTTTTCTGCATGAGTCCTGGCGCTACTTCGATATCTAGTTTTTTTGGATTCCTTTTCAGTGATCTTGAGATTGTGCCTAGTGTTCCTATGATTATGGGTGCAATTTCCACTGGCATATTCCATATCCTTCATATTTTGATTTTCAGATCTTGATACTTATCAATTTTCTCTTTCTCATCCACTCTGGTGTCCCAAGGTATTGCGACATCAATATTATTATTATTATTATTATTATTATTATTATTATTATTATTATTATTATTAGATAAAACTAGACCATTGATTTACACTGCTAAAATTCCCTGGAGCTTGGCCAAAGGTTTCATTGTTCAGTGATTGTTGAAAATATTTGTGGCAAGTAATTTTAAGCACTAGAATCATTCCTACTGATCTTACCATGTCAGGCAGTGACTGATTTTTTTCAAAATAAAATTAATATGGCATACTTTCAGTCACGTAGCAGTTTTATTTTTTCCAGAAATGGAAAGGTGATTGTGGACAATGCTGAAAGATCATCAGTCCCTCATGTCTATGCAGTAGGAGACATCATTGAAGGGGGCTTGGAGTTGACTCCGGTGGCTATTCAGGCAGGAAAACTCTTAGCAAAGGTATGTAATTTTATGTACTTCATAAAAATGTAATGTGTTTGATATTGATATACATTAATCTTTATCTGCACAAAAAAAGGTTGAAGGAGCACACAGACAGCTGTACAGTGCAGATGGGAATAAACCAATGCACAGCTTCTGCTAGTCTGCTCAAAAACAGTGTAACCTTGTGATCTACTTAACTTGTGCAAACTCACACAAGTTAACAAAGCGTTAGAATCCACAGGTGTTATAACAGTGTACTACTGCAGGTGTAAAATAACTCATATTACTGGAGATGCATCCAAAAATATTGCACTTGGGTAAGCAAACTGTCTTGAGTGTTATAGCTTATGTATATATGCAGAATGTAAGGAGTTATTATATATATAACAATAACAACCATAGTACAAGGAACACATTAAAGAAACACTGCACGTTATGCTGGTATATTACATTTGTTTGCCTTACACTGTCCATTATTTTCTGGCACCAGTTCTACTTGGCTGTCTGTTTAGTAAATGATTGGGCAGGTTTGTCAGCAGTAGAATGCTCTGTACTGTAGGTACTTTCATATGTACATAAGGTAAGAACAGATGCTTTAATTTGCATTAAGAATGAAATGAAAGTACTGCAGTGAAACAAGTTTCCTTGTGACTAAACAGTTATTGCACCATACAATTTCCACATGTGTGAAGTTAGTTTTAACTAAAATTCTTGAAAACAGCTAAGCATTAAAACCAATACTCAGAATAAACGTTTGAAAGCTGGGAACAGAAAGAAGGAAGAGATTAGCTTATGTATCAGACTTAAGCTGTGAATTATCTTAATAAAGTAGTCTACAGTATACTAAGCTAATGTTATGTATAAAAGAAAAATAAGAAGTAAATAATCTAAGATTTATGTAAAAGTTAATGCAATGAAAGTTTTAATTCAATACAGTAGGGTTACAGTGAAGCATTAAAACCAATACTCAGGATAGAAGTTTGAAAATTGGGAACAGAAGGAAGGGAGTAACCTATGTATCAGACTCACAGCTGTGAATTATTTTAGTAAACAAAATAATCTATACTAAGCTAGTGCTATGTATAAAAGAAAAATAAGAAGTAAATAATCTAAGATTTATGTAAAAGATAATGCAATGAAAGCTTTAATTCAGTTCAGTAGGGTTTCTTTAGTTATCACCATTCTTGCTTTTATAAAAATGAAAGTTGTTTCAAAGACCAGCACAGCTTCTCTCTCTCTCTTCTCTTGTGTGTGTGTGTGTTAGGTACCATGAGTTGTATGGATTGTGTATAATATTGTATTTACAATGTTAATGTTTCTGTTTACAGAGGTTGTACGGAAATGGGAAACTTCTCACAGATTATATTAATGTCCCAACAACTGTATTTACTCCTTTGGAATATGGATGTTGTGGACTTTCAGAGGAGGAAGCTATAAATAAGTATGGTGAAGGCGATATTGAGGTTTATCACTCTAATTACATACCTTTGGAACATACTGTTGCCCACCGACCAGAAAATGATTGTTATGCCAAGTTGATCTGTGTCACCAGTGAAAATGTAAGTACAATACTCTTAGGAACTACTGTAGTGTACTTTACTTTTGTTATAGGTTTGTAAATTATGTAAATAGAAGATTAAGAGAACAAAAGAGAGATGGTAAGGTAAACATTGAAAACAAAAACAAAATAAAGTATATATTGGGAAGGAAAGAAACAGTGAAATTAATTTTAATCATGATGGGATCAAAGAAAAATTCCCATTAATGATTGACATTGAAGTTTTTAAAAATGAATTGTGGGATTAAAAAAGGGAAGGTAGACCAGATTTAACATTTCTAAAATGTGAGTAAGCTGGTTAACTGAAAAGTGGGTGACAAATGATTGGATTTACATTGTATACTGTAGTAGGCATGGCGTTTAGGTGTGTTCCTTTAAATGTACTGTAGTTCAAGATGCAAAGTATTGTTTAATCCTTACAGGCCGAGCTAAATATATACATTAACAATACCCAGAACCAGGCAAACTGTAAGGTCGGCCAATTAAAATAAAAAAAAAAAAAATACATCCCTGGAAAGAGGAAGATATGTAAATCCACATTGCATAAGGAAAAAAAATTTATAAAAAAATTTTCTGTACCTTCCAGAGGAAGGTGAAAGTAAAATTTCCAACCCTGTGCAGGGCAGCATCTCCACGACACTCTTAAAAATAAGCTAATTTTAGCAAGTTATACATGTTCTTTTTAATATTTTTTACTATATTTTATTTACGAGATGTATTGGAATGGGGAGATGTAGTACCCTTTAGCGAGATGTATATGGTCTTCCTAATATTTTTTTGTACTTTGTGCAGTAACAGCTGTGCAAATTTACAGTTACAGTTGACATACTATCGTAAAAGATAAGAACTAAAACAAGTATACAGTATAATGAGACATACTGGGACAGGAAGGTGTGGTACATTCCCCCATTTGAATCTCAAGTGAGATTATTCTCCCTATAACTTGAGCTGAAGTGAATGTTGCCATATAATCGTGCATGACCCATTAAAGTGATCTGAACGTTTTCCTAAAAAATTCGTTTAAATATCATGGTGCAAAATAATGATTTATTATATGATACAGCCAGCTTCACCTCTTATGCCATTTTTGTGCATCATTGGTGTGTGCTGCTTTGAAAGTTGAGACCTCTGATTTTTTTTACCTTCACAGGAAAAGGTGGTTGGATTCCATGTTTTGGGTCCAAATGCAGGTGAAATAACACAAGGTTTCAGTATTGGTCTGAAACTAGGTGCAACGAAGGCAGACTTTGATAATCTCATTGGAATTCATCCTACAACAGCTGAGGTAAAGTCTCTCTCTCTCTCTCTCTCTCTCTCTCTCTCTCTCTCTCTCTCAGATAGTGTGGATCATCATACTTTCTTGTTTGCCTTCCAGCCTGTGGTATGGGCAAGGTATTATAACTGAAGTATGTTATTTTCTGTATTAGTTACTTTTAAAGTTTATCTAAAACTAAATAAAGCATTATATTAATACCTTATTTATGCAATTTACTGAGATTACCTTTTTATCAAATTTTGGTATGGTGTACATGAAAAGTAATCTACAGTATATGAAGAAGGTACCACTCTATATGAATTTGCTATGTCCACACAGTCTAAAATTTCTTTATCAGTATTGCACCTCTTAAGATTTCACTAGATTTTATTTCTGAGATCGAAACTTGAGCATAATTTTTACATATAAACAGAAAATGTAAGTATTACCTACATTTAGATCCAAATTGTTTATTTAGTGACATGATTTTTGAGGAAGGTGGATGTAGGGTTTCATGCTTATACTTGGTATGTATTTTAACAGTCTTTACTTGACATGATTTTTGAGGAAGGTGGTTGTAGGGTTTCATGGTTATACTTGGTATGTATTTTAACAGTCTTTACTTGTTCACAGGTCTTCACAACGTTAAATGTGACAAAGAAATCCGGACAAGATGTCAATGCTCAAGGCTGCTGAGGCTAGATACTGCTGCTTAAAACTAATAATGGCTGGGAAAGTGTTTTGCTCATCGAACATATGAATGCATTGAAAGAATTTGGCAACGGCTATGTGGAAATGGCTTAATATTTTCAAGACAGTAATTCTTTAGTTACAGTAGATTTATGATTTATTTAAGGAAAAAATTACTTTTTCTCACTTTCCCAGTCATTTTAAGCAGCAGCAATAATAACTTTGAGACTTGGTTTAGCAACAAAATGAGACTGAAACAGTGACGTGATGTTGACTTAGTGTGCAGCATCTGCTATTTCAGTGTCTGTTTGTAGCGTTATGAAGGGGGCATCCAAAAAAACCCAGTGTTGGGTGGGAGCTTCTGGAAGCATACCTTGTCTGAAGTTTTTGACCTTTATACACAAGTAATTTAATTTGTTATTAGATAGACAATGTAATGTGGAGTAATTCATACTTATTCCAGTACAGTAATGAAACACTAGAAAATCTTGTTCAGACCAGGTGTCAGTAAATGAAACTTAAATAAATATTCCACACTGATCTGTGTTTTTTTTTTTTTTCACCCCACAAGGTGTTCTGATTTTGATTTTGAAGACAAATGGAATGTTGGAAAGATAGTTCAAAGGAAGCAGGAATAAATAACATAAAAGGAAATTTTGTCATGTATGGTGAGTATGTCCAGTCTGTTCTGTGTAATAGTTGGATGACTTAGCAACTGATTGTGTTGAAAGCTGGATTTTTTGGTAGTGAATGTTTTTCAGATATTTGCTAAGTTCTTATGATACACAGTATCTGAAATAAAACTGAAGCACCGATTCCCGTTTGATCACCGCCACATTCAATTCTGTCAGGTGAAGAGCACTTCTGTGCAATGCCTTTTGTTCATGTACATGTTTTAGCTTGATCATCTGGTAATGGCCAATGGACTTTACCATACCATCTACATAAGAGCGAATGGGATCGTTCTACCAACTGTTATGACCTTCATTGGTCGTTTCCATTGATAGTATCCAAAGTCCGTTTCACAGGTAGGAAGAAATGTGTCTCATTGTTCACATTCAAACCTTGACTCTTGATTGCTCCTGCACTATTATTAACCTTCAACATCCTAAGCCAAAGTAGTTACAGTTCATCAGCATGGGTTTCTTTGGATTCCTGTTAGTTTTCGACAGCAGGTTGGAATCATTTACAGTGAAGTTCTGTAAAACCATACCGCTCTACGCTTCTAAAACAGGAGTCAATTAATACTGATCGTGCAAGATTTTTTCCCGTGTGATCGGAATTATTTTCTAGCTCCGTAGAACTATGGATTAGGCCTGCTGTACTCCTCGGTACAACAGCCTCAGTGTCATCTGCAACACTTCTTAGCACTAAGGATGAAGCCTTATTCTTGAAGATGGAAAGAGGGGTTCTGGTCTTTGACAGGATGTTGCCATTCCTACCCATCCTCTCTCAGAGAGGTGAAAGGACCTAGCTTGATGGTGAGATGATGACAATCTCCTTGGACTGTTTGTTCACACTTCCCCTCCAGAGATACTTCATGCCTCAAAGCATTAACTGAAAGGCATTCAGCTACACTTCAAGAGGTTAGGTTGGGTTGGGTACTTAACCTAGCTTAGCCTAGCCTGACTAGGTCTAGCCTAACCATCCCAAACCTGCACTTCAATATCCTGGAGCTTCTTGTCTCATGGCATCAACCAGAAGGTAGTTGCCTGCTCTTTAAGGGGCTAAGTTGTGTACTTAACCCAACCTAGTCTAGCCTAACCTAAACCTAGCTTAACCTGACCTAATCTGCACCTCAATAACATGGATCATCTTACCTTTTCAAGCCGCAGGATCCAAGGATAGGCGTTCCGTAATGTTGTTAAGGAACGGTAACATGGCAGTTTGTTAGTCAACGAGTGGGGGCTAGTGTCCTAACATCTCCCCAGTTGACAGTGTAAGTGCATGGGTTTTC
This sequence comes from Macrobrachium rosenbergii, assembly GCF_040412425.1. Taxonomy (NCBI): domain Eukaryota; kingdom Metazoa; phylum Arthropoda; class Malacostraca; order Decapoda; family Palaemonidae; genus Macrobrachium; species Macrobrachium rosenbergii. The sequence goes on from NC_089741.1 coordinate 56,613,538, forward strand.
AGTAGCATACTCAGCACAGCGTTCAACCAGATGCATTCTAGGATAATGGATATATGACAGACAAGTTTGGTCACTAGGGTTGGTGTTAGGAACAATTGGTCTAAACACCTCAGTGTTTCAAAGAATTGTTTGATCTAGGAAGATGGTCAATTAGTCCTTCAATCTCAACACTGAAGCTGTTACTATTCAGCTTGGTCTCTACGGATCATGGGCATAACAGCCATTGACCATGCCGCATTGAAAATATTGCTTTCGTCCGGTCAGCGAAGTTAGCGATGATTGGGTCTGGTCAGTACTTGGAAAGGTGACCTCCTAGAGCACCGGATTCTGTTTACATCTAGGAGACGTCTTACACATCCATGATTCAACTCTTGGTCTTACAATTTCCTGTTGTTCTGCCTGATTTGTCGGGAGATCAACAGTGTGTGAGCATTCTGTTTCTAGGACCCTAAAGGCTACCAAGTGCCTGAAGTTTGCGTTACCACTAAAGACTTCACCTCCAAACAAGTTCTGACAATATGCTTTTGGTTCCTATTCAGTCAAGAAATGGTGTCTATGAGCTCCATTTCTTTTGACTTTTAGTTACACTCCCCCTGTGAGGAGTGGAAGATGTGGGAGATGTAAGCAGTAGCTGCTGCTGCAATTACCAGTTGATCCACAACCTAAGAGGGAGAGTTTCAGGAGTCTCAGAGTCCGAATAGGCACTCGTTTGATAGCAACGGCACCAAGGTAATGCCATGGTTACACTATCATCCTCCAAAGATTTTTCATTCTTCGAAACATTGACCAGGGCAGCAGGCTCCTACATTACCTTTCTTGGAACTTGAGCACAGTTCTTTTTAGACTAAAGATTCTCCAGATCCAAAGATAGACACTCCTCAGTGTGATGATAATGACACCACAGTAGTGCCATGGTCAAACAAAGGGCCTAGTGTCCTTTCATCTACTCTATTGCACTGCAGGTACACAAGTAGACAGTAGAACATTCAGTACAGTGGTCAACCAGACACATACCAAGGAAGATGGATGTAATTACAAGCATTTCATTTGCTAAAAGTCAGGAGGTAAGGATAATTGATCTTGGCACCTTGACTTCCAGAAATTCATTCAACCTCTGGAGAAGCTGGATCGTAGTCCTTTTCTCGACTTACTGAAGTTGGCGCTGTTCTGCTCTGTCTTCTTGCACCCATGAACAAAGGAAGACATCTCTGGTGTCCGTTTCCCCCTGATCCCAACCCTTTGACAAGGTGGGGCGGGGCTTAGTGATCCATTTCAGGGAGAGTATGCTCATTTATCCCTACTCTCTTTGGTCTGGATTCAACCAAACATTGGGATCTTTTAACTAGTTTACTCCTCTTCCTATTAATTTTCCCCTTCCCTTTTGTTGATGACTGCATGGCATTGAATTATGGACACTACTGCTCTTGTAACTTTGAGGGAGGGTGGATTGGATGGCATGCCGCTCCACCCATAGAACTAGAGTACCCAACGTGGTCAAGCAAGGGAAAATTTTCATGTCATACCATGCCTTCAGTGCTGGTCCGATCTCGACGGTCTGATGACCCCTAAGGCACTGAGGGTATGGTGTATATCCAGATGAGTCTCCAAGGGCAGTTTACTACTGTGGGTAACAGCATTGCTCCGACCCTAGTTGGGCCTCCTTGGTGAGAGGAACCTCATCCTGGATGAAATTTATAACATTCGTTATGTGGCAAACACATCTAACTCATCTACAATTTTTGGCACAGATATGAACTTTTCTAAAACTCAAGCAAATTCTAAGGGATTGGGAACTGACCCTGCTCACAATCAGTCTCCAGGTTTTTTGGCCTTCTCTAACCTAGTTAGTTCAGAGACCACAAGCCAGACTACTTCCCCAGAAATCTCCTCATCCCTCTCCTTTTCTACCATGTCACCTGTCATCTCGGCAAATGATGCCCCACACTACCTTTCCATCAGTTCATCTCTGATGGTCACTCTACAACCATGTGCATGCCACCATCAAACAAAGGAACACTACAGCATCTCTTCCTCCAAAAAACCATCTTCAGGCTCTAATTCCATCCTCTAACCACCTCAAAACGTCTTCCAGCACTCACCCTGCCCTTATGTCAACTCTGTTCAGTCCCCAGAAGTGGGACAAGTACTTTGTCATCTCTCCATCCACTCCTTATGCTAACAACACACTCCACTTTCAGAAGTGCTTGCAGAGACAGGTAGGCACAGTCAAATTCCTAACAAGACATGATCACTCGAAGTCTTTTGTGGACACTGAAGCTCAGGCTCGAGCAATGTCCAACCTCAAAGATTTGCAAGGTAATACCTTCCCTACCACTCGCCATCCTCACCTTAACAGTTGTGCTGAAACAGTGGTGATATCTTTGGAGTAGTGCCCTGTTGACAATGTCAGCTGGAGTAACTGCTCAATGAAGCTTAAAGAACTTCTAAATGACCACCATGAAGTTCTAAATGTTACATGTTACACTCTTGTGGAAAACAGTAACGAAACAACTGGAAAACCTTGCAAAAATCACATTCAAGGGGCAAGACCTCCCACTAGACATACATCTGAGGTTATTTATAAGGTGCAAAAGTTTATCCCTCCCCCATGTCAATGTCAAAAGTGCTGGCGCTTCGGACACCCAGCCAGATTTTTTAGATTACAAGCACGCTGCCCTACGTGCAGCTCAGCGGACCATGATCGAGCCAATTGCCATTCACAGGAGCACATTTGCGCTAATTGTGCTGACAAGCATAACGTTTTCTTTACCGGGGTTGTCCGGTCTACAAATTTGAATCAAGTGGCGGCCCTTCGCTCCAAGCATGGGCTTACCCTGAAAGAAGCTAGGCAGGAAGCTCGATGCCGTGGCTTCACCACTGTTACCCTGGCCCAGACTGTGACAACAGCAAAATAAACAAAACCACTGCCAGTAACACACCACAGCCAACCCCTCCCCCAACTCCTATGCTTTATTTTTCCATTCCACCACCACCTTTAATACTCCCTTACCATCGTCCCTTTCGTTGCGTAAGCCACTGCATTCCTCTAAAGTACCGTCATCCACCACCTTGTCCCCTCCTCTTATCTCCTGTGTGTCTCTATCAAACCCTTTTTAGGCATTAAACCCAGAAACACCTACTTCTACATCCCCACTTTCCTGTCCCTCACTCCCAAAGCTTCCTTCCCATAGCACAACCCCCGCAAGAAGAAATAAACGACAATTTGGAACAACTCCAAAGACCAATAATAAATTTACCCCTTCTAAGTTTTTCCAGTCGCCTCTTGTTGTACTCCATCCAAGAAAACTCTTAAGGCCAAGTCCCCTCCAGAAACCATGAAGGACATTGAGGATTACATAAACCATTCCTCTATCATGATCCTAAACCCAGTCTCATCCCCCAACTCCTCTTACATTAAATACTCTACTGTCCACCATATCACTGCTAAGGTCCATAACCCTCCCGCTATCCTTCCCCCAACTCCCCTGCCAACCTTTATAGAATCTCAAACCACGTTGCCTTCCTCCCTACCTGTCGCCTCACCCGTTCAACTTCTCACTCAGACCTCTGAACAGAGGAAAAGTGTCCTTGACCTTGCCTTACCACCAGGTTATACCCACGAGTCTCTCTTATCCCAGACATTTATCCAACCCTATTTCATACTGAAGATAGGCCATCTCTATCTAACAACCATACTGACTGTAATTTCACACTGTATACCTCACTCCTTTTAACGTCCGTACTCCAGTGGAACATCGAGGTTTCCGATTTCACAGACACGATCTCAGATATCTCTTCTCGCGATATGAACCTAAAGTAATATGCCTTCAGGAAACTTTCCTTACCCAACCACTGAATTCTGTTCCCAATTACAATTTCCACTTTTCTCCTCACTCCATTTCTGTTTCTTCTATTTTAACTTGTCACAAAATACCATGCTTACGAGTAAATATTACAAAAATCTTTCCTTGAATTGTTACACAAGTTTTCTTACAACATTGGATTACCATAGTATCAGTCTACCTCTCTCCCTCCTACCCTTTTGACTTTACTACTATTCAAGACCCCCTATCCCAATTACCAAGCCCTTTACTTGTGATAGGTGACTTCAACTGCTGACATACATTATGGGGCGACTCGGTTACTAACACCCTGAGACGCATGCTCGAGCAATTTTAATAGCTAAAAACCTTTCTGTTTTAAACTCAGAACACCCAACACACTTTCATGTTAAAACACACGCCTTTTCTTGTCTAAATCTAGCACTATGCTCTCGTGTGTTCCAACTGGATTTTCACTGGTCATATTAGACCATTTCATAACTAGTGACCATTTCCCTACCCTTCTTTCACCTACTTCTTATGTCCCTACTCCTAATCCTCTATGCTGGTGCTTCGATAAAGCTGATTGGCACTCTTTTTCTACTCTTTTAGACATGTCTATACCTCCCTCATCCTTTTCATCAACCCTGGACATGCTTAAGTACTTCACCATCACTGTTCTAAGTGCTGCATTAGCAGCCATTCCAAAGACCACCAGACCCTTCACATCATCAGAGCTCTGTGCATAAAACGCGCTGCTTGGTGCAGTTTTAAACGAAAAAGAAACTCCCGGACACCTTACTGCCTTTATACTTTTTAAAATGGCCACAGCTTCTTTGAAACGCACTATACGTGCTTCAAGAATCAAGTTGGAGGGGCTATGTCTCCTCATTAACTTCCTCCTCCTCCCCTATTTCAGTTGTCTGGAGATGTATACACAAAATATCAGAAAAATACCCACATCATAAAGCCCCAATACTAAACATAAATAACAATCTTATTGCTGACACAACAGAAATAGCCAATACACTAGGCTTATTTTTAGCCACATTACTACAGGAGAACATCTCCCCTCCCAGTTCACAAACATAAAGGGGTTCTTAGACATGGGTTTCTCTTATCCACTTATAAAACATTTTCCATTTTTTTCTCTCGCTCTCAAACAGTATCTCCTTTGCCACTTTTTCTCTACAATTCGCCCATACGGTACCGTACTAGTGGTAAATTCTTCTGTTTAATTTTCAGTTCCCGCTTTACCTGGAAGGAACATATCCTATTAATTAAAAAAACTGCTCTCCAACGTCTTTGCCTCCTTCAAACTTTATCCCATGTTACTTGGGGTGCTGACCACAAAATGCTTCTGCACCTGTATGAAGCCTTGATTCTGTCTGTTCTGAATTATGGATGCCATGTGTACTCTTCAGCTTCCTCCTCCTTTCTCGGCCTTCTAGACCTGATGCACCACTTAGGACTAAAATTGGCCCTTGGGGCCTTCCGCTCATCACCAATAGAAAGTCTCTATGCCGTATGCCGAATCAGGACTACCATCGCTACCTGCCAATGTGTCCTCCTCGCTCTTAGGTACTATGCCCTGTAGGGGGATAGTGCCGTCAGTGCAATGTAGGCATTACTTAAGGTTCTTTGCAGCATCCCTTCTGCCCCTTTTACTGTAATTCCTTTCATTTTCTCTTTCTTCCATCTTACTTTCCACCCTCTCCAGACAATTGATTCATAGCGCAACTGCAAGGTTTTCCTCCTGTTACCCCTTTCAGACCTTTTACTGTCAATTTCCGTTTCAGTGCTGAATGACCTCATAGGTCCCAGTACTTGGCCTTTGGCCTAAATTCTATATTCAGTCAGTCTTCGGTACTATGCCAGATTCTACCAATTCTCTACCCTGAGCTAACTATACCTGGGCCCTTCTTGCCAAATTTACTAACAATCCCAATTGACCCCGCCCTTTCTCTCTTTGTATGAAAACCCTTCTTTCTCACTCTTCATCCCCACAATTGGCAATCGTTCCATTCTATGTTCACACTCGCCCACCTTGCCTAATTCCCATTCCCTCAGTCTGCCCGTCTGTACTACATAATTTTTCAAAACTTAAAACTCCCTCCCCTATTCTACGTTCTCATTTCTTAGAGGACATATCGATGCTTGACACCAGTACCCTGATCTACACAGATGACTCCAAGTCCCGTAAAGGAACTGGGGCAGTAGTTTTCTTCCCCACCAAACTTTTCCAACTACTCTTACCCAAGTGGCAAGCATACTTATGGCAGAACTATATGCCATTCTGTTTGCACAAAAACAACTCCTAATCTACCCCTCATTATCCTTCGTTATTTTTACAGACTCGGCTAACTCTTTAACCCTTATCCAATCTATTCCTTGCACACATCCTATAGTCCATGAAATTCTGGATTGGGGTTTTTGCATTTCAATGCAGAAAAAGCTAATCTGCTTCTGCCAGACCCTGAGACATGTAGGTATCCTAGGCAATGAGCGCGTGGACTCATTGGCCAGCTCTGCAACTTTGTCGGGATGCGCACATTTGAAACCATCCCATATTCAGAATTTTTCCCATTTTTCAATAAATACCTACTAAGTTGCTGGCAGTCTTTCTGGACTAGTATCTCGAATAACAAGGTCCATGCAGTTAAACTACCATACTACCATGGTTAAACCCATGTCACAAGAAAAGACGATGGGAAACAGCACTTGCCCGACTACATATCAGTCATACAAATCTAACACACTCCCACTTGATGAACGGATCCCCTCCAACATGGTCCAACTTGTCATACCACTCATTCAGTATCCCATATAATCCTCTCCTGCCCCCAACACACAGTCGCATGCAACAGACCATTTCCCAGCCTAATCTCTCTTCCCCGTCCACCTCGCCTTCAAGATATTCTCACCAAAGCAGAACACTTCTCCATACAAAGTGTAATCTACTTCCTCCAACAAAAGCAGAACACTTCTCCATAGAAAGTGTAATCTACTTCCTCCAACAAATAAATATTCTTCATCAAATATGACCTGTCAATTACTAACTTTGACCATGTTTTTTATCTCTAAATAACATAACACCATATGGTCTGCATGACCTGGTGCATGATGGATGTTAATTCAGTTCAATTTGGTATTCATTTACATCTGGAAGCTTACGCCTTTCGCCATTCTACATGTTTTGAAGGTGACCAGTGAGATTGATTGTTCCACTTGTCTGGTCCTGTGGTTCCAATGACAGTATGGTGTCTGTGTTGCCCCATAAAGACTAGACTTTCAGCCCAATGCCAACAACTCATTCATTAGCTTCGAGTTGGCCGAGAAACAGTGTCCAAATTGTCATTTCTCTGAGTAGTGAGATGATCAATCGAGCGTACCCCGCAACTTCCTGGTGGACATCAGTACATTTCAGGCCAGATCTTTCGAGGCCAGGGGCATCAGTCTGTCCATCACATTCAGGAAGAGCCTGTCGGTTGAGTACATTCATCTCCTTTTACCTTGGGATGTTGTCCATAGATCCTTGGGTCCTATGGTGGATGCTCAACAAGCCATGTAGTTCACCCAGCTCTTGAAGGACAGGTTACATCTCGCTTAAGGTGTGTGGCTTCAAGGAAAAGGTGTGTGTGGGACTGGCCTCTTCTCTTTCTCCTGTCTTCCTTCCTCTCCCAGTGGGTAGAGGAACAGTGAACAAGCCATCACATGCTGGACGAGTGTGCATGCAGGTGATCTAGATGACTGAACACCCTATCTATAATCTAGCTCCATTTGGATTAGTAGATGCAAATCCTTCCTTCTCTCTAGGAAGGGGAGAGAGGGACTGACTATGAACAAACAGCTGGTTATTCTTAGCTTTATAGTCACCGACACTGTGGGTTCATCCAAACCTTTTTGAATCAAGGATGTTACATTCCTTTAATTCGAAATACCCGGAGGTCTGACGAATGAACATCTCTCTTGTTCAATAGATCAGAGGTATGGTCTCCTTCCTTTGCTCTTTCATGACCAGGAAGAGAGTATCAGGTGAGTCGAACTACCGGTCAGTTCAAAGATTCTCTGAATCCTCCCTCCAAGAGTAAGTCTCCCATATGTAAAGACCGAGGGTTTGTATATGTGTAGGAACAAATAACAAATTTTTAAAGTAATTTGTATTTTTCCTAACATACAAACCTGAGGTCTTTATGTAAAGGGCCCACCTCTTACCACTCTTCATACTCTTACCTGTGCCAAAAGGCAAACTGCGTAGAATTGAATGCTTACTGACTTGGTAGGAAGTGCTTCCGCCCTTACCATCTGCAGCTATTACCATAACCACCTTGCAAAAGTTGAATGACCAGATTTCCAGGTCGCTGAAAGTTAATCCCATATGTAAAGACCTCAGGTTTGTATGTTAGGAAAAATACAAATTACTTTAAAAATTTGTCATTTTTAAATTAGTCATTCTATTTATGCAGATTATCGTGGCAGTAGTTTAAGCAGATCCAAGGTCACAATTCTTTTGTAAGGTTGCTCCAAAGGTTTTGAAAGTGTGTGAAAATTTGCAGTTGGCTAAATGGGTAATAGGAGACTAGTGAATAGAGGAAGTGTTAAGATTCAGCTGGGCAACAGGAAGTCTGGAATCAAAACTGTTCCAGGACCATTATAGTTTTTTACTACTCAGTGTGCTAAGTAGGGCACAAGTTAGATGCTACCCTTTCATGGTGGGTTATTCTAAATAACCTTCTCATGTACAGTTACATTGTGCAAGAAATTTTTTGAGTAAAAACATAAGCTGTTATTTTTCTAATTTTTAATGAACTACCACCAGAAGTGATATTCCTGCTTAAAACCCTTAATACATGAATACTTCAGTGCTGTATACTCTATTATACATGTACTTTATCACATAGCACCATTTTCTTTAATTCAGTCAAGTATATTGTACCATGCTGAAGATTAACTTTATGGTCAGATTAAACTATCTAATATAGTCACCACATTGGAAAATTTTAACAAGTAGATAGCCAAAGGTGTACTGCTGAATGTGTTCCTGTTTTTTAAGACTTCCTAAATGAGTGATAGTCCAAAACCATCATGAATGGGTCAAAACCCAGTCAAGGTGGAAAGAAATCAATCAATCTAGCCTACCATTTTTTCATAATGACTATTCAAAAATGCAGTGCACATTCAATTTTGTAATTCGTATTCCAGTTCCTTATCAGCAGTTGAGTGTGACTTAACTGGTTCATCCACCTGTCTTTCAGTATGTATGTCACACTTATCATTACAATTCCAACATAGTTGATGAGATTTCAGCCACACTTAGTACATAGATGGGGAAGATAGGCCACCTGTTTTTTTTTGTCTGCACACGACACCAAGGTTAGTATCCATGGCTGTGACTTTAATACTACAAAAACTGGCACACTTGCCTTGTGATTGCAACTCCTACACGGTTAAATAGATTTCAGTCTTGACTGTGAAGTGGTCATCATGCAGGTATGCATGATGGGAGACTGCCCATATCTATGAGTGTACAAACCTTGTAACTTGAATTATAAGGAATAAAAATATTTGGCATGCCTACTTCAATAATAAAGCTGTTTCTGATTATACTAAGATTATTGAAGCTATGCTTTTGGAATTTGTTCATAATTTTTTTGATCCACAGTTTGAGTTTTGTTCATAACAAAGCCATCATTTGTGAAGCTCTCTTATAGTCCAAGTGCCCCTGCACATGTGAATTCTGATGTCTTATAGACTTAAGAATGAAGAGTAGTTGACAATGATTGTTTATCCTGTGCATCAGTGATCTATTGGTCAGTAGTAACTTGTACCCCATTGTTTAACATTCTGAAATGAGAATACTATACTGATATATATCAGCAACTGTAAAATTCTTTGGTTTAACCTGTGATAGTATATTTAAAAACATACATTACATGAATGAAAGCCAAAAGTAATAATGTGTAGACATGATAGAGGTACTTTATCACATTAACTTAGGTGCTGACAGTTCATCTGTAATTATACAATGCAACTGTACTTTAAATATTAGATTATGGAAGCCATATATATGTAGTATTTATTTCAGCTTTAGATATAATACTTGTATTAATAATCTGCGATTTGATTCGTAATGGAGGATTCAGGATCTGCGCTGGTGTATGGAAGTCCTTCCCAGATAAATGAGCGGGTTAAAAGTAATGAAACACCCTGACCTGATCATTTAAAGAACAACAGAAATTCAGGCAGTGATTTGCCAGCCAAAAAACTTTTGAATAAACTTTTTTTTTTTATAAAGTTAATCATTCAGCACCATTCAAAAATAAAGCCAGAATTTTTCAGTCCATAAGTAGCTTGTTTTCCTGGGTTTTCCCACAGGCCTTCCTATTGCTGCTTCCAACTGCTTCTCATCCCTTCTCATTACATGTCCAAACCACCTCAGTATTTGCAATCTCATTTTTCCAGCCTCTTAATACCACTTCTTTCCATTGATTCCTTTCTTTTACAGTAATACATTCTTTTCACAATACTTGGCCATGACTCGTAGTGTTATATGGTCACATTTTCCGAAAATCTCCATTTTCCTTATCAGTGCTCATATTTGTGCCGGTCAAGATTAGTTCAGGCTTATGTACCCATCAAAATTCCTTGCTATCTCTACTAATGGGTCAATTTTATTTACCAGTAATCTAGCTCTCTCTTCATTTCATCTATGGTGCAGAAACACACTTGCCCTGCCAACGTCTGTTTTACAGTCCAGTATATCCCCAAGTAATGGAGAACTTTACGTCTTTTAAAACCTGTCCATCTGTCACAACAGGGTTTCAGCTCCCCTCTTTTCCCAATTTGCATTATTAATGCATTTCTGGCATTGAAAATGGAGTAAGAGATTTTCAATGCCATGTATATGAGGACTTCTTGTGACACCATCTGTTACATTCAGTGTAAAGTGCAGAGTTCATTCCTACATTTATCCTGCAACAATCATTTGGGTCAGCCCTTTGAGGGTTAGGAATGTTAACTCAGCGGTCTCGTTGAACTTTCCTGAATGTACTTTTCCATTCCTTCCTTTCCAGTCCTTCTAAGCTTTGTTTTGCTCACATTAATTTTTTAGTCCCTCCCCATTCCATTCTGCCACTGTAGGCATTACTTAAGATTCTTTGCAGCGTGCCTTCAGCCCCTAGCTGCAACTCCTTTCATTCCTTTTACTGTACCTCCTTTCATATTTCTTTCTTCATCTTACTTTCCACCCTCTTCTAACAATTGTTACACCTTTCGAATCTTTTACTGTCAGTTTCCATTTCAATTCTGAATGACCTCATAAGTCCCAGTGCTTGGCCTTTGGCCTAAATTCTATATTCAGTTCAGTTCATTCCATCCTGCATTTTAAATACTGACCCATAATTTATTTGACAGATAATCTGCATAACCCAATCCTTGAGTGCAGAGCAATACTTACAGCGTAACAACTCTTTAGTCAACCAATTTTCAACCTAAATTTATCAAGTATTGGAAGTGAAGTGATAACTAGGAATTCTGGATATTCTAAATGTTAATTAACATGACGAAAGAGAGAAACCTTCCATTAATAGACATTGGTAGTTAGAGAAAGAGAGAGAGAGATTGGAAGAAATGAACAGAGAGAGAGAGAGAGAGAGAGAATAACAAAACATTTGTTTTGGCTATATTGTGATGACAGGGCCAAAACTCAGGTACACTTAGTCAAACTGGAAATCATAAAGGGATTTGTAAACCAGTGCTAGAAAAGCAAAACCTGTGTTGTGATTACAAAAGCCAAACTCGGGTACATGTTATGACTGTGTCGTGGTTATGAAGTCATTATGACTGCACTTAATTGAGCTGGAAATCACAAGGAATTCGTAACAAAACGCATGGTGGCCTTAACTGGATAAACAGCCGCTGGAATCCATAACTTCCGGTGACATGCAAGCACCTCCTTTGAAGGCGGTGCGATTTCCAAAAATCCACCCAAAAAAGGGACGTCTTTAGATTAGCCTTAACCAATTAGGCATCTACAAAGGCGGAATAGAAGTAAGATTCCCGCCTATGAGGGGCTGGACATGGACTTCCAGAAATCCTTATCAAGTCTAGTATTGAGAGGGAGCAGCAGAGAGAGAGGGAAGAGAGAAGGCAAGGAAGCAGAAGAAGAAAGGGCGTGAGGTTGTAAGCCTCACCAATTGTGGGTTGATATAAGAAGAAAGGCTCACGTTTGACTCACACTTTAATCTTGCACTGCAATTTATTTTGTAACCTATTATAACTTTGTTTCTTCTGGTGCTAATGAAAGAAAGAAACTACTAAGTGTCTTCTTAAGCCTCCTGGGACTAAATACGCTACTACATAACAAAGCCAGAATGATAAGCATCTATAAAGAAAAGTAACCTTCTTAACTTGGCAATGAATAGCAGACATAAACAGAAAGAAAGATAAAAAGAACACAACAGAAGTAAATGACTAGAAGAAATTTGTCAGGGCCATTGACATTTTCAGTTTATCCAAACATTCAATTTTTAAGGAGTTCCTGTATCTTATATAATAAGAACAAGCCCCTCAGCTCAGTCCTATAAGAGATAATAGAGTTTAGTGCTGGATTTGATTTAGTAAATCACAAGGCACTTATTTATAAACTTAAGAATCTCAGAGTGGGTGGATATGTTTTAGGATTACTTCAAGATTTCCTTACAGGTAGGCAGCAGCGAGTTGCTGTGGATGGGATCTTTAGTGAACCAAGACCTATTTTGTCTGGAGTTCCACAGGGTAGTGTTCTTGGTCCCCTGTTATTTTTAATGTATAAAAGTGATATGGTTGTTGACCTGGAAAACAAGATTGTTCAGTATGCTGATGATGCTACATTTGTGGGTGTAGTAAAGTCTTTGCTTGAAAAAATGAACATCCCTCAGCCTCAGTTGGGACATGGACCGGATCAGTGAATGGTGTAGTTGGTGGGGTATGAGGCTGAAATCCAGTAAAACGAAATCACTATTGATTAGCAGATCTCATACAGATTTCCCACCCCATCCTCCCCTTCAGGTGGATGGAACTTTGCTGAATAAGTCTGAAGCTTTAACTATTGTAGGCGTAACTTTTGAGAAACATCTAATGAAAGTTTCAGCAAGTGCCGCATGAAAGTTGGGTATTGTTTGTAAGGCCTCATATATTTATAACAGTGATAAAATCAGTGCAAACTGTTTTAGGTCATTTGTGCTTCCTTTACTAGAATACTGTTCTGCTGTGTGGATGTCTGTTTCTGCCAGAGATTTATCTCTTTTAGATAGAGTGGTTCAGGGTGGTAGGCTTCTGTTTCCTAATAGTAGCAGTTATGACTTGGACCATTGATTAATGGTCTCTTGTTTGTCATGTTTTCATAAATTGTATTTCAACAGAGATCTTTCACATTCACAATTGATTCCTTATCCCCTTTACCTGCCAAGAGCAATCATATTTGCTGAAAAGCAGCACCAATATGCAGTAAATGTGCCTCACTGTTGAACTTCTCAGCTCCAGAAGGCCTTTGTTCCTCACACCGTTGGACTGTGGAGCAGCCTTCCAGAGGATGTCGTGCAACTGGAACTTCAGAAGTTCAAGCGAAGATGCAATGCATTACTACCGTAATACTGTACTATTCTCCTTGCATTTTAATACATTTTTATCTATTTATTGATTTATTTTTTCTTTTATAATAAGTGGGGTCTCTTCCTTTTGCATTTCCCATTACATCCTCTTACTTCTTCCTAATGAAAACCATCTTCTTTGGAAGCTTGAATTTCAAGTCAATTGTCCCTGTGGGCTTGTTCCATATGAATAGGTTTCATCTTCTGAATAATAATAACTCAGTTGTCTGTTTATACTATTTATCAATACAAGTACGTATTGATAATTATAATCAAGAGTACAATATATGTGTGAAACTTGGTAAGCAGTACGTATGAGTAAAAGTTCCAACACAATGGATAGTCCAAGGAGGAAGTAGTTCTAGTTCTTTAGCAATTATGATCTTCATATTTAATGAATTATTAAGATTATGGCTTTAATTTGGATGGGTGGAAAATAGTTCTCTGCTCAGACAACCTCTTAATAGAAAAATCAGAGCTTGTATTTTTACAGCATTATGTATAGTCATCAGGTCACACAGTAGAGAAAATAGGTGTTCACTATTTCCCACCTGCAATAATGTACTGTATTTAGTAATTTCTTTAATGTCAAGTTAGTTGTGGATCCACATATTTGACTGCCATAATCCAGTACTAATGATATACTGTAGTTGGTTTATACAGATGTTGCTCTTTTAGCACCTGAGGTGGTACAAGATTTTTGTATTTACCTTCTATATATTATACTATAAGAGCTTTCCAAATAAAGTGTCTGTCAATTATGCCTTAACTCCGTTGCATCCATTGCTTATTTCTGTCACCATAAGCGCCAAACCTCAGTGAGTAGCAAAAAATCGAAATGCTAAAGTTTTTCCCAACCAGCTCTAGCATCATTAATTTTGATCTTGGTGAGCTCATTTTGTCTCATTTTTTTGACAAATTATTGAATTTTATCTTTAAATCCTCAAAGTCCCCCTAAAGTATAAAAGTAAGAAAAAAATTGAGTTAGTTGTAGTTGAAAATGAAATTTGTATAACTTGTCTTACTTTACTTATGCTAGCACAAAAGCTGTTAGTGACAGAAATTTGACATTTTTTTATCGTATAGCTGATAAGATTTCCTTTTATATACATATTTTGGACATAAAATATAAGAGAAAATATTGGTAAAAATTTCTCACTTTGCCGCAAGTTACCGCTAGACTGCACAAGAAAATTGAGAATGGAGAAATCTGTTGGGCGAAGCATCTGTGATAGTGGCTTCCACTCACCCCTTAGTGCATACCGACACCTTTATGGTGCTCGATCCAGGGGTAGTAACCTTGGCATTGTGAATATCCTTTTTCTCTGGTATGTTTAGCAATATTTATACCTAGAAATGTGTGCTATTGGAACCATTTCACTGGGTGACACAGGTCTTCCCCCAGAAATAGATTTTTCCGTTGTCAAAATCCCTTTTTTAACCACTCTAGTGTTGTTAAGTTTTATCTTAGAGAGCTGATTTTTGTCTTGTTTTTTGGTAAATCATTGAACTTCATCCTTTAATCATCAAAGTTCCTCTAAAGTATAAAAAAGTAAGAATTGAGTTGAGCATAGCTGAAAATGGAAATTTGTATACCATGTCTTATTTTACTTATCTAAGCAAAATATTTTGTTACTACATAGCTTTATAAAATTTTTTCCTTTATTTATATATGAAGCTTCTGAGTCCAGTCCTGTGTCATTGGTGAAATTCCATTATAGCACGAATTTCTGTATATAACAATGCTAGATATACTCAGAGAAAAAGAGTTTTCAGGAAAGCTGGGGGTTATTTTAATTTCAGCTCGACCGTCTTTTAGAAGACGAGGCCATAATGAAGTGGTGAGTGAAATACCATCACCACGGAAATATATACTGAAAAGACCTCTCCTCAACAAACCCCAGAAAGAGCGGTGAGCCGTTACAGCCTCACGCTCTACACCGGAGATGGCCACACCAGCGCCACCTGCTTCATTCCATTTTCTAGCACGTGATTGATTTCGCTTCTTTTTGTGTGCTCGTCCCTATTTTGGATTTATTTTTCTTCATCTACGATGGCTTTGAGCACCTTTTCCATCTCTGTTAAGTACCATCTTCTTGTGGGCTTTTGATCTATTGTTGGCTGTTTTGGTCATAGTGATTTTCATAAATATTGAGATCTTACGTATGACGCCATCGCCGCCCTTTTTCATGCCATGGCGCCTTGAGGCTCTTTCCGTTCTTTCGGTCGGATTTTCTCCAGTCGCTATATATTTATTTAGATTTTGCCCTTGATTATATATTTTATGCAAAAGACATAAGAGAAAATATTAACAGAAAATATTTTATATACTGTATTCCTGGGTGTGACAGATGGGTCTCATTGACAAGTAAGGGAACCATGTTTGTGTGTATGTATTGTTACACCCTTCTTTTCTGTATGTACATGTATATAAATATTTCATAGCAAAAATTAGAAATTAAAAAATGTGAATAAAAGTAACAACTTCAAGACATCTTGCAATTGTGCACAGCTCCAGTAACACCTTTTGGCATCTTGAATACACTCAAACCAAATTGCGATAAAATTCTCAGCAATAAACACCTTCTGTAACAGAGTTATGACGAGAGAAATGTGACAATACGCAAATATAATTATTTATGATATCACACGCAACTTAAACAATGAACTTTCGGTGGCATTATGAAGCCCTGAAGTACACCAACTCTGTGCTGGGGCCGCTCTGCAAACTTTTTGCATCTCTTATATACCAGGCAAAGTACTTCTTGTAGTACATTGGGAATTATTTTTTGAGAATTTTTTTTATATTTTTCCCCAGACATATTCTACATCCAGTGGCACCGAAGGGAGTAAAAATGCTCAGATGCAGAATATGTCCTATGGCGCTCAAAGAGTTATCTAATTGTTTCACTGATGGGTATCATTTTTCTAATTTATAAGTTTTTTTGTATTTGACATCTTTATACAAGCTAATTTGTTTCATCAACAGAGATCTGTAATCACATTGATGTTAATTATCAAGATAAACAGCACTACTGTACCCTGAAGAACTCCTTACCAGTTTGTACACCATGGAAAGTGCCATCTTTTAGTAAGGTTAGTGCTGTATTGGTAAGTGTCTGAGTATTATTGTGTTTAATATTTTGAGAACTGATTATCCTCATGCATTGTCAGATAACCTTTGAATGTTGAAGAAAAAACTGTGGTTATCCTTTTATGTTCATTGCTCCAGCAGATATGGTCTAATAAATGGGTTAATGGATCTACCGTTGATCTGTTGTTTCTTGACCCAAACATTGAGGGAATTATAATTGTAGACCTTTTCATATACTGTATCACTAGTCAGGCAGTGACCTTTTTTACAAGAATTGTATAAATAGCTGGTTAAAGCGATAGGTCTGTATTCATTAACTGAATGGCACATCAGACTAAACTATTGAGTTATATGCTATTTCTGCATCCTTTTGGAAATAACTTTCTTAGCTGAAGGTGATTTTAGAATTGTAATAAGTACAATATGGCTAAGGGTGCCATGTGTTTCTCCTGGGGCTAGACTATTACATGTGGCAAGAGCATATTCTAGAAAGTTATCCTACAGCAAATTTTCAATATTTTTTGCAATTAGATCTCTGTCATTTTTATTTTATGAAAGTGCTCACCTAGGTTATTGATGCTATTGTTTCAATATGTTTGTGATTCCACATGCATTGTGAATTTTTCTTATGTGTAACTGCATGTCTTAGTGAGTATGAAAAAATTTTAATTTTGTGAATATCTTTTAACATACAGTATTTGTCAAAAAGGGTGCCATTGCTTGTTCTCAAGATGTATTGTCTTGAAGAT
This sequence comes from Macrobrachium rosenbergii, assembly GCF_040412425.1. Taxonomy (NCBI): domain Eukaryota; kingdom Metazoa; phylum Arthropoda; class Malacostraca; order Decapoda; family Palaemonidae; genus Macrobrachium; species Macrobrachium rosenbergii. The sequence continues at coordinate 56,630,831 of NC_089741.1, forward strand.
ACAGCAGTTATTCTTCCTCATATTACCTTGTTTCTGAATTTTGCTGAGATCTTATTTTTTGTTAGGTTAAGTTATTTATACAGCCAGGGTTAAATTTTTTTTATATTACTGTATAGTTAATGTTGGCTGTTTATTTTGCAGTTTCTTTTGAATGATCTGGTTATATTAATTTAGACGAGTCAGATCACCAGGGGTCTTTTGTTTAGTGGGTTGGTTAGAAGAAAGTAAAATAGTATTTTCTGTAGCTTTTGTAATGAACATAGTGATGAATTTGCTATGTCCTCTGAAGCACTGATATATTTTCCAGTCTGCTCTGTAGAGATTCTAGTAAAGACCACGTGTAATTACGCTGCTTTGCAGATAAGAGGAAATTGGTAACTTCTGCAGATTTCATCAAATACAGTGTTCCAATCTAACTTGTCTACAATATAATACAGTAGTAACACAAGCAAAGTTCAACCGATGGAAAGATTTCCATGAGTTCAAGAAAAATGTGTACATGTGCAGTCCAGCATTTTCTGCCGTGGCCCCAGATTGGACAGTGAGCATTAAAATATGTTATTAACAACTGTAACTATAAATTACTAAGGCTTGTGGGAAACTAAAGTTGTAATTCTTATTTGGTTGTTTGTATGAATTAATTGCGGAAGTGTCAATTTAGAGTTTTATAGCCAAGATGAAGAAAATCAGAAAAATTTATGGGTATTGTGTCACAGATAACTTTTAATGTACCGTACATATTTTACAGTTTCTAAGTCGTTTTCTTCAGGGTTTGAGAAAGATGCTAGTATACAGTTAATAACTGAAGGGATTGTGTTGTTTCTAAATTGTAAACATACCGCAACTGAATGATGTTCTCTAAGGGGGTGTGGGATTTCTCCAAGGTCTTCAAGGGTTTTGTGTTGACATTTTACTGGAGGATTTAGTTATTGGAGATGTATGTGAAAAGTCATGTTTTGGGGATTTTCAAGTGTTTTACTTCTAACTTTGTTATAATTTGAATAATCTTTTTTACTTTCAATATTTTATCTTTTCCATTTTCATTTGATAGTTTTACTTCAGAGTTTGTTATCATTTGAATTACCTTTATATCAACACTTTCTCATTTCCATTTTGATTTGATGTTTAGGGATACTCATTTTATTATTAGCTTCACTTTTATTCCTGATTTTTTCTAAGAATAAGTCTACAATAGGTAATAATCATCTCTAACAAATGAGTACTGTAACCTGAAAATACTAATGACTGACAAAATTTATTGTTAACTGGTGATGGGGTAATTTTTTCTTGTATCTGCCTTCTGCAATACACTCCTTTCTTGTTTGAGTGGTATTTCAGATTATGTTGCTGTTTGTTTTTTTGCCTAAAGGAAATGGAACTGCTTTTTTTTTTATTTCAATGTAATTATATAGTTTAATGTTGCATGTCATTTTTGGTCTTGATACGGCTGGTGGTATTATCTATTGTTAATGCATATTATGCATTTTTATAGGATGGATGAAAAGTGGTCTTCAGCAGTGTTATGGCCAGTGACACTTCATATTAGGGGAAGTAGCATTTTCTCAGGTTTTTTTTTTATTTCTTTTTTACGTCTTGAGATTCAGTCAAGAGTTGGCTGTTTAAGTTCTTATACAGTATTAATGTTTTGGCTATCGACTTTTGTTTTTCCAGCTCTTATATTAATGTTTTGGCTTTCTAATTTTTTTTTTTCCATGTTGGACATAGCAACATAAGGATTCAGGTCTGCAATCTTATTGGTTCTTTCTAGATGTGGTTTTCATTATATATTTAATACTGACACTAGATTTGGGAAACCTGGCTTGTTTGGGCTGTTTTTGTACAAAGATTTTTCCCTGCATCAAGTACTACTTCCCATTGACTCTTAACTCAGTTTCGCTGCTTTTAGTGCCATTCCTATTCTACAGTTAATAGCTTTAACTCATTATATATGTAATATGTGCATTCTTTGGATCTTGCATAATGTGAAAGTCCACAGAAGTCCACAGTTGATGCATATACTGCAGTGATGATGCAGGGCCAATCGGTGGGATGATCATAAGACCCACTAGCTGTACATTAATACTTTTTTTTGTTAATATTGGACCAATGATTGATCTTTATAACTTTGCTGTATTGTAAACTTTTTTTTCTGCTGGGGATCTGATGTATCTGTAGGTCATGGATGGTATTGTATCATAATTTCGATGATTCCAGTAATAGTTTTTCTCATAAATTTTTTTAGGGGGATTGCAAAACTCATCAGTGGAAAAGACCACTCTGACCTAATTGCTCATGGACATGACAATATTTTTTTAAGCTTCCTGTAGATTTATTTTTCACGGTACTGTATACAGTAATGCTGGTTATAGTGTCATTTCATGTTCCTGTATAATGGTGATTATGGTAAGATTTTGAAGTTAATACTTGTATGTAGTAAGTTAAGAAATGGTAAACAACAAACTAAAGTCACAAGGACAGGTTGGAGTTAGCCAAAAATTTTCTAAGGTCTACATGGCTGCAGATGATGTCATCAGTCTCAAAGGGTTAAGCAAATTGTTATTGTTACTTTGCTGCATCGGGTTTCATTAGTTTGGAAAGCAGTTGATTGAACTTCTGTGGTTGCTTCAGTCAACTAGATTCATTTGTTCTTTGTGATGTGAAATATTAATGTTTAAATCACAGATTTGTTCTCTAACATGTTGAAGGGAGTTTTGTTCTGAAACAAAGAATCTACACCAGTTACCTACAACAGATTTATTGCTGAAATGGCACTTTTTGTATCTGCTTGAAAGCAAGCCTCTTTAATTTGGATACTTGCATCATACCTAGTATAGTGGTTTCATGTAGGATACCCTTCCACCCAACTATATGACTTACAGGGAGTGAAGATTCTATGTATTCTGTACACAAAATAAAAACTATGGACATGTTCTAAGATTTTAGGGCGATTAGCTTACCCTCTCTTTACAGGTGAAGACTGCTACCCAATTCTACCCTCCTTAATGTTTGTGTCATCAAAGAAAGTGGAATATGGAAAAGGTAGGGAAGCATAGCTAATTTAAAGGAAAATACTAAGGGGAGAGCTACAATTCAGATCTTGGTAGTTGCTATCCTAAGCCCTGGCAAACGGTAAGATGCTGGGAAATTTATTTTTAACATGCCAAACCATCATTTTGTGATTCTTACCATAAGTAAATATAAATTTTGTGCACAGAAGTCTATGCACATGCTCAAAGATTTTGGTTCTTATCCTTTTTCAGGGGTGATGAAAAGTAGAAGAAATACAACTTGAATAGATGCATAAAAGAAATCAAATTGGAATACTGCAAAATCCCATCAGTACTGCTCTGCATGCTACAAGAGGCACATTATAGATACCACCCCCTGAAAGTGGGGACTGTGTTCTGTAGACATCTTACCAAGTATCTGAAATTTGGCTTCTGCTTTACCCTCCTGAACGAGACATGCTTCTTTAGTTCAGTCAGGGTCTGACCTACCAAATCATTAGTGCCTGACTCACTGCCACCCAAAAGATTCTGTATTCCTAAGGATGATGACAACCCTTAAAAAGTGTAGTCTCTCCTTACTTTATATGTCATGGCTTCATTTGAGCATCATCATATTGTGGAGAGTAATGAGATGGAACTTTTTTCTTTTTGTCATTTACTTTTGTAGTTATTAAGAGTAGTTATATTTATTAATAGGTTTTTAGGTATTTTGAGCACCTCCCTAGCCAGGGGAAGACCCTGTCTCTCCGATAGATGTAAAATATTTACATTTGATTTAATAATGCTTTGTGGTAGGCCAGTTTTAATATTTTACTATTTCACAAGTTCCTAAACTTCAGTGATCAACTGACTTTTTACATATTCTAGTTTGCTTACTGTTAACCTTTTTGCATTATTGTTTTTAAAAGTTTACAGCCAAATATTTCAGCACCCAACTATTGTTAAGTTTTCAGAATTATAGTTTCATATTTCTCTTGAAAGCATCATATGGCTGTGATTGAGCATTCTGTTGACAATTCATTTACAATTTATTTAATGTACCAATTTTAGGATTTTGTCAGTGTTAAGTTAAACATTAGAGGAGGAACATTATCAATAAATACTTGAGCTGTGATTTTGATAATTGTCTCAAAGTTTAAGTCTTAAAGGACTGATTATAATGCCACAATCAAGCAAAGGAATTGCCAAACTTTACACACTACAACTTGCCATTCAGTCAAAACCCATCTACAAGGGTTGTAGAGTAACAACAAAGTAGCAATACAGTAGTTTTTGGTCATATTGGTCCCCCATGTTCAAGTTTGGTCAAATTGCTAGATTCTGAACTTCAAAGCCCAAAGGGACCATATTTATAATCTTTAGATGCAGGAATATTTAACTTACAAATTATTAAGGACACTGTCCAGCATCTTAATAGTTTCAAAACAAAGTTTTTCTGTAGGGAACAGTCATAAAGAACACTGTATTTCTGTATTGTACAAATGTTTTCTACCAATTGTAGTTCTAGTCTCCATACAAAAAAAAAAATATGGATATCAGCATATATGCTTTCCTATCCATCTACATTATAATGAAAATCATCAATTTTTCTCTCAATTGTTCCTAAGGTATAACAACCTCCTGATAAACACATTTTAATTTAAAGGTATATAAAAAAGCAGTTTTACAGTCAAACAAAATACTTTATTGAAATTCTCTAGGTTAGCCATTACAGCATTCAACAAAACTTGCGCCATGAAAGACGATAAAATATTTCTAAATATTTCTTTGTGAAGGCAATAGTAAGAATTTAAAACAAAAACAAAAAGGAAAAATTAAATAAAAGTATCCTCAGAGTATGATTAGGATAGATGATGAAATTCAATGAAATGATAAAAGTATGGGGCCATTCCGGTAAATAAACTACAACAAAATTGTATACAATAAACATGGTGAATTACATATGGAAGTTGATTTAGTTTTCCTGCCATAAATGAAAAAATTAAGAGTATTCATTTCTCAACGATATCCTTTCAAAAGAAAATAAAAATTAAAAACAATAGCAATTTGCACTTGCTACAAAAATTCTCTCAAAATTTGCTTAGTATAGCCTTATAAAACATCTGTGTAACAGTAAAACAACTTTTAACCTGAAACTAGTGATCAAAAGAGGACACAATGACTGCAAGTACAAATGACTGACATTTTGAAATGCTTCACTGTATATGCAGTATGCAAGGACAGCAACCACTTCAAATAACCTGAACTGTAGTAATGAAGCCTGTTTTCATACAAATCCTGCACCTACATCACTCTTCAGTACTTCAGTAAAAAGACAGGAACACATCATTTTAACTATATCAGCTTCCATCCATGTAACTCTCTACCTGTCTTCAGATCAACTATTGAGACACTTGATTTACTTATATCTTTGGTAAAAAACTAAAAGTAAAGTGAAGGTGACCAAAGTGTACATACATAACCATAATACCTAAAAAATATACAAATTGCAAAAATGTGAATATACCCTATAAGACTTAAGAAATTTAGAAAAATAAACACTTAAAATTTGTACACTCCCTACTTTGTGTATGCCATGTTTGTTGACCATAGAGATTCTATACTTAGATTCCGTAACACACTGGCCTAACTCTCACCAGTAACTCTTGGTAAGGATATAAGAGACAGCACTATCGATTAGTTTGGAATGGTCCCTTCACCAGCCTGCTTTGATGGCAAGTAGAATTAAAAATAATAACCAACACATGCGCCAGCAGGTTAATTGAAGAAATTATAATTATGTTTTGGATCACTCAATATGTATATATGTATATATATAGTATAAAAGCGCAAAACATGTTGGCGCTTTAAGGTCAGGGTTACCAACAACTAAAGGGTGGTGGGAAGGTTTCATTAACCTTGGAATGAATTATCGATAAAATAAATAAATATTGTATGGGAGATATCGAAACAAAATGCACAATGTTTTTACAATTTTAACAAATGTCTCCATGGACAATTTAGTCTCATTACAAATGGTTATTAGAACTAGTTGCTGAAGTGTGAAGGGTTATGAAAGGCATAGGAAGATAGTCTTTCTCTGGGATGGTTAACAACCCCAAAGGTGAAGAAAGATAAAGAGGTTGGGGGGGGAGCATAACTTGGGTGTTTCAGACAGTGCCTCAACGCATCACCAAATAGTCCTGCAGCAAAGGTGCTTAACACATCAACAATGAAGGTGGGCCAGGGGGGACGTGTGTCTGTCCTCACTTATGGCAGCTGGTGCTTCACTGTTCCCCAGCCTACATCTTGGAAGACCAACAACTCCAAGCACTTAATGCTTGGTCTGGGAGCACTTAGGGTGTGTTGCGGGGAGGACAGTCTATACCAAGTAGCGTTTATTGGAACCAATGTTTAATAAAATAACAAAAAACTCAACTTATGGTGCCAGGATGAACTACCGCAAAGGGGGCAATGACCCTGCTGTGCTGCTGTCACTACTGGGTCAGTCAACACACCCCGTGGCCCACCTTACTTTTTACAATATCAGGGTTAATAACAAGAGGTTTAAAACAAGTCCAAGATTGATTCTGTAACAGCTCTCATATATCAAAATAAACTGAAACTTTTTGAACAACTGACAGACATGGCATTTTCTTGTGTAAGACATAGTATATGAATATATAATGCATTTGCATACTACGGGACCATTTAAGTGGGTAACATGAGTTATGTATGACTGTAATTGACACACTTGGACCTTAAACAATATCAACATGGTTACAAACACAGATCTCTACAAAAGCTGCCGTAAACACTGTACACAGAGTAGTTACTGGCACCGCCCTAGCCTTGTTGGGGGCGGCAGAGTCAAGATGAGCAAAGGAGGCTTCCGAGTTTTTTTCTTCTATTTTGTTTTTCTCCTTTTAAAATTCAACAGACCAACACATCCTTTGCCAAATAGGCTCACTTAAGTACACATTTTGATTTCTCGAGGCTCAATACTAGGAAGAGGAAACTTGCTCATCCTGTCTCTGGGTTCTGGTCATGACTTTTTTTTCCTGATGCTTTGGACTAGGCACAATAATGATTAACTACTGCTTTGTGAACAAAAGAGGTTCATATAGCAAAAATAGCAACACACATCTGGTGGGCACAAAGACTGGTCATGAGGAAAGCTAAGAGGCAGCAGCATAAAACCCAAGACCAGCCTGTGGCCCAATCTACAAGCAGCGCTACTACAAAAGTAACATGATACAAACAGATAGAAAAAACAGCAAAAATAGTGGAATGTTTCATCTCTGGTAAGTAGTTAACGTGTCAACAGCAGAGAACTGGGTATGATACTCTTAACGTTAGTAGAAAAGCAGAGGGGCGCAGGGCGGGTCAAGACGGTGCAAGGCATAATACTGGTGGCCGCCCTACCCCCTCCGTCTGGGCCCGCGGGCTCACCAACCCACCGCCCGCCCACAACTACACATTCTTTTGGACTGTAGAAAGGTGAAAAAATAGACTTTGGAACTCCTTTTTTTAAGTAGATACGAACGAAGTCATGCTTCAGAAAGGCCAATGGAAGTGGTGAAGAAATGATCAAACTATGTTGTAGTGTCCCAAATATCACTGGTGTAATGTGACTAAAATTGGTCACAGATGAAATGTAGCTCTAGGCATAGTTTGTGGCACCAAGGAAGGATAAACATTTCAAGAGTCAACAACTGGAATGTTGGCTGCAAATATCAACAAAGACCATGAGGGCAATTTGACAGGTAACTTTTGTGCGTCTGCCAGGAGGGTTATGCCATTTCATCTGAACCTAAGGGACAGTCCGAGAGTGAAAGACGAAGGGGAAGCCCCCTCAGTACTACACTAAGTCCGCCTTAACTTATGGGTTGTTGATCTACACAGCACAGCGAGCACTAACTATAAGTGGCATGCAACTACCCAATATACACCCCTCTGACCTGACCTTTCCTGGGACTGCATCTAAGCTCACTACTTTTAATGTCACAGCCTCCAAACAAGGGGGGGTGGCTATAGGGCATGTCACCAGGAGCTGTTAAAAGTTGAAGGGGTGCAGAGGGCAGCTACTAGCCCCGCACCATTGATGCCTTATGCCACCAAGACTAGGCCCGGCAGACCCAGGCAGACTGGCTGGCCAGCCGGGCCTTGACTAGTCTACTGAGGGACCCAATAAGCTCCTGGAGGGTTCTCACAGATGGGAGAACTCCACTGCAAGAGAAACCAGGCAGCTGGAGGGACCAGACAGCTCCACTAGTGTCTACACAGTAGTATCAACAAAAGATATGTATTGTCCAAGCCATTCAGTGCTCCCTTGCAACACAGTGACTGGCTACAAGAAATTTGAAGGTAACATTTAATGCTTGTGTGCTACCTAATACAGTTAACTAACTGGCAACAAACTTGTTGACGCAATTCCAAACATTATACGTTGATCCATCTTTCACTGTATTGGGAAAGCAAGCATTACCACAAAGGCCGTGTATGTGCTGTTATAACACCTCTATTATGCCATAAAAAGTTAAAAGAAACTATTAAGTACAAGCCGGCACTTTCACTAACAACCCACGTCTATATGCCAGACATTGGATAACAACCAGGTACAAAGAAAAAAAAACTGCTTCCTGCAAGTGACAAAAAACAACAAATTCCCACGACTTCACAGGAAACCTTTCTTTTTTAACTTTCATGAGTAAATGGCTAGTACATTACAAAAATTCTAACTCCAGTGAATGAATAATAAACAGTTTTTAACAGTTAAACAAGCTTACAGTTTACCCAGCTTGGCACAACTCCTATGGCCAAATTCTGAACACTGAAAACTAACAACCGTTTCAATGTAGCACTTAACAAAATGTGATTCTGCATTTACAATTCAATCTACACACAATAGACCTGTTTCTGATAGCAGAAATTCACCAATACCAAATTCAATTGTGCCCTGTAGTTGTTACAGCTGTAACATTAAGAAAAACAATCTGACTTTGTGCTGAGATTTTGCAACCTTTCTATTTTGAAGAAGTAGAAGGAGGAGGAGGAGACAAGAAGTTTCCTCCTCCAATTCCACACAAAGAACGAGGTGTGTGAGTGTGGCACAATCACAACACAGTCACGACCTTAAGGACTAAAACACTGCAAAACACTGGTAAGGCATGATGATGATCTCTCAGGGAAAGGTCACAAGTTGGTTTAGTTAACATTAGCCATCCTAGGAGGCAGGGTTACAACAGGTTGAGCTTTGTATTACACTACTTGAAGCAGATACAAAAAAGGCAAGATAGGGTATAGTGATTACAACAATGGTACTCAATTTCTACCTAACATAGTGAGCTAGTCTAGATAGATATATATATATCAACAGGTAAGGGCAATAAGGGCATATTAATCCGGTTGAAACCACAAAGATATGCAGGAAACCCTAAGCCAAGCCTGAATGACATGACCAAGATGTGGTTGGAATATTACCTGCAATGTGGTTGTAGTGCTTCCGTTACTATAAGGACAGAATTTGATTTCTGTTCTACATGTGTTTCAAGAGTTTAAGACAGTATGCATTTAATTTAAAGTTCAACTGTCACTGTAGAAAACATCACCAAAGTTATAGTATCACCTGTAATTTAGTTTGGCCCCCAGTTTTTCTTAAAGTGCTGTTTCACAAAAATTTTAGTTATGCAAGTACAAAGATAAATATTTCAGGCAATGACTTCCTCTGACTTTGATTGTCATACTTGGGTTAATTAATAAAAGCAAATCTGGGCAAGTTAAACATCTCTAGAAACACCAGTAACTAATTTTGATATATATTCGTCAGCAAACATTGTGAAAAAGGTATAACAAGTGAGTAGCAAACTTTTGGATGGCTCAACATGTAACTTGTCAATACTATTGACTCATAAAACAATCAATGTATCCATTCTGATAAACGGAATACTTGTAAAAAAGGAAACAATTTCCATACTTTTCATAAAATAAACTAAAACATTTTCTCTTTAAAAACAAAAGACAGACATCCCAAAAACTTATATAAAACTGTTGGCTCCCACAGAGCCAAGGGACTGGCCAACCGGCCCACTTATCGACTGAGAATCTAACTACTTCCCAGCCAACGTAGTTGTTAATGCTAGGATCATCATCATCATCATCAGGGTAATTGGCTGGTATGTCAGGCTACAGTAATCTTGCTTTTACCAAGAACCATAACAGCCTACCCTTTCATGCACTACTTGCCTGTAGCTCTCATGCACAATTCCTTATAACTAACAAATGCAGTAGAACAATAATGGGTGAGTTTTTCTTCTTTCCAGCTGTGGCTAAAGTACATGGTGCCACACCCGAGAGATGCTACCACTACAGAGAGGGGGGGGGAGGGTAGAGTAGTGCCATCAGACCTTCAATTTTTTTTTGTTTGGTGGCACTCCACTCCCATAACTTTATTATAACCTCAATAAATTACTGCACATAAATATGAAAATAAAAGAAACTTGAACAAAACCAAAAACAAAATACCATGAGCAGGTTATCCAAAAACAAAACTTAAATCCTTAATGGCACAACTATGACAGTAGATGCAACAAATAGAAAATTTTGAAATAAACTCTTAAGTCCACTGAATAAGTTATGTACATGACTATTGGCAGTTGAAAAAAAATTCATATATATAAAATAGAAAACCTACTTCAACATAAAATGCGAGTAAATGTAGAAGTGACTTGTATTAACAGGTATCTAAGCCCATTTAATGGTAACTGCTGATACCCAAGTACACTGGTAACTGACCTCTAAGCCTACACAAGGAAGGCAGGCAGGCAGGCAGGCATCAGCCACACATTTTGACTAGGGGGGCAGACATGGGCCTGGCATCTGCCCCTGAGAGTACAAACAACTGCAACCACCGTATTAAAAATAGACTATATGAAGGAACAGAGACAACACGGCTACCTGGCCTCCCACCCACAAAATGAGCACTAGTGGTCTCACTGTTACTTGCCTGGCCACTGATCACTTGTGGGTGAGTGGTGAGGTCATCAGTATATGAGGTTAAGTGTCCTGTCACTGTGTATGGGTGTATGTGTGCGTGTATCACACTCATTTTAACATGCCAAACAATGTATAAACATGCCTTCACTGATAATTTAAGTGTTGGCTCTGACATTGTCTTTCAACTTTTTTAATATTATTACAACCTAATTGGAAAATGCACCACTGAAACTGTAGGCAAAATACGTCATCACCCGTCTCACATATGTGGGGGAGGGACCTGCAGGTAGCGGTACACATACAGTCGGTAATCCTTGGAGGCCAACACTACTGAGCCATCATCCATCAATGCAACATCAAAGCATTGGGCATGCTTGACTTTCGACTCGTATGCAGACACAAGCTGACCATCTTGCGTGAACAGTGTCAAGTTAAAATTATTATGGTTGTCAGCAATCAGAACTTCTCCTTGGCTGTTAATCCCAACACCAATAGGATAATTTGTTATTCCTTCACCACCTATTTGTCGCAGATACTGACCTTCATAATTGAACACCTGCAAAAAAAAAAAAAAAATTATAATGGCTAACCATAAATTTTGAAATATAATTATTACAATAGGTAGTTGGAAATTCACTTTGCTATGTGAATTTCTCATTAGTATGACAGTTTGCTGGGTATTATGCAAGATAAATTATTTTAGTGCTTACAGAGGAAGGAATAATATGAATATCACATAATCTACTCAATTTCCTTTTTCATTTTATCACCCACCTCTAGTTTCTCCAAAAAATTTTTTACAAGAGCAATAAAGAAGGCACAAAGGCAAAAGCATGGACTCTTCTAACCATTTTAAATTAATAGCTTTTCAAGTTGACAAATCTTTGAAAAATTTTCCTTTAAATACCATATTTTAAGTTTATGCAAGCTCTACCTTGATAACTTCTGATGCATTGTAAACTCACAAATGTTACTAATTTAGGAAATAACCCAAGCATGAAGAGAAATACTAACCTTGACACAATGGGCTCTGTTGTCTGATATGAATATTTCTTGCTTGTCATTAACAACAACTCCATTAGGGAACTCCAGATGGTTGGGGCAATTGAACTGGTGAAGAACAGTGCCAAACTGATCAAATATGATAACCCTCATCACTTTGCATTCAACTACAATTATTCGACCTTTGTGATCAACTGTTACCCCCCTTGGGTAGCAAAGTGTATTGGCGCCAAATTTCCTAACAAACTGTCCATACTGGTTGTAGATCTGAATCTGATGTGTAGGAGACCGCTCTGTTACAATGATGTCACCACTGGTTCGTACAACTGCAACTCTATTGGGGTATAATAGCTGGCCATCTCGTTTTCCACATTCCCCAAACTGGAATTTAAAACGTCCTTCCTTATCAAATATTTGAATTCTATGGTTGTTGGTGTCTGCTACAATGATGTCATTCTGAGCATTGACAGCCACACCACTGGGTTCTGTAAACTGACCTTCTAACACCCCGAACTCACCAAACTTGCAGTGGTAAATCATCTTCTGCCGTTTTATTTGAGAACGGGGAGGAAAAATAGAGCATGACAGAAGTTTGTGGGACAGATCATGCAGAACTGGATCTGGAGCACTAACTCCATTCACAGGTTCTTGGTTAAATACACCTTCCCCTCCTCCGCAGCTCCATTTCTCATATGATGATAAACCATTCAAATTCAGATCTCCCAAACTAGTGGAGAATGGTCCCATATTCTGGGATGAGCTGAACCTCTTGGATAACAGTGATGACAACTGACTGTTGTTGTATGGACGTTCAAGTATTCCATTCAAATTACCACTAACACTAGTGTTAAGCCCGCTAGAGAGGCCGTTGGTCAAGCCATTTGTTAATCCATTAACGAGTCCATTGCTCAGATTGTGAGACAAACTTGTTCCCAAGCTGTTGGCTAAGCTTGTAGAAACACCATTAGAGAGCTGGCTATTGCTCAGTTGGCCATTTGATAAACTTTGGCCATTAGTCATTGGTTGGCCATTGCTCAGACTTCCATTTAAGCCATTAGCTAAATTTAGTCCTGAAAGTCCATTCAAGCAACTGTTGATACTGTTCATACTACTTACTGAATTGGAAGAATTGGGTCTTGCAATTGGAGGTAATTTTGTAGGTCCAACTTGTATATCTGAAGCAGATCGAATATATCCAAATGTATTCCTTACACCAACTTGAATGGCAGGAAAATTACTTACAAATTCAAGATCACTGACATTCTGCATTCCCAAGTCAAAATTTTTCCCCATTTGCTCGGAAAGTTTTCCTTCAATAAGTTTGCGAAACATAAGTACTTCAGTGGTGTTAGCATATTTCCTTAATTTATCGATAAACTCACAAATAGATAACAATTTATCAACACTCTCCTGAGCCTTTTGAGCAAATACCGAGAGGGAAACTTGTTTGGCATGATAAAGAGAATCCAGTTCCCGCAATAGCTCTGTCTTGCGCTCTTCTACCATTGTTGTGTAGAATGTAAATGTGTCGTGAATTTCAGATTGGGCTTTTTCATACTGCTGCTGAAGACGTGATGATGAACCTTCAACTGACTTGACACAGCTGCGGAGATCAGCAGCTCGAGAACGACCATCTTCCATGGCATGGCAGATTTGATCTAGATGGCGGGGTGCGGCATCATTCAAGGTTTCCAATTCATGCAAACCTTTTGGATGGTCTAAGACTGTACACTCAATACAAACTGGAGAACTACATGTGACACAAAAATACTTTAAAGTTTCCCCTTTGTGGGTTAAGCAAGTGACTGGTCGCTCATCTCTTTGGGCCAGTTCAGCCAAGGTAACTACCCTGTGGCCCTCAAAGCAATGCATATATTGGTGAGCCATGACACAGTGTGGACAAAGAAGCTTGGCACAATCCAAACAACGAGCAACAGCAGCAACGTCCCGGCTCTTGCAAGCTGTACAAGAGGCTGGTTCATCCACAGGCGTTTCTAGTAAACGATGTAGAGCATAATCTGGTAAGAGCAATGGAGGAGGAGCAGTTGTCACTGCCTGACACTGAGGGCACACCAATCGTTCTCCACCATCACAAACTTTCTCTAAGCACCCCAAACAAAAGACGTGTAAGCAGGACAACACACGTGGCAGAACATACGTATCATTACATATTCCACAAACTGTAGCAACTGGAGAACTCCGTCCTACAATGGAACCTGAAAGAGAAAATGCCATACATTAACATGGCAAAACCCCATAAATAAATTTATAAGCAACAATAAATGACAAAGTACAATTGCAGTTGCTCTATTTACCCTTCCATTTTTTGTCTCAAAACATTTCCGACTGAAACAATTGACCTTCATTACAACAATTCTGAGTGAAGAGATATTAAATAAAAAAGTTAACACCCCTCAAGCTTTCTTGGATATTATTACCAGAGCTCTAAACAACTGCTAGTAAATATAAGTCATCATTAGTGTTAACTAAACCTACAACCATACCTACCTCTGAACATCCCAAGAAGCCAATATATAAAATACATTATACTTAAAATGCCACAACAGCCCAGATACCACTGATGAATTTAATGATTAAGCAAGTATACAATACCCATAGGGCATTTACATGTTACTGACATTATTATTGTGACACAAAAAGTTATGATGATTTAGTGTACTAATGCCCTTGCTCCTGAATTTCCTGACAGAAGAAAAATAATGCTACCTGTGGTGGACGCTGGTGGAGAGTTCTCTAGAGAGCGTGGAGGATCCGAGTCTATGAGGGAACCTAGAGGAGTCCCAGACAGAGACTCAAGCGACGGCGTGGGCGACCCTACAGACATCCTCACCCCTCACCCAAGCACAACCTGCAAAAGCATTACAAGGATAAGTTAAATTAAATCTTGACAGAAATTAAATGCTTAACATACATACAAAAGAACAGTCTGAATGCATATCACTATAATAAATAAACCAGAGAGAGAGGTTCAAATGAAACTATGACGCCTAACACTTGAATATTCAACCTAACCTTTGCTAAGCAGAAAGCTTACACAGCACTACTCGACCAGGTCTTTACAATTATTTCCTGGGATATACACTTTATCCAATGGATTTATTGGTCTACATAGCCCTGTGTTCGCCACAATGTACATGAAAACATACACAATTGAACGGTTAACAACACAACCAGGACTACAATTAATTTCAAGCCTTTATTAGTCTGTTATTTAGAAGTAAAACCTTAATACTAAACACTACCAAGCAATGAAAATATTTAATACACATCAATCAAAATTAGGACAAACACCTTAAAATTGCTGTCAGATAGGAATATATTACACTATGAAGTACCTGACAGTATAACTGATGGATAAAATATCAAGGTTTTCAAAGTACAAAAAACTACACATCACTGTTTAATTTTAAAATTAAGAGAATCACTATACATAATGCACTGTACATCTGTTGCTCCACTTGAGCCATCATTCACCAAATCTCAAAATAAACAGTGTATTTCTAAAAAGAATCTTCTTCATTGTTCTCACTAAGAGACAGCTGTTATTATTCAAAAAAGGTAAATGGCTGATGAACAATTTTGGATCACAGAACCAATACTCACAAATTTTTTTATAAGCCCGACCAAAGTAAACTAGTCGAAGGAAGGCGCATCCGTAACAATTACCCAAAAGAGCCAAAGAAATGTCAGTACAACGGCATTAACTCGATACAACCGACCGTGGGAACATACATCAACGTTCAGAATATAATTTTTGTGAATCCATATGAGGCATACAAGACAGGTCAGACTAGTACCATTACAAAGAAAAATATAATTAAAAAACTTCGTTACAATAATGATAAAAACTTTCTGGTCCTCTGAACAACCAACTTCATCTACACACTGAAAACCGGAATTTTCTCCTTAACTAAGTAACTGATAGAAGTTTCAAAACAAATTCTAATTCTACTTAGAAATATTTCACGCACACACCCAATCCACGGATGAGAGAGAGAGAGAGAGAGAGAGAGAGAGAGAGAGAGAGAGAGAGAGAGAGAGAGAGAGAGAGCGCAATAAAGGTGGTGTTGAACGTTAAGAGAGGGTCTTTGTGCAACGTGCATGCGGAAGAGGCGAGAACGTGGAAAAAACTAAGACAAGAGTAAAAGCGGAAAGGGGGAAGGGGTCGAATCAAGAACTCTTGGTATTAGCACAACACTAACTGAAAAGGATAAACGATTATCAACCGAATACACGCAGTGTGTGTAAAAACTCGTACACAATTTTAACCTGAAATAAGGGGCAAGTCAACTAATAAATAACCAAGTAAATAATTAATTATCTGTAAATAATCATTATCGATACTTGACAGGTGAAAATGAGCGACAAGATGAAACACAAGGGACAAGAGAGGGGAACTGTGATGCCGGTGAGGAACACGGCTTAGAAGGGAGCCATCGGGTGACGTCAACGAAAGTCACAGAGTACGCCACACAGTAGAGGGAGGAGGGATCGACGCAAAGGAGTCCCTTCCCCAACTCTCTCTCTCTCTCTCTCTCGCGTGGATAGGCGTCTCCTTGTGCTGTTCCAGTAGAGCGTCATGTTCCATGAAATAACGTAGAAATATTAAACGCCATAAATATTAATCAGGATGAACAATGATACTAGTCTGTTTATAATTCCTTTACCTGATAATAGACATTTTTTTACAGCATTTATAAACATATGATCTTCGATATTTTTTGTTTAATATCTCCGAAATAATTTGGTCACTCTGACGCGATGTACCGCACAATGAGAGCATTTACCTTCAACGGAAGAAAGCGGACTTCTTTCCTGCAGTAATAAGACAGCGAATCATACAGAATCTGTGATACTGTCAAGTTCTGTGGACAAAGTCAAAATATGCATAACCTTCCTACACATTACTTCCTAAAGGTGTGCTGCAACAAAATCACATCTCCCTTGACAATATACTTCATGTTTCATGTTACAAAGGACGTGACAGAACATCTTTACAAGCATTAGTGAATATTAACTTTAATCACGGGTAAAAAATGATTACTCCACGCAGCTCCATACTATAGTAGTAGCGACCCCGTCACGCGGCCCCTATCGGCCATCGTAAACAAACTCCAATAGTCCTGGTGATTCCAAGTTTTCTTGCTAGGCAGCCTAAAATCCATCCCAATTTCGAAGTACTGCCACACTACAGATCACTCAACCCTCGCCACACCACATTTTTACCATATCTAGACGACGAATTTGAGAGAGAGAGAGAGAGAGAGAGAGAGAGAGAGAGAGAGAGCGTCTGGACCGAGACGTGGTGGTGCTCCTTTATCCCCAAGTGAAGGGACGCCAACCTAATGGTTCCCAACATTTCCCCTCTTTAACAACGTTCTCAACACACCTCAAGCCTCAACAAATATTTTCCCACGCCCAGCGGCCCCGAATAAACGTTTCCCTCATCCACCGAAGAACTTAAAAGACGACCTGGAAACTTCGCTTTGAAAAAAAAAAAGATAGGAGGAGGTTGGAAGGATTAGGAAAGTCATATCTTTCCAAACGTCCCCAATCAAATCCAGATGGATTCATTTATTTCCTTCAACATGAAACGTTACTCCTACACCAACAAAATCACTGCGGCCTTTCTTCCCCTCACACAGCCCGATTTTAAAGATAAACGTTCCCAATGAATTCTAGAAACCGGCAAACGTACCCGGTGTGATCTCCAAACACTACATGGCTAAGTACCACCCGACACAACCTACCCAGACACTCCACCTACCAAACTTAATGGGGGGGACTGGGAGGTCTCACAAATGGTAGAGATCTCGGGCTCAGTAACGCAATGCGTATACACGGTACGTACGTACGTAAGTAGGTGTGTGTGTGTGTGTGTGTGTGTGTGTGTGTGTGTGTGTGTGTGTGAGAGAGAGAGAGAGAGAGAGAGAGAGAGAGAGAGAGAGAGAGAGAGAGAGAGAGAGAGAGAGAGACAAAATATTACCTAGGAGAATTCATTTTCAGTGAAGAAATGATACCGGAACATACATACGTATGAGAAACACTGACATAATCTACAGACATTTGGTGAGCCTGAAGTAAACCCACAATAATTTTGTAGACAGCGCCATGGAAACCACGAGCCACCGTCGTTAGTGTTGCGAAACACTTGCCCTTGCACCATGGGTCGTCGCACCTCTTCTTTAACTGCACCTTAAATGAGATGAGACCAATATGTCACTCAGGAAGCTGTACCTAAACATTCCGAGGAGATAGGTCTCAATTCAGGGTGAATACTTTTCATGGAAGCATATAGAGGCAAATATCAAATAACGCCAAATGAATGTACGATTGACAGCGTAACCGTCAAAATAACCTTAAAGGGTAACAAAAGATGAACTCACAAACACACACAAGAGAGGAGCCAACACTGTGGAACACGCCTACCTCATAACCGTACTGTTGCTAAGGAAAAGTTTTCAACCAATACCGTACAATATTTATTACCTAGTGCTAAAATATCTACAAACGCCTTTGTTTCGATTAATTAATTCACAACCGTTTATGCTGGACAATAATTTGGAGGTTTAGACTAAAAAGCAAAACTCGCTGATAAAAGCCTCCCCCCCCCCGCCTTTTTTCTCTCTCTCTCTCTCTCACCAAGGGGAAGTGAAGGGTCGATTTTACTGTTGTCTGTAGCGACTCCCGGAGAGAGAGAGAGAGAGAGAGAGAGAGAGAGAGAGAGATTCCGCATCCCAGCTAATATCTCCCTCTTGCGCTCCCCTTAAGCCTTAAGCCTAACCCAGCCCTCCATCAAACAACAACTTTTGCGTACGGTTCCTTTAGGTACAGACAGAAACGTGGGCCATCTTGAAAGTGTTTTGGACAGTAATGGCAATCTTGGCATGTGGCTGATTAGTTACTGATAAAATTTCTCAAATTATGCCACGTATTTCTGCCTTATAAGGTTAACATGAGCGCTCCCAAATAATCTCGGACTTTTCTGCATTCAAACCGGAATTGTGGCGTGAGCTTGAAACGCAGACCAACAAGAATATGAACAATCTTAGCAGGATTCAAATCTCGTTTTGAACTTTACGATAATGATGATGTAGTCTCAACGCAATAGACTCGGGTACAAGTTGACACTTCTTAGCAAAGAACCATTTTTGGTCTAGATTTATATGACTATCTAAAAACAGCATGAAAGTACGTACTGCCTAAGAGTCGCCATCCGTGAACGTCATGGCCAATAATATAAACTACCATAAAGAGTGTTCAGTTGGGAGCTCACTTGAACGGGAAAGGAATATAACAAGAGAAAAAGGGCTGAGAGGTAGATGGCTGCCTGCCAATATCAAACGAAGGGCGCCTGACCCTGACCACCCCTTCCCCTAACCACAGAGAGAGAGAGAGAGAGAGAGAGAGAGAGAGAGAGAGAGAGAGAGAAATGCCTATGGGTGCGCTTACAAAGGTAAACATTCTAGAGCCACGTGGCAACCTGAATCTACTACTACTCCAAAGAGGGCCAGGTCGTGTAGGCTCGACAGGTGGGGCTCAACTGGGGGAGGTGGGGTGGAGGGTTAGGAGAGAACCGGGGAATACAATCGATCTTCCAGACACCATCCCCAAATTACCAATCCCAAATCTCTACAGTGCCATACTGTTGCTGCTTCTCGTCCACGGCTTGACACTTGGAGCGGATTCCATCTGCTCTCCCATAAGCATCAAGGCTCTCTGCTTCCGGCCTAAAACGAATGGGCACAAAGAGGAACCATCCAAACAATGTACTTCAACTACTGTCAATCACTAAAGAATACATTTTTTAAGCATACCAGTTCAGTATAAAATAGTTTGAACAATGACTCTTATACGATAATCTCCCCAGTAGTTAAGGTAACAGAAATTTCCATATACAGTATATATAAACAATCTCTCTCCTCTTATTCGGCTACCAACAATGACGCAACAATGAAAAATTGATGACGCCATACAGGAGTTTCCTGAATAATCAATATCAACAATAGAGACTACTGGAGTGGCAAACATGGGACCCATGCACCTCGAGGCTGCTTGTTAAAACCTATAACTAAATTAGCAAAGAATTATGCAGAAAATTCCTTTAAAGCGCTGCAACAACTACGACATTGTCAGTAATATTTAAAATGAAGTAAGTTGAGAATACATTAATCGTACTGAAAATATTTCCTATTAAACAGATCCTAACATTTTACGTACGTACGTACGTGCGTGCGAGTGTGTGCGTGTGTCAATCAGGCCCGGCCAAGTGTGTGCAAGATCAGCTTAATACAAAGATCCAAAAATCCAAAATTTATTAATGCACTAACATAACGGTAATGTATTTTTTTTTGTAAAAGTACACAATCTATAAAATCTCTACTAAGTTATGACTGCTTGTTGCATTCATTCATTCTGTAAAATAGTTTTAACGTTTCCTTCTTGCTTTTTTATTAATTTTTGTAAAGGTCAAATGGTAGACGTGGTATTTATCTTTAGTTGGCAACTAAAGATAAATAACCACATCTACCATTTGACCTTTCCAAAAATGAATGGGAACTAATAAAGAAGCAGGAAGGAAGTGTTAAAAATATCTTACAAAATGAATGCAACAATATCTCAACAAACCAGCCATATTTTCATATACAGGGACGCTTAAAGGATACCTTACTTAGCGAAACAAATTTTTTTCATTTTGTTCTAATATACTATTATGAACATTCACGCTTCACATGGGCACAAATAAAAATAATTCCTTTGAAAATTCCTCGATTAGAATGAAAGTCGGATAAAATCTAAATAATCGACTTCGGGAAGGGACATCGTCCATATCTTCCGATGTAATGAACGGCAGTAGTCCTTCAAGCAGGACAGTACTAAAGAGAGAGGAACGCCTAAAAACAGCAAAAGTCCGTTGGTCGACGCAAGTGGAATGGAATAAGAGACAGTCTAACTGGATCCTTTCCAAGGCAAACAAGAGACAGGGCTCCCGGTGGGAATACTGGAGTGATGACGCATTCTCTCGCACTTAAAGGACATATTGCAATAGGGGTACGAGGCTAAAACAGACCTATACGAATGGGGACATGGTTTTTCCTCTTTATTCACTATCAGCTTGGCATAAACGAGCTTGGTGCACCATATTCAATGTTTTTAATTATACTGCTGTATAAGCGAGACCTTGAATACAAAAATAGCAATCAGCGAAACTTTTAAGTATTTACGACAAATCAACGTAGCCAGAAATCAGGTAACAGAAAACCTCGATTGTATTTGGGAATGGGCTATCTTTTTCTCCCTTGACAGGTTGCTCCCTTGACATCCGCAACCACAACCAGCAAAACAGTCGTTCACATTTATCGAAACTTAATCTCTTGAAGCTTCAACAATTGTGACATGAAAAACTGAATAATTGCTGAAGTTTTAACGTTCACGTGCAAGGAAAAAGGGAACACGTAAGTTAAAAGAAAATGCAAGACATTCGGAGCCCATTAGTTTTATAACAACTTCCGCAAAACCTTATAGTAAAATATTAACCAGCCCCTTTCAAAACCACAAACGTCCAAAAGAAAAATAAGCTCTACTGAGGATATTTCGGTCAATAGAACAAAATTTCTTGCAACAAATCGTACACCTCTAAGCCGCATCCACCACAACCCTTCATTCAACCTCGTTAGACTGAACCCACAGCCCTTGCCATTCTCACAGCCAAAGACAAAACCGTTAACACTCTTCTTCCTTCATAACAAGTCTTGTCCTCATCCAATTTGACAAACCAGACAGATACTTATTCGTGAGTCGAGAGTGGCCACTGCGTTAGAGAGACTGCAATCGGAGGGACCAAGACAAGGACGACGACGATCCACTGATCTAGTGACCACGTCTCCAACAAAAGTAACGGTGAAATCCGGTCCTTCTCCTCCTCCCCCTCCCCCTCTTCACCCATCCCAGGACCCCGTCATCCTCTCTTCCTTCTTCGCCTTCCAAGCTCCTCTCGACAAACCCTTTCTCCCTCACACAACTAATTCTCCTCCCCACAATATCCTTGCATCGTGTTCATCCTTGAAACAAAATCCAAATACGTGACCCCATAAAAAATGATATAGAATTCGCCATTCATTTATCCCTTAAAACTATCAAAGATCACTGCTTTTTGAACCAATGATGCAATTTTCAGACACCCACTTTTAACGGAAGATGGCCCGCCCACGAGAGCAACATTCAGTATTAAGACGCAAGGATTAAAGCATAACAAACAAATTAGCACGTCCAAGTACAATCCGGTGACGGAAGGATACAGCTGGGGGCGACATCGCTGCTCCCACACCTCCATAACAACAAAATTCCTATTAAGAATATCGAAATACTTCGACACCATGAGGAAATGAAAATCAATTATGGCCCAGAAAATAGGCTATTTTCAGACACCTTTAAATGACAAAATTGTCGTTTACAATTAGATAGTGTGGGAGTATCAAATATAGAACTGTAACTTGAGCGTAAGTAAAACATCATACAATAAAACAAAACCGGTATTCACCATAATCGCTCCAAGACGAGAGCGAAAGTGACTGCCACCTACAACAACGTACCTTTCTACCTTCCACTACTTCCTGATTTATGATCTGCATCTTTCTGCTTTTAACAGTTCGATAACATTTCCAGATAGAATAAAAATTGTTGATAAACTACGCAAGAGCACAGAGAACCAAGCAACTACGCCGGAAATAGATTGATCACAGGAAGGATGAAATGCACCACCCATGTAAGCAATTGGACGATATCCCGTTCTAGAGAGGACGAATAAAAGAATGACCAATGAAATTTTGTTCTCTATAAAGCCAAACTGTTGCACGTTAACCCACTCAGGGGTAAGACAGTGAAATGAATGCGTTGGAATGTTTCAACGGCAATATGAGGTCCAGATTGTATATGTGAAGTAGTAAAAGGATCTAAAGGTCGAACGGAAAACACCGAAGTTGCCCTAAGTACTAATGGCAAAGAGGCTGTGCAAGATGGAAGGGAGGAAGCAAGAATGCAGGTAGAGTAAAATGTTCAAAAAGTGGTCGCCGCTGACGGGTCCAATAGGATGCTGCAAACACACTTGAGTAATGCCTACAGTGCACTGACGGCATAATTCCCTACGGGATTAAGAGAAAATTATGACAATCATTGCAAGAAATAGGAAATAACACTATCATCATCATCAGTTCAACTACTTCCTTTTATTTTATCACAGCTCATACTTAAAACAAACGATTCATCGGAATGAATGAATAGGGTCTGGAAGGCTGAACACCCTTTGCAGTAGTTTTTTCTTTTTCTTTTTCATGAATTCCAAAGTCGTGAGCGTGATGCGTTTTCTCCCCTCCCCCCCTACAGACCACCACCATCCCACCTAACACGGAGTTCCTACCCTAAAACCAAAGAGCCTTTCAAGTTTCACAATACAACGAAGCTGAAGGCAGCACAGTTCATCCCTTACTGCTGAATAACGGGATAAAAGACTCTAGCAACTTTTTTTAAGAGCATAGAACAAAATTGCCTTGCCGTAATGCTTCCAGCTGAACGTGCATTCAAGAATATTCCATTAGCCAACATGAGCGCTTACCCCGATTTCGAGTAATTTTACCCAATCGCCATCGACTCACTGTTTCAAGAGCACGAAGTCTTTGAAAGTCAAGCAACAAAATTTACACATTTGTATACAAGCTCGCTCGGAAAAGCACGAATAATAATTGATTCTGGGATTAAATAGTCAGAAGTGACCTTACGATTGTGTGTGTGTGTGTGTGTGTGTGTGTGTGTGTTTTTCGCTCAAATCTGCAAGCATTAAATCTAAACGGAAAATAATGAAGAGGCTGTAGCTCACCATACCACGAAGTGTAAAAATGTATTTCAACTCGCGCACACAGACGAATTATTTCCCGTTCGGTTTCAAAGGTTGCAGAATGTCTCGATGGCTGGTGTTAAGGAAACAGTATACGCAAGAAAAAGGTCACGAGGTCATAGTGACTACTAAAAATACGTACATCCGGTGAATGGGACCGGCCGATTAAGTACAGTATACCGAAGCCTACAGATTCTATCCAGCTCGGCATTCGTCCTTAAACCCAACATCGTTAAAACTAGTTATGGTGGTCGGGATGGATATTACAGCTTTGATAAACTGTATCAGAATCTGGCATACTTGCATACATCTAAGAGAAGAAAGAGCCGTATCCTCTCTGTAACAATAGGCTACTGTATTGTGTCATTCCTACGTTTAAGCACGAATTCGAACCTCAAAATTCAATTACTTTCAAGTCGGATTCCAGGACTTGAAAGAAATGCCCCTATCAAATTAACCTGGAAAATGGTAGCTAAAGACAGTGTTCTTTATTTATTCAACAACTATTTCTGTTAAAACACTCCCCTCTCTGCAGAGCTTTAATGGGATAGAATATCGTGTCAACACATTGGACAAGTTATATATAGTAGAAATCAATGGAATACATACTTCCCGATGGTATTCAACAGGCTACTATTGCTTGTCCGAAGAAAAAGAAAACAGTAATGGGTGAATCAGAGACATTAGAATGGTTCCACCTCGGTGGAGGGAGGATTACCCTCCCTGTGATAGCACACTATCTGATGGTATACGGAACACAATAGGTGTTGCTCTCTCGTCTTTTCTCTCCACCAACTGCTATACACAACAGTCGACGTTAACTACGTGCGCAATTTACTGATAAGTAAACAGATACATATTGCATTCTTGGCTACGCCCCATGATAGCCCATTTTCCTAGGACCAAGGAATCAAATGCAACGTAGGTCAGCTAAATTGCGGGTTGCAAAGGCACCATACTTGAAGAAAAATTAACACTCGTCATAGTACCGAAATGCTTACATTTTACCCATAGCGATTAACCCTAACGGTGTTCCACGCAGTAACAAAGTACAATAAGTTTACAGATCTTCCATAAGTGAGCACATCACGTTGTACAATTTTATGTTCTCACATATAAAAACTGGGGACGTTAGTTTATGACACGATTATTTAACACCAACTTTTCCTTGACGACAAAACATACATGAGCTAAATTATTATTTCTGAAGCCAGTGAATATTAATGACCATCTCTGTAGTCATACCAGACCAGCAAATTTCGTACACGTTTTTTAAACTTACCATGAATATTCTCAGGGTGGCATATTCGAGGGAAGGTTCCGACAGAATACAAACTTTCAACTGAATTCACAACAGCGGACGCACAAGACGCAAGCTCGCTCGCTCGCTCTCTCTCTCTCTCTCTCTCTCTCTAATGTAATGAAAGTGGAGAAAACATCTTTCCGTTCGTTCAAGAGCACCACCACGAAACCGATGAGACCCTCGATTCCTTAAGAATTTTCCTTTTCCTTTCCACCCAAGATATCCCCCTTCAACTGTCGCAGTACAGAGAGGCCTTTACTCTTATACGCCGCTTTCCCCCTTAAACAGGAACCCCCAACCCCTTAACCATTCTGGCTGTTTCCCCTCAGACGCTACTGCCAGACGCGTAGTTCCCTTCATCAGTGACACCCCTCACCCTCGGGGGCCGCAGTGGCCCTTCTCCGTTCCGTACAAAGTGGAGGAAGTACCGGGGAAAGGAGGAAGCGGCTGGTAGGGAAGACAGGGGCTGCTGGAAGACGGGATTCGGAGGAGGGGAGGTAACCAGCATAAGGTCAAGGCCCAACTAAAGATGGCTCAACGGCCTGTGTAGATGCTCATCCAAAGGTTACCCAACGTTTTGATTTTCATCCATCCACAGTCAACGGATGAATCACCTCGTGAACCCATCTAACATCTTGAACTTTCTTCCACGACTAAACTTTTGGCAGAGCTGGTCGGAGAAGATGGACTGCTCTAAAAACTACGGACGATCAGTTGTCATTTCACACAAATCTGCTCGTTATAAATACATCCGCAAACTAAACTAATAAACCACGTGAATGTAAGCGAAGCGAGAAGCAGAAGCACACTGAAACAGTAGCAAAAGTGGCCAGCATACCCTGTTAGGGAAGCAAACGGTTAAGGAAATTGATAAAAAAAAATAAATGTATTGTTTGTTCACTGATAAGAGTTAGGACAATCAAATTAGCAATTGCTCAAGTCCG
This sequence comes from Macrobrachium rosenbergii, assembly GCF_040412425.1. Taxonomy (NCBI): domain Eukaryota; kingdom Metazoa; phylum Arthropoda; class Malacostraca; order Decapoda; family Palaemonidae; genus Macrobrachium; species Macrobrachium rosenbergii. The sequence continues at coordinate 56,656,973 of NC_089741.1, forward strand.
GTGGACAGGGACGTTGTCTTGCTCCGAAAGAGGGATTGAGTTCTGTCCCAAGGAAAGACGTCAGAAACAGTTGCAGCAAAAGTATGTAAAATATTAGAAGGGAATTTAACTGTCTGACCACCATACATCGTCATAGATAATCTGCCTACCATATCACTGGACATAAAAGTAATGGTGCCACACTGAACTCATCCTAATTTGCAATGAATTAAAAATAGGTAAAGCATTAAAATGCCTAGTTGTTCCAACACCGGCAAGAAACCAGCATGAGGTTGGTTTATAACAAACTATGGCTTGGCTACATCTACGGCCCATCGGACAGCTACGAATCCAAATTTTGGTTTAGCCATACTTCGCAATGCCTTCGTGGTGCCTAATATAAGATATACACAAAAGCTCGGGTTGTACGATGTACAGAGCAATTACAGTAAATAAGATAAGTTTACGGGAAAATTATATAATTTAGGGAATTTAATAACCTAAAAAGTCATCCATAACAACTAATTGAAACATACCGGAACATGGGTACATTGTTTCATCTCTTACCAGTTGACGCTAATACAGATAAGCTCACAAGGTGACCGTCAATTAAAATTACATATTTTCTTAGATGCATGCTGTATGATAGTTAAATGAACGGCCAAAGTCAGGTTTCTTCAAATTCTAAGTGTACTCTAAACCTAATTATGCTACTAGTACAGTGTACTACGCTTGTACCGAAAGTTCTTAGAACTAGAAAAATTTTTTGTTCACGTAATTGCAGACTTGGAAAATCCATTCAGAACAATCCACAAAATCATACGTCTCTGCCCGAACAGGTCATAATCAGTTGCTCACCTGCAAAAGACCGACTGCCAGAACCGGCGATTGATGAACATTCAAAATGATCTGTCATTCCTTTAGGCGCAATACAACTTGTACACAGAAAGGTCAAGAAAGAGTGAATTGGGAGGGAGGGAGGGTTAAACTGTTTTCCCGCTCAGTCACGATGGGTTCGCACCAAAGGGCTGTGCGACCAAGGAGCGGGGAAAGGCTAGGGAACGGGAGATGGGGGATGAAAGGATGGATGAGGGGAAACGGGATGGCTGGCGGCGGCAGTGGCGGTGGAGGCGTCGATGGCGTTTACTCCGGGTTGAGGGGACGGGGCAGAGGGCGCGTACGGGGGAAACGTCAGTATCTAGGCTCACCCACCTCCTAAAATCTATTTATAGCAACGCTCAACTCCGAGGGGATAAACACTAGGGCGGGTGGGTGGAGAAAGACGACGACTTCCTATAACATCATACATTTATCAAAAATTGCAGGTTTTATTTGCAATGACAGGTCTTTTGAACAGCGCCTCACATAAACCATACTCGGTGCGTGTGCTGCCTCTTATGTACAATCTTAATTCAAGACAGATGAAACCAAACTGGATATATTCCAGAGTAAAGCTGTCTAACGGATATAACACTTTCTAACGAAAACAAGAGTAAATCAGCTGCGCGCTCTCTCTCTCTCTCTCTGCACTTTTAAACCAGCAAAAATTTTCCCTTAAAGTTTCCCATCGACGAATCCGCAGTACCTTGTTGTGGCTGTTGTTGCCAGGCCAACTTATCTCCCAAAAGGGCCAACCTACGGCAGTAATATCCATCTCGTCCCACTACAGAGATTTTTTTTTTTTTGGGGGGGGAGACCCTCCTACTGAGGAAGTACTTCTCTACTTCAGCGAACGCTTACTTTCTATTCTAACTTTAATAAAAACAAAGTTCACTATCAAATTAAAATGAATACTTGAAATAAACGACTAAATACATGAAATTGGAATCAAGCAAGGTAGGCTAGTCTATTACCCTAATGTAAACAAGGTGAGTTCCATACCTTGATATTAAAAGTGGTTTATTTTGTTTATAAATTAAATAACGTTGACTGTCTCTCTAGTTAATAACAATGTATTATTATTCACCAGGTAACATCTAGTTTACAAAACCTATCAAAACGCTTGGAGGAGAGTCACCCTGCATATGACTTTAAGAAACACTGCGTTGTAATAGCTACTACCGAATTTCAAGTCGTAACACCGTTCAACTCCGGTAAAACCGACTCCTGGCGACACCAGACTAGTTTCACTCTGTTGAGCAGTTCAGGTATGGCTCTCTGGATTACGAGTGCTGGTTACTAATGACAAATTACCAACCAAATGGATATAGGCTATGTATCGTTCAGAAGTGATTCTGGTCGACACTAATCTTCCATTTTTTTTTTTTTTTAAATTAAGTAATCATAATTTATATACTCCAAAAAGGCAGTGGAGTTAAAGTGTTTGGTGAAATGAACAAAGTTATTTGTCATCAGACAATGTTTTTCAGCACCAAAGTTTCACTATCACTACGACCTTTCCTTCTCTGCCACCAGACAAAGCAATTTTTTCATCTTATCCAGCCGTTAGTTAACCAATACATATTACCCACTAATATATCGCTACAGCAGTACAGACAGACTTGGTGGTTTTACAAAAGCGACTCCATAACAAACTTATTAAAAAAATGTATCCAGTTATTCATTTCAGCAATAAAATTTCATCTGATTATGAAGCAATAGCCGTTGGATGTGCAACTCCGAGAACTGCATCCCAGAAATCAAGAAATGACATTGAAAAACTGATTAATATACAGCAATAATCATACAACTGATTTACTATGAGTCTGGTCAACAAAAGTAGTTTAGGGTAGTTACAGATGAATTTTCTTTTTTATTTTAATGCAAACCATACTGAAAACCCCTTATGATCACTAGTCTTTGTTTTATAGCACTATCAAAAACCCATCGAATTTCCTTCATTTTTTGCAGTAGTCTAGTTACCTTTTATTACCATGCAATTCTGTCAAAGAACTTGAACAAACCTGAGAAGATTAAATTAGCAACTTGCATCGATCTAATTTCAAACAGATATACTGCTGACAAAGCAGCATTTCATTTTGTATATATATATATATATATATATATATATATATATATATATATATATATAGTATATATATATATATATATATATATATATATATATATATATATATATATATAATCCAAATGAAACTGTATAAGTTCTAAAAATCTCTACTGCTGTTTCGGCAACCCTCCCTAAATATAATATTAAGTATTAAAACTTACGCATGCTATACCCCACGTTTCAAGTACAGTATCTACCGCCAGGTGCAGGTCAGAGATCGAAATTTTATGAAAAAAGATCGGAGTTAAAATTTCACCGGCAATTAAAAGTCTGCTAACTGACCAAGTTACAAAACTGCACGTTTGTTTTTCTTAATACAAATATACGCACGTAGTGTACCGGTATATTACTGCGATTTAAACAACCTGATTTGTTAAGTATTTCGTCAAAACCATCCACAAACACCGGAAGCACAAAACCCTAAACCTATTGCATTCTCATGTTGCATTACCTAGTCAGAAAAAAAAGACCGTAAAACACCATTTAACCGGGTGAACACCAGTCCTCGACATCAAAAGAAACGGACATAGGCTATATAGTTATCTGGCCTCAATCCATGATAAATGAGCCCTTTTCCCGACAGCACTTACAAAGAAAAACTTAAAATCACACACACACACACACACACACAAGTGGGATTAAGGGGTTGGGGGTGGAACTAGGTCGTAGTGTGGAGGGCTACATGATGGTAGGTGGCAAGTTTTCAGCTAAATACAGACTAAGTCATTTCTTGGCCCTGAGCCTCTGCCAATGCTGACAGGAACCAGGGGCAGAGGTTACAACGGGTGGCGGTTCATCACCCATCCACTGAAGTAAACAGCCTGACATTCCACAGGGCCGCACCCAACCTAAAATAATTCAAACATCAACTGACAAGCTAGGTCTCAATAATAAGGTTTAAAAGCAATGTAAGCCATTATTCCGACCGCGTACTGACAACTGAGAACTTTTACTTTTAAGTTATGAAAATTTACGGTCATGACCTGATGCCTACCTTTATCCCATCATCAGTGCGAATAATGATTCCAAAATTCTTAAAACCACTGAAAAAAATATAGCAAAGATGCGATGCTGCACGAAGCACAGATACAGTTTATCATCTTCACCGCTCAACAATCGGATTCTAAAATGCTTATGTAGCCTTGCGTGAACAAGAGACGTTTGGTGGTGAAGTCAAACACAAAGATCCAACATTATTCACAGAAAAGCTTTGTCTGGTTGAAAAGGCCTTAAAAATAAAAGTACCTCCGTCAGCAAATCAGAGGTAAAATGAACATAAATAAGCGGCTAGTGGTACATTTCAGAGAGAGAGAGAGAGATTTACTTGAATGCAAATTAAAACCAGTATTAAAAACAAAGATTACAACGTTTGCTCAAATTCTACAAGAATTGGTAGTCCACATCTTCCCTTTGTTTCTCTGCAACCACTTGGGTACTCACCCATTCTCTTGTCATGCGTTATTTATTCTAAGCTTCCTCTGCGATGTCCCCTTATCATTTGTCATAATGAGAGAGAGAGAGAGAGAGAGAGAGAGAGTCAGTCATATCAGGGTTATCATAGGAAACGTGCACCATTAGCTGGCGGTGCGTTACATAAGAGCTGTGATCTCCCCAACCCGTAGGTACTCTCCCTCTCTCACTTCCTCCCCCAAAACCTACACCCAAATAATGTCGACTAGACCAGTGGGCTCCCACGCACAGAGGTGAAAGTGTCATCGCAACTTAAGCGGTCTTCCTTCCACGTCATTCGATCCCTCCCCTTCCCGTGAAATAAACTTGACCTCACTTCGCTCAAATTGCTGCCAACCCTAGAGTAGGCTGTTAAGTAATTTTTTTTTTTTTTTTTTTTTTTTTTTTTTTTTTTTTTTTTTTTTGAGAAAGATAAGCAAACCACGCCACGCCCGCCCTTCAAATCGCTACCCTTTGCAAATAGTCTCAAGCTACCATAACCATCTGGATGACCCGGCCGCGAGGTCTCTCTCTCTCTCTCTCTCTCTCTCTCTCTCTCTCTCTCTCTCTCTCTCTCTCTCATGAACGTTTTTCCTAACTTGCTCCTAAAATTTCAAGAGTAGTCCAGTGTTAGGTAAGCAACTGATGTTTTTTAATGGTGTACACGGCGATGGCCTTATGCCGGCAAGGGCTCCTGCTTCTAACGCAGCCTACAATGCTTTATACTGAATTCTACATACTGTACAAAAAACAACCTTCAGGTAATCTAAAAACAAAGGTTACTACCTCAAGACTTGCTTTAATAAACGCGCTACTACAAGTAGAGTAAAACTATTCTCTTCAAGATAGTGTTGTTTGATTAGTTCATTAAACAAAAATACCAGCGAAGCATGCTGAACATAAAATTGTCAGGGCAAAGCATCCTTAACACACTGCGTTAAAGAAATGACTTCCACACTCAATGATGACCTTGCTGAAGTGATCGTCAATTCATCCCGATACGCATCCGCTACATGAAATTCATAATAATCACCTTTACTGCGATTGACAAAACAATGACGTAATATCCGTTGGGTACGGTACTTAGAACCAACATATTCAGTACTTTTCCAGGAGTGGGTTAATTCCCTAATTCACATCGTCCAAACAAAATTTTTGCTAAATGTTGTGTTGCCACCTAAATGCAATGAATTTCATCCTGAACGATGAAAATATACGATAGGAATTATGAAAATTCACTAAATGCATCAAGACTGACAAATATAAGTATTCATAAGTTTCTCATCAAGTCGTTACCTTGCAGCGGGTGGCTCCAGAGAAAAGCACCACAGGTCACTCTCATGTTCATACTTTAGCTGCTGAAGCGTACAGGAATTCACGATGAAGAAACTGTCCATAACACCACACACACACACATACCAAGAACTAATATTGCGAATGGACGTTAAGTTACACGTAAAAGGCAGCCACCATCTCACTGCTGCACTTATGTAATTACGTCTGCGGTCATGACTACGTAATTTCAGTACAATGCATGTGTACAATCTGGAGATCATGTCTATATTCTGAACTATAATGTCTCCCAAGAATGACCTTAAATAACATGTAGATCCGATGATGACTCTGGTGTCTTATTCAAATATGGTTGAAAAAAAAATCTTGAAGCTGTGAAATGATAAATAACATCAACGGTTCCTGAGCACGTTCAATAAATGGCACTTCCAGAATGATCTGCCAAGTAAACAAACTGACCTTGGCACTAGTGATTGGGCCAATCTCACTTTTGTCTCAAGACTTTCACTATCAGTTCCATGCGTTGAACTAAAAATACTTTGCTCTAATGAAAGAAAAAAAAAAGGTTGCTAACAAACAAAAACGAGGACGAACAAACTCATACTGAATCCAACAATTATAATGAAGCTCACCACTAAAAAATGAATGTTAAAGTAGAAGTGTGTAACATATAAACAAATACACTACAACAAATATGAACTCTATAATCCACTCGTTCATTTCATTTCATGAGTCCACCATTACCTCGGGTTATGTCCAGTTAAAAGTTTCCACTTCAACAAAGAACGATGGCCCTGGTGTACACCAGCGAGCGCGAGCTCGAGGCCACCACCATGAAGCTTGAGAGGGAAAGTGTGAGGGGTAGGTAAGAATGTAATGGTGGGGTGGAGGTGGATGTTAAGGGGTCTGGTTGAATAGGTGGGCCGGCCTTCGTCAAGGAGGGGGAGGGGAGAAGACTATTGCTGATCTTACTATTGTTCCTTTCAATAATTCACAGAATTTAGTGTCTCTTTGCGTCCAGTGTTAAAACTACCCAGAGACTGGCATTACATGTATTGTGAGGGGGACGGTAAGTAGGAATCCTACAGATAAGCCAAAATAAGAAGAGAATGTACATTGTGGCGTAACCTCCACGATGATGAAAAGTAAGGTTGCTGCTGCTGCTGCTCTTACCTGTAACCCACTATCACCACCGTGACATATCTGGACATAGCAAACAGCCCAACTTCCAAGTTAACCCGACAAATCTTACTAATTCCTCTCATCTGAATACTGTACAGGTTTTTGATAATAGAAAATACGTGCTTTGGCTACTGTACTGTGATCGTAATAATTTACCTCATTTGACTATTGTAGTTTTCGTGTTTAAAACCTGGCTGCTCCATCTGCTGCGAGAAGCAGAATGATAATCAGGATACCTTGAATGAATGTGTGACGTCTTCTCAGGGATTAACAACTGGACAGCAACATCCTCTCTCTTTACACAGTTGGTTACAGAGACATAACAAATAAAGGCTACTGAATCAATCTATTCAAGCACTATACCCTGAGCAAATCACACAGCCAGTTCAATAACATTAGTAATAATTCTCCTTTAGCCAACATAATCGATCATGATTATTTCAAAATAAGGTATTCTACCAAGTATCTAAACAATACCAATACCTTTACATTGTGCAATGTCATTGGAACCGCAGAGTTAATGGTAGTTCTCGATCTATGTAATACTTGTGCAATTTTCAATTACTTAACTTACACATTAATAAACGTTTGAATCCCTGATATATATATATATATATATATATATATATATATATATATATATATATATATACACACATACTTACACCGAACAACATTTGTGTTGTCTCTGGTAACCATATATAGACCAAATACTTAGTTCAAGGATACACCCAACCCATGTGAACTGCATCGTAATAAAGCTCTCCGTGTTCTAAATGCACACAACTTTAGCTGCAAAGAAAATGAAAGACGGAATTACTTTTGCAAAGCTTCAAGCCACTGGCCAACGCCTTTACCACCTTTGCCCTAAACCATGAGAAAAAAAAAATGCCCTGACCCAGCACCCTTTCAAACTTCACTGAAATCCTGCTCCAGCAAGCTTACGCAATGCTTCTCTATTTCCTAATAGTAGGCTCATGTAAAACCTCCCCCAAAAATATATAAAGAAATTACAGAAAATCATTGGATAATGAATCAGAAGGATGAATAACCCAATTGATATGGCAAGGGCACTTACTAACACCTTCACCCTCAACATTTCTATTTAGTTGCAAATGAACCCATGTGAACACGTTAATTAAAGGTTAAGGGCACGAGAGTCTAAACTATCCATGTTTTAAAAAACAGCTGAACAGCTGTAGCCTCCGTTGTCTACCTTGGGGTTCATCCATGAACCCCCGGCTGAGACTCTCACCCCTCAAAATTTCTCTCCTTAAACAACTTGACTGGTCAGGGCCAACCATGAATCATTCACTTCTCATCAACAAACACACAACCACCATCGATCCAATACTACTTCGATCCCCGTTCCACTTTATCTATCTCCTCTCCTCGGCGACGGCCGGCCCCCTCTCTCTCTTCTTATCAGGATGATTACAGGCAGACACGATTTCAAGCATAACAGTTGAAGCTATCACTTCATCCCAAAGAACTGTATCAGAATTTCAATAAATAATATAAAATGTACTTCGGCTACTCTGACTTATGTCCACTTACGGGGACTTCCATCGACAGTAGGCATTACCGCGTAGAAAAATGAGATAGGCTACATCTAACTGATAACTGGATGAAAAACGAAATAAACTTCCCGGAACAAGTGTACGTCAGTATTAAGCCTTAAACGACGACGAATAAAATTGCCTTGACACACTTTGTAACAACCGGATAAAACTAAGGTCGGAACGCTTTCATCCACCGTCATTCTCTAACAAAAGGAGAGGTAATTATACTTCATGGATACTCTCCCTTCTCGCTGAACATGCCAGTTCCCACAAAACCAGAATAACGAGCACTGCACGTAAAGAATCTGTTTAAAATACGGATCCGTATCTTTTCATGTTTCTATTTTGGAATTCCTTCAAGGAACTACATCTATGCTGTTACCCGTGAATTCTGATCTGGGAATTACCAACTTACCACAGTAACTCCAATGAAATCGAGCAAACTGGTTTGCTTCCCAACTTGCGTTACGGGTAAATGCGAGAAAATGCCAAGTCACGACTAGGTTAAAATGCTTATGTAACCCAATATTCATATCCTTTCCATTTTTAACACCGTGCGTCATCAATCAAAATCTATTCAAACTTACCCAATAAACGTGACCCGTTCACCTTACATATAAACTGGTTAACCTATCGCTGTAACAAAAAACATGTCTACATTTTGCATAACCGAGACTGCTATGACAAATAAAATAACTAGCCTACACTTCTTATCAATTTCAAAATTCCACCGAGATCAGTTCTTCGTTGGAAGAGTCGGTAGGGTTGTCGGCTAGCACTCGCTAGGTCCGAGTTCGAGTCTCCGACCGGCTAATGAAAATTGGGAATTTATTTCTGGTGATAAATTCATTTCCCGCTATAATGTGGGTGCGGATTCACAATAAGCTGAGGTCCCGTGGCTAGGTAACCAATTGGTTCTTAGCCGTAAAATAAGTCTAATCCTTCAGGCCAGCCTAGGAGAGCTGTTAATCAGCTCAGTGGTCTGGTAAAACTAGGGTATAATTAACTTCCACCGAGATCGTGTAGGCTAATCGTCAGGCTACAATGCATGGCGTATGCATTTTTACACGAGACAAAAGGCAATTTCCCGGCCAAAAAGAATCCAAGACATGAATGAAATCCAGATCTGGAATCAAATGTCACTGTCGGGGATCACAACTTCCACTGAAGACAAAGACAAAAACACATGGAAATACGTCGAAGACTACCGAAACCAACTGTTTCATAATACAAAATTATCCGACCCGCTAATTTTTTTAACCAAATGTCAACCGTTATTACGAATAGAAAACACACCACCTTTCATTTAGATGGTTTGAAAAAATATACTAGGCTTTAACTGTCAAAACACAATCAACCGATGGCACAGCTAAATGTCACAAAACATGCTGTAACTAAAGTGAAAAGTAGACGGTCACCTGTGTGACATGACCTTGTAGTAACAGGGTCACGTTCTGGCTGCAGTTCAAGATTTCCTCGGAATACAGCTGCATGAAAAAATTTGCAGGTCAACTGAGTTTTTCTGTAACTTTCATGACACAAAGCCAAAATTCTACCAATATTGCTTGTCAGAAATATATCGTGACCGGCCGTTACCAGTTTTTACATTCAAATTAAATAAGAGAATAAGACTTAAAAAATACAATTCCATAATTTGACAACAACACTTTCAATGCAGTGTCTATCAAACTCGATCTTTTGACAATTATCATCTCATCCTTAAACACAGCATTTGATTCAGTTTCCCTTGAAACCATTGCTCTCATGGTCTGTTTTCACTTTCATGACAGCCAGGCCGCCGAAGTGAAAGGTCTCCAAGACACTGAGTATGAGATACGGATTATGCACATGTTGCAGCCATCTCCATCTCAAGTACAATTACATGACACAAGTGTCTTTTACAAGGAGTACACTAGGTGGACATGACATAAATCGATGCTTATTACTGGATCCTAGAATGGTGAAAGTATTTTCCAAATGACATAGCCATCTGAGTAAATCAGTTAGTAAGAATATATTACGCACCAATTAAAACTACGACATTTTGTGACTTCAGAAGGTATTTTACCCGTCGATATGAAAGACGAAAACTTACATAAACTAAACTACACCTTCCCACAGCATTGCACCACTGAGAAAAATTGAACCTGGAAACGTTCCGCTCACGAACCACGTTTACTGCCTGAGAATGCGATATTAGCCTATATCAGCAATGTAAAAAGCTAGCCAACGATCTATGTAACGTCACTTCTTACCGGTACTTGAGATATAAAAAGTTAAAATTGGCCTAGGAAATCAAAAAAATTTAAATACGTAACCCTATTTTTAGTTCTTACTGTACACCTAAAATGATACACAACTAACAATCCACAAGAACCGAGTAAGTAGTCATGTTATTTAAATAGTTTTCAATGGTCAGCACTCTTGCGCAATCTGTAACCGGGCATGTCTAACCTAGAATATCAGAAACCTCACTATTTTCAATCACCATACCTGAAACCAGGCCACGATTTTGGATATTCTTTCTCCTGAACTACTTCAGTCAACAGCCATACAACTTTTGTCGCACCCGCCACCCTCATATATGAAAACACAAGTGTTTAACGTGCAACTTCTTCAAAATATATTAGCAAGAACACAAAACTTGAGACAACCAAGTTTCTTTATTTGAAAGACTATAAATATAGCGCAAGACCACTATATCAAGTCATTGCAATAACAAGTGACAGCGATTAACGAAGTCACGAAAACCATGAAAATGCTCGTCCTATCCGTTGGTGGAAGCAGCAAACTTTGATTCGTACGTCGCAAACACAAAATCATAAACGCGTCGAGTCACTGAAGTCATCGAGAGGGAAAGGGGCCGGAATGAACAAAATCTGGGTTAAACACACAAGTCAGCTTATTTTCCTTGTACATTAACGACGGAACAGGGCACTCATACATTAAGAATGATCACGTTGTGTGTACCAATCTGGCAAACAGAACTTGACGAATAAATAATGACCTTAATATGCGATATTTTACTAGTACTGAATTATAATGATTGTCTCTAGGCGCGGCGCCACCACCCAATAAGTGGAGCAATCATCTGCTCCAAATGTTGCACTAGTTCTCGAAATTATGATGGTAAGCAACGTGCAGCGAAGAGGAGGAGAGTGAGGTATGATAAAGTGGTACAGGGGAGGGTGATCTTTCGGACACAAAAGTAAAAAATGGAGTCAACTACTGAATGTGTTGCAAAACTCTATCTTTGAATAGATAGTTATACGTCTCCAAGGTATATATTACAAAAACTAATAAGAAACCATGTGATAAATAGGTTTCTGGCAACGAAAATTTTATTTTGTCCTTATGTGATCTGTCGATCCAGAGAGAGAGAGAGAGAGAGAGAGAGAGAGAGAGAGAGAGAGAGAGAGAGAGAGATTAATGAAGTAAATTGAGGTAGTTTGGTTAGAGGCTGGACAACTTGAAGCAGGGGAGAATGGGTGGAGGCAGTGGGTGGGGAGGGGAAAGAGTTGGCCTTGACTCCGTTGAAAACTTCACTTTCATCCGTCACAAAGACAAGCAGCCTGGTGGAGAGAGAGAGAGAGAGAGAGAGAGAGAGAGAGAGAGAGAGAGAGAGATTTTGTTTTAATAAAATAAAGACATCGAAAAGTACAAATAAAACAAGCGACAATGGAGCTGAATTATGGTTGGGTGGAGAACAACTTGAGCGCTGGAGGGAGGTATGAAGGCTCGCAGGCAAGTCTTGTTGCAAGGGGGACGGAAGCGGTGGTGTCTCAACCATAAAAACATTTACATTTAATGTCCCACTCTTAAACGGAATGGAAACTAACATTCTAATCTTAACGAAGTTAATTCACAATATTTCTTAAATATTTGACTGTTGCGACATTTACGTGATCTGTTGACTCCACAAAATCAAGCCAACTGACGCATTCTGGCCTAGTTATAAAACTTAGGTAAAGCACTATAAAAATTACACTTCATAACATCAGCTGGTCTCAGTACGGCATGGACCTGGGTAAACGGAACTGAAGCGAAGATCAAACCTTAAGTTACGGGGTTCAGTGTTTAGGGTTACACATTACTGCAATAAGTAAGTTTACAACAAGCAGATCTTTGTCTATTTTGTATGTATTTGTGTGTGTTCGTGCACAATGGAAGAAAATTAAACGATGTATTTATATGTGTTCGTGCACAATGGAAGAAAATTAAACGCAGAGAAACGGATGATACTGCCTAAAATGAACCCGGACTTGATAATAATGTGGTGGATACATCACTTGTTGCTATTGTTGAAGATGATTCCCAAAAGACGTTCCAAAAATAAAACCAAATACCACTCATACGGCCAATGAGAACGCTCCACAGTTTCAACGTAAGGTGAAATAGAATGGAATATAGAGTTTAGGCCAAAGGCCAGCACTGGGACCTATGAGGTCATTCAGCGCTGGAAAGGAAATTGAGAGTAGGTAGGTTTGAAAGGTGTGACAGGAGGAAAACCTTGCAGCAGCGCTATAAAATAATTGTTAGGAGAGGGTGGAAAGTAAGATGGAAGAAAGAGATACGAACGGAGGTATAGCAAAAGGAATGAAAGGGGTTGCAGCTGGGGGCCGAAGGGACGCTGCAAAAGAACCCCAAGTAATGCCTACAGTGCACCGTGTGAGGTGCACTGACGGCACTATCCCCCCCCTCCCCTACGGGGTTTAACGTAAGGTAGTTTCTTTGAGAGAGAGAGAGAGAGAGAGAGAGAGAGAGAGAGAGAGAGAGAGAGAGGATAACTCGTTATGAGTCTCTTCGTCAGTCGTCCGACTCTCGAGGTACAGTTACTACACAGCCCGTTACTTGATCAACAACCACAGAACACTTTCCCTTTTCATGACGTCGGCGACGACCAATACAAACACTCGAACAGTTCTTTCTCTCTCTGCCTCTCACTTCCTTTCTACACCGTAAGTATCATCTGTATGCCAATCCTTTCCTTCCCTCGCCCGACCATAGAACGTTCACCGTGGAAGCCTACGAAGTAAGTGTGACATATATTCATCATAAAAGGTTCCCTTGCAAGCATCATCATATTTCTACCTTTCCTTTCCCTTCCCTTCCCTTCCCTTCACCCAACACCGGCTCATACCTTACCGACCTCCTCCTGTTCCTTTCCTTTCCTTTTCCCCTCCCTCGCAAACCACATCCGCTTTTCAACCTTTCAAGTTCTACCAGCCTATCTGCATCAGCATTTTCCAGTTCGACATCCCCCTTCTCTTTCGTAGTCATCTTCCTCTGCCAATCCATTTAGCCCTACACAACCAGACAATCTTCTCTGGATGTCATAACACGCAGGTGATTGTGACATGAACTATTGTCATCACATGAAAGGCTGGGCTATCACTTCTCCCACGGTCAAAAGCAAGACTCGCTACGTTCTTACGGTATCATTTCCCGAAACTGTACCGTACTCCTAATTTCCCATTGCTTGTCTTTCTATATCTGGTAGGCTAAACCGGATGGACGTTTACCATTTAAAAATCTCGCTTTTCAAGTGCAATTTAATTTCGAATTTATGGCATATAAAGACTTTGGCTCCTTAGCTACAATTTATTTCCAGGTTTCTAGAAACATTGGGCAATTTTTCTGATGTCACCTGGTTAAAAATTGTTCTTTCAGAACTTAAACCTAATTAATCATGATTTTCCCAACTTTCTTCAACATCATCCTCAACACACTGAACATACTGGCCTTTTTCCACCCTCATAAAAAAAACTACCGGTTCCTAAACGACGACTTGCCTAATACTCACCACCGCAAAAGGCTCCCATTCACTGATGCAAGACAAAGCCAACAACTCAGTCATTCATCAATGCACGAGAGAGAACACTCAAGACCTGGCTTGTCAGAAGAAAACACAACTACAGAAACTGGGGCATTTTATGGCAATCAAATTCTAAACCTTGAACAGAAATGAAAGTGGTTCCATCCAAAATTACACACGGTTCTCCCTTTTTCCCAACAATCTCGTACTTATGCCTGCCAAGTTTGCATATATATCAATTATTCATGAGTAATATTAAGCTCACACAAATGAAACGCAATTTACATACCTCACGAGTAACATGGCAAAATAAAAAAAAACTAAAGGGTAAGAACAAATTGGATATCAACCTGACGATGACGGAACACTCCCTTCCACGAGCCGCCAGGCCCCCTACGGGAAATAATGTTGCCTAACATAACCCTTCTAGACATGAGTGCAGTGATGCAACGGCAACTTCAAGAGACAACTCCAATGTTCTAGGAGCAAGGATACTTGCTAGCTCTTAAATTAACAGCACGCACAATACAGTACTTTACTAGTTTAATCATTCCAAATTTTTTATATGAACATATGAACTTCCCTTCAAAGAATTTACGCCAAGTGAACAAGAACGTTATATATGTTATTTGTTGTGTTGCACTTCAAATTTTCATAATATCCACTTTGATTTTCTTCTTAATAAAAGAATACAAGTGGGAACTAATTATACAAATAGATAAAAAAATCTTAACTTTGGTTGAAATCTTGAAAAAAAAATATTCCTTCCCTAATTAGGACTCTTAAGAGTGCTTAATAACACAAGAGAATCAAAAGTACTGACTCCAATAAACCAATACACTCGGTTATTCAAAGAACAATTATATGAAATTTACGTATTCACATTAGAATATTACATATTCAAGGATATCCGGCCAACTCAAACGGCGTTATATGATTTGACATACTGAAAATGCACCCTAATGAACGATTAACTCCCGTAATCCTAATCAATAATTAACCGTTTTTATAAATAATCATTTTTATAATCTGTTTTAAGTTTTATAATCAACTGAAACAAAATGAGATAAACTTCTGGTTTCGGGTTCTTTAGATGTGGAAGGCCCGACCTGCCCATGCTTATAGTGCATAACTGATACACAGTCGTTAGCCGACAGTAATTCGCAAAGGTTCGCCCTCAGCACACGGTTCTTGGGCCGCAAGATAATGCAAAGTTTCGCCACTTAGGAACGTGACACAGTTTTGTCCAACATTAATTCATGCTTGTGACAAGCTTATTCATATCATCATTTATATTCCTGTTATAGCAGTACATATTTGTACACAATGTTCTATCGAAAGCATTGCTTCAATATTTCTGTAAAAGCAAAACAAAAAAATTATAAGCGATAATTACTACAAAGTCAATGAAGCAAGTGGCTTTCTACAGACTCTGGCCTTGCAATAGTCAGTGGACTTCGCCACAACACCCGAGTGACCTTCCCGACATCTAACAATTAAGGAATGAATGACCACAGGCACGAAATATCTCCTCTCTCAACATCGACACATTTACAAAATATGCAACCAGGCGCAACTACCAATGTAAAACAGAACCTTGTCGAAATGGTCGACGGCAAACCTGGTCTATCGTAACTAGCCTAACATACAGCGTGGAGGCAAAAGGTTCAGCATCGTATGAAGAACTGACGAAGACAAGCATTATGCTGAAAAAATATTCAAGGCTGCCATGCGCACACTTTGCCAATGCAAGAAATGTGCGGCATGACATCAGCCTTTACAAAAGGCGCAACTAAACCATCCAGGATGCCGAGAATTCTATGCACTGAAAGTGAATGGTGTGAGAACTGACCATACCGGCCGACCCTGGATTTGGTGTCTTATACAGAATGCTATTTCAATGATAGGTTGCAGTCTTATCCTCCATGGAAAAAAAAAAAATACAAGGTAAATGAATCTAATAGGGAATGTCGTACACAGCTAAAATCGAGAGAGCTTGAGTGAAAGCTTATTGAACAGCATCTCACACATCCTTGTGCGACGCTATATTTAGCAAAGTCGGTGGTGCACATTCAATATATGAGGGGGTTTGCCTACGGAAGGGGGGGGGGTGTTACAAATAATAGAAAACATTACTCAAAATCTAATAAAAAAACAATAACTGCCAAGATAAAACATGCAAAATGAAGGCCCTGACTATTCTTTTCAATCACCGCTAAAGTGTTCCATACTTACCGTAAATTCAAACATCTAATTACCATTTTGTAACCGGACACCAGAGTGGGTACTGTTAAAGAATGGAGATTATCTTTAAAAACGCAAAAACACAAAGCAATTAAGCCAATAAATTTAAGACGCGAAGAATCAGCGACCAAATTTACATCAGTAACAAAAAACTTTTCCTTGAATAATGAAAATGCAGTTCAGTGGCAACCTCATGACAGCTGTTAGGAAAATTTTAAATTACAACCATAAAGGTCACTCCGCGCACCCAAGACATGCCAAGAATTCTTGAAACACGAAACATAAGCCGACGGCTTTCTTCGAGGTTTATTGTTCCCTATTGTGAATGTCAAGAATATTACACACGTCCTCGTTTTTCGCGGAGGCCTCCAATTTTTCTATCGGTGAACATTTCAATCTTCAAATCGCAACCTAATGGCAATTCAACGACGTTGGAAAGTCTGGGAATAAGACACTAAAATAATCAATGAAGCTATCGCATTTGTCAAGGATAATTAATTGCAGGCCGACACAAATGTTTTGACGGTCTGCTACTTTTAGTGCGCAAATATCACATCGTAAATTTCGTAACCTCAAAGTTACTTGAAAATGTTTATTCGGTTGTCTGTTATACAGCACACAAAAGATTTTTGAAGAGAGAAAAGACAACTACATGGATCTGACCACAAGAAAAGCGTTCCCTAACTGCTACGAAAAATGAACTAGAAGCAAGCTACCAATCTATCATCGACAACTGTTTTTGATATATTAACGCATCTAAAGAATCCTCTATTAAAAGTCTTGAGCTGTAAACATAAAGGGCGATACAGTATAAAAGTTGTCCGGTATGGAAAATAAGCAGGAACTAATAAATACTAAGTAACAACCTCGCAGTAGACTAACTTATAAAATCAGTTAGGTATTACGTTAATTTTCCAATGGTAAATGTGCAACTGCTTCAATTTGCCGAGCATGCTTAAATATTTATATTTACGAATGGAAAGATTATGGACTAAAGATGAGAGCAATCTTCTGCCTTTGCATAAACACATCCTTAGGCATGGAGCCTTAAAATATACTGATTTACAATCCATCATAAACATGTTAAAATCGCCCTTCTTCTTGGATAATATTCCCTCAACAGGAAAAACACTGGCTAATCAATCTAAGCAACAAACAACTTTCAATTAAGCATAAACTGACCCTTGCTGCCACTCATCACCGCTTCTACTTTGCTATATATAAACAGGAAGCCTGTATTGCAGCGCCACTTTAACCTTATCAACAATAATAGTTTTAAGGCTTTTCACCACTGGCATTCAATGACGAAACGTGAGAAGAGGCAGAATTTAATGTCCTTTAGTATTATAACACTTCAAGCCTTTCCCCAGCAATAATACATTATTACACAATGATACTTGTGCTTTAAAGGATGAAGGTCGGGTACTCTTCACCTCTTCTATTTCCAAAACATCAAACCTCCAGGTATTATTGGCCTCTCCACATTTTTCTACTGATTTCCCATGTAGGCTAAGCACTTTCCTTTTCCATAAACATTTATGGACTTGGGCAAATGAATGAATGGCTAAAAAATCAAATATAAAAATATCCAATTCTATATTTTCCCTCTTTACGGTCAGTCACTTCACGATTACTACTAGGGAATTTCAGGCCTGCTCAGGTCAATAACCCCGGCATTCTACTTGTTACCTAGTTATTTACCAGAGGTAACTAACTTGGTAACAAGTTATGAAATACAACAAGCGTTGTAACGATTATTCATCTTTGCTAATCATAAAAATACTGTAAATATCAAGACTAGCCTATACGCCGTGAAATCCTAAACAACTAGGACCTGAACAAGTAACTTTCAATAAGTAACAAAACAATAGAGAAATGGCAAAAACCATCATTGACAAGTCTCCTTCATAACTATAAAAAGCGACGTAAAATAGGCCTCTCTAGCTGCCTAAAAAATTCCAAGGCCTATTAACCAATCCTTGAGAAAATTTGGGTATCAATTATACAGTTATCTTGGTAAAAACTTGTCAATATGCTCTTCATACATAAAAAAAATCAAAAGTTCCGAATAATGACTTTAAAGCGGCTGGAGCCTAAAGACTGGAGTGAACGAACTATCACACAAAGTTTAAAGGGTATGGACGATGGCATCAGAAATATTTCATAAATCTCTTTCAGAATCAAACTATTTTGGCCGCATCCCTTAATGGAACGAGGCAAACTTCATAGCATGACCAACGCACACCTTCGAGATTACATTTCCTCACTGCGTCAGGCCAGAGCAAGAAAGAGAAGGGGCAAACTGGCAGAGGGATAAATCGGGTTCGGAAAATAAATGTTGTGCAGGTCAATGTGTGTAAATCAAGCGTGTGCTTGCGTGACTGCGCAAGAGAGAGAGAGAGAGAGAGAGAGAGAGAGAGAGAGAGAGAGAGAGAGAGAGAGAGAGAGAGAGAGAGAGAGACGTTTAACCTCCAACGACTTTGCTGTCTCTTCATAGCCCAAACTCCATTAATGGGTAAGGGCTTCTGAAACTAATAAACGAGTCCCTCAAGTCCTACATTTATTTGGTGCCTATACTCTAATATTTATCTTTTTCATTAAGCACGCCAAACTTGGCATGCGAGAGTTATGTCCTCCAGAAGAGTCTGCAATATATATATATATATATATATATATATATATATATATATATATATATATATATATATATATATATATCCTTTGACCTTATTAGTCCCACTGTATAGCAGGGTGTGTATGTATATAATTATAAAGGGAGAGAGGAATCTCTGGTATGCAGATGGGTCTGGAGGTAGGCGACATTCGGTTTCCACGACATTCCAGATTCCCAAAGGTTCCAAGCTATCCAGTTGATTCGCAGAATATTACGGGGAGAGAGTCACGTGGGTTGTTGCCGTGTTGCCATATCAGGACAAAAGAGTACGGGCGTGGCGGGAGAGGTCAGCACGTGACCTCAAATGTTGAGGAGGATTAATTGCAAAGGGTGACAGCTCTCGAAAGATTATAAAGGACCCATCACCGTGGACTCACGTCTCTCCGTTGAAGGCGGCGCCGTAGCAAAGAAAGGTAAGTGTGAGTACGGCCAAAGCACCAGCAATATACCACCCAGACTCTTCTCACTCCCAAAACCCCAACAACCCCTCCACCAGATGGAAATGGCAGCGAGGCACCACCAGGATCGATGCGAGCGGCGGCGGCTGCGACCAGACACGCTGCTGCTGAACTACACTCCACAGGTAGAACCAACAGTCCGCCAGTCCTTCCCTCCCAACCTCCCTCCCTCCCTAAAAGCACCGTCCAGCGATGTACCCAGACCAGCCAGCCAGCCACCCATGCCGGGAGGGTGCGTGCGTATGTACGAATGCCTGTGTATTTGAGGAAGAACCTCCACCAACTTCTCTTGCCCATCCACCCACCCACCCTTCTCCATCTCCTTCCTTTTCCCTCCTACCTCTCCTCATCTCCAACACAAACACTGGGAGAGCACACCTCTGCTTCCCAAAGTGATGTGCCCAACACATTTATAATTGCCTCTATGGCGCAATTTGACCATAAATCTACCAATGTCAGTTATGTGATCGAACGGTGATTATAGAGAAATCAAGATAAAACGCAAAGATGAAATACTGCGTTCTCCAGAGCAGGTATGCTTGAAAACCCACCTGAATCACTTCAAAAATTTTGAGATTACCATAACCTCAATCTGTTAGACCTCAATAGGCAGCAACCCGGTCCGAGATATAAGTGTGAACAAACTACATGAACCATCACTATTAAGGTATCGAGGATACAATAATAGGGGACACTATTAATCCTGAAGCTTGGTTCATGATGGTAGGTAAAGCATGAATGAACGGCCAAAATTCATATGATGTGCGCCTTCAAAATCTACAGGCGTTTGACGCAAATCACACACCGCTCACGGTACCATATGAACTTCCATTCTTATTTGAACCGTCCTAGAATAAGTGTTATTTTCACTGGACATCCCAACATTAGCCTATGCATCTATTTATCATGGCTTCTATTCATTAAGGGGTGGGTAAGCAACAAGATAGTTTTACGGTAAAAATATTTGATTAAATAAGTACTGAATAGTTATTTGATCAAATAACTATTTAAAGCACTCAAGCCGCTGACAGGGAAAAAGTACGGACAGAGAAAGAATAATTGCCTATTCTGCAGCTGAAAGCGGGACTACACTGCGAGATGTAAATTATCATTTTCAGTTACGATGCTGTGCACCGACAGGGTCGTCACGGTATCACATTAGCCATTTTCAAGTAAATTTCACTGATTGCAATACCATTCGAATGATCAAATAAGGCTACTCAGCGGACTAGGAACAGATGAGAGGAATCACGCATTCGCTACCTTACCCCAAGAAATTAAGAGCTTTCTGATGGCTCAGAGTATGATCATCATTCACTTCGCCAATTCAAACCAACTTAATACTGCGGAACTCAGAAAAGATGCACTTCAGTATTGTAACTCAATATCACGAAATCTATGGTGTTAAAAATCTCACAATAACACAGCGTTCCTAAGCGGTGTCGAACTCAAAAATGACCAGTGTGGGCCTACTGGCTGCCTGTATCCAGCAAGACTAACCACGGTTTCTCGAAACCTCCGGTAACCCAGCCCAACCATAATTTCGTCTAGTCACAGATCTTTTCCTCGTCTTCATGTTCCTTAAACAGGAAAAGCCGGAATATGCCATACATTTGAGATCTTAAAATTGGCGGCAACAGTGACGATAATTGATGTAACAACTTGTCATAAAACCGGCAATTGTTTCTCTTTTACGAGTATATATAATAGCTAAAAAGGTTATAAGTAGATCTCAGAAACCGTCTCCATGCTTTGCTCCTAAGAAGGATATAAAGGACCCTTGGGAGGGAACAATTTTCCCGCCAAAAGTAGTGCGCTTGGCCCAAATACAGCGGGGTCCCGGCCAACGGACAAACTTTGGTAGGCATAAGAAGGCAAGAACTCCCCACTACCCCCTACTGCCTTACCCCCATGCTCTTCCTTCAAAAACATTCCTCCACCCCTCAGCACAAAAAAAAAAAAAAAACTCATCCAAGGACATCAACTACTACATCCTTCTCAATACTAGGGCCTTTTCGACGATGGATTCTTAAACACATCACTGTGGAGATCCAACCACGTTAAAAAATGGTACACTTTTTTTTATTAACTTCCTCTCTGAATACCTAATTATACAACTGTTATAGCCTGCCTCTAAGTACAAAGACTATTAAGACTACAAAATACAGTATAACAAGGCTATATTAATAGTGAGGATATTGCAACCATCAATTATTCTTGAGTTCCTGGCCAGCAACTGTTTGAATCAACAGGGTTATAACTAACGAAAAACATCCGACCACTATCTCTTGGCTACTAGGACTCCTTTCTCTAGCACATGAAGTCCTGACAAACTTGTACAGCAAGACGAACTGAAGGTTATAGAGTGAAAGAGCCTCGAGTCGTATAGATGATTATATCACAAAAAAAAATCTAATCATTAACTAGCCTTTAAACATTTGGGCAATTGGAAATCTAAGATGAAATAAAACTTACGATCTTCAATCGTGACATACTATATATAAAAAAAGTTGATGTGTTCGGAATCGACATTTCACTGCCATTACAATAACACTGGTGCAACCATTTACCCCAAAAGTGATGTCAACCGGTAATGCAAGAGTGAATGAGAACGTTGGCGTTTTATACAATATATATATATATATACACTGTAATCACAATATCGCGATATAAATCAAACTCTTGCAGCCATGAGGAAAGTGAAATAACGGAATGCAAG
>NC_089741.1:56681857-56696857 GCF_040412425.1 Macrobrachium rosenbergii
TGTGCACAGATAAGACTTGATTTTGAAGCTTTCCGTTAAAAGCTCCTTATTGGCCTAACCAGTGAATTGCGTTACATACAATATTTTCAGCAACTGACCTACTGCGTTAAGCGGCAACCAGGGTGAATAAAGCAACTGGCAAACTAACTCCAAAGCACCTGCCAAATACCGGAAGGGTAATACATTCTGGAACCAATACCCGAAAACGGGGGAAATGGGAGGGGGAGACGTATGGCCCAAAATTTTGCTATCAAGAGGAGCCATTATGGTTGTCTTTGTCCTCTCCCTCAGTGGCTTAGCATGAGTCACCGTCTTCGGAGACTGACTCACTCAATCTACGTATCACTGCTAAGCTTACTCATGGTGCACATACGAACGCATGCACTAAGTTGTTTTGTTCGTTAGAGGCACCTTTGAAGAGTCCCTTACCCATTCAAAGGGCTTTTCCTCTCGACAACGTTAACTTGTTCTCCCACCGTCACAGACGAGATCGCAACTGCTGTGAGTTGTTGATGGCAATAATTTCACAATTCGTCAATTGCATAAAGGTACCAGGCTTTCACTAGAAATATTTTTGTCGGTTGACTAACTCAAATCGGTTGGATAATACCCGACAGAGCAAGATATACCGTGCCAAGCTCCCAACAGGCAGATCCGTTATGTATGGCATTCAAGAATGTATTCGTCATACACAGCATAATAAAAGAATACACGGCATCATACAAGTACAAAATACATTTTATCTAAACTTTAATCTTACGACCTACACTCTTCGGCATATACTGTAAGTCATACAAGCTACACGAAAACATCAACATACTGTACTGTGAGGATGCTGCGGTCAAATCTGTGTAAGGTGTTACTCCTTGTTATGCTCGAAATCATACTAACATTTTGGCAATGGAATAAGGCAGATACAAAACTTTCATTTATAAATACGGGCTTTTCATTAGAAACTTCTTTAGACAAATGAGCTAAAGTAATATAGTACCACACATCCTCTTCTTCAACTCTATACCCTTCAACGCCCATCCCCTTATACTGTATAACGATTCACACCCTAGCCATCATACTGGTTACCTACCATTCACCAAAAAAAAAATAAATAAAAAAAAAAATAACAGGTCAGGGTTATGCCACATCCACCATATATGGCTGGACCCTTGCCATCCACATACCTCCATAAATTTCCGCTAATAAAACAGAAAACCTGACACAAACACATTTCACGCTGGACGTCGCCGTCAACTTCAACTTTATTGACCAATACGTTACAAAGACATCTCCCCAGAGTTGGGTTGCGTAACAACCAACGATTATAACAGAAATCAAGATGAAAGCAATAGATATAAATTAACCAAGAATGACATCAATAGTAAATCATTCAGCTTTAAACGGTAGGCAATTGGAGTACCAAAGAAATGCCCCTTGGTAGGGTGAGGGCGATGTCGACGACCAAGCATATGATGGGGAAATGAAAAATGATGTCAGAGGCAATTCACCTTCATAACGCCACCATTACCCCTCCCTTAACTTCCTCCTCCAAATCCACCTCTGAAACTCGTCCCTCGCCTTGAAGCCAGATTTCAAGCAGAAAAATATTATTTGACAGATTTGGTCACACTGAAGATGACTTCTGCTTCCGTAAAGCAGTTTGCTGACATAACTCTTTGTACTTTTCGGAAATGTTCGGTTTAGGCCGACCGTGCTCTAACCAGATAAAAGGCAAAGTAAGCTATACTCAAATGACATTTAATGAATCAAAGTTTCAACCTAGCATGGCAAATTAAAAAAAAAATCGAACCCATAATATACTAACCTCACTGCGTCTTCCAGTAAATACAGTGACGTGTGAAGTCTGATAACTTGACAGTTAACATTCTCCAAAACCTCTTCTAACATAGTCTAGGCCTAATCTCAGTAGAACATTACCTTAAAAAAATCTCTACAAGCTATCTTCAACTAAAAGAACCTTCTACCTTTTCTCTCCACCCACTGTGGAGGTCATTTGACAAGGTTACCAGCGCCACGGATCCACCCATCCACCTGGCTCCCTTCCCCAAAACCCCTATCTACGCATCACAGGCAAAATTTACTCGGAGTCTATTTGACCTTCAGGTTTACTTATAAAAAGACTGATAAACATTAAAACTGTACTTGGACGATACGTGTATGAAGGATTTTAAATCAATGTATCCTACGGGTGTTAAGATGAATTTTATATGGTAACAATGTACACCAACAACCTTCAAAATATATCGTGCAGACTAAAAATGCTTTGGCTTATCAGGAGCAAGAAACTATATTTCCGCAGGATGTTAACAAAGATATGAATTGGCCCTCTTGCCATACCAACCAGGCGGATTCATCCAGGCCATACCTCGCACACTGCGGCACCTTTGAAATGACTGAACGCTCCCACCTACGATAACGATACTTCAGCAGCGTTGAGACTGGTCCTTTATAATATGAATTCTAAAGGAAAAAAAGTCTATGGCTACAACGACCTTCGCTTGTCACAAGTAGTAGTCTTGTCCCATTTTTTTTTTTTTATGCAAACTCCCCCGCCTTTTGCTTTACTCTTGCTAAACAGCATAAGCCACATGCCTAGAGAAAACTGATGACCATTCAAAATTAGTTCTATAGACTGATACAGTTTTGTCAAGTAATAATTCCTTTAGTATATACAGCAGGCTCGTTATACAAATGCTTAACGTCGGGGTTTAGGTTTTATGGAAATAGATGATAAATTCAGCAAATAGAAATCTAGAATATGAAAATGCCCAAATTTGGTAATATCACCACTACATGATCAAATTGGTACTTTTAATTGTTTTATTATTCAAACTATACATTACTGCTTAAGTCAATTAACAAGATGTCTACAGGGCACTTTCGCAAGTACAAAGCAGCCTTTCATAAAGGTCATCCTACCTAAGGCGGGTCTAACCTGAGGAACAATGGCCAATAATTTTCTCTATTCTTGTTTGCTTACTACCACTTAATCACTAAATTTCCTTTTTGTTAACAACGACATTTAGACCCCTTGGAGTCAAATCAAGGTGCATGTAAAATAAGTGCAGGAATAAATACAGAAAGGTTTCCGTACGTCAACAATGTCAGGCAGGACAAAAACAACCGATCCGTACAAAAAATTACCAGACTAGACATTTAAATTGCCCCCAAAAAAAAATTAGTGTATGTATTGGTAGAAAGATAACCTAATAAACAGGAAATGTGGAAATCCTTGGGACGTGGCAGCATACAACACAAGGTGAGCGTTCTCTGAACGCTGGGCATAGCCACAACATACCAAACTACGAAAGATACACAATGTTACAAAATCATACAGCATAAACATATTACAATCCGAGTTTAGAAAATAACTCCTGCACAGGTATGGTACATAATTTACAGGTCCTTGCTCTAACTTAACTTACTCTGTTGGGCTTGGCCTTCCAAACAGTTACAATACTGTCATTACAAACTCGATAAATTACCATGGTTCTGAAAACAAAACTCAAAATTCGAACCTGGCCATGGCAACCCTACATTATTAACATGTTAGTATATAGGCTATAGAATAAGTACCATAAAACATTCTAGAAGCTTTGTCGTACAGATGCACCTGGTATCAGTACCTTTGCTACAAAACCTGAAATTTTACAGAGCAAGGTATCAGTTATCTTGTACGTTTCTTTATAAAAACCCCTTCCGCCGACGGCGCCCTGCAGAACACATGTGTTATAAATTCGTGCATGGAAAGTTACTTCCTCGACGAATCTTAGGGCTTAGTTCATAGTTGTTGCCAAATCTTCAATGCTATAGCGCTGAGCATTATGTTAAAATCTCAATATTTTAATTCCTGATGACTCGGGAGTCAAGGGCAATCTTATGGCTGCCACAACTCAAGGACTAAAACCAACACGCGAGGTACATCAGGGCGTAGATAACGTGTAACTAGCTACAGCTAGTCTTGTGCCGATATTCATTGGCTGTATTATGAACACCGTCTCGAATACTTAAGCCATCCACCGTTGAATAACTGTGGACTTCCAAAACAATTACTCCTCAATGACAAACCACTATCAAACTTGATAATGCTCTCGCTCTCTCTCTCTCTCTCTCTCTCTCTCTCTCTCTCTCTCTGCATCAAAAGATCATCTACCGTCACTTTTTCAAGTTGAGACTCTTGGATGTTGGATGGCAACAAGATTTTTTTTAACAAGCAAACAATGCAATACTAAAGATCAAATACCATAGCTCATGTGCGTACTCCTGTCTTCATATACATAGTTAACCCTCAGAAAAAAAGGAGGGGGGATACGTACCAGAGCCATCAATATTGGCCACTACAAAGTTGAATAACGTAGAATTTAGTAAACTGTACTTCATACTAGACAAGGAACGCAAAACTAACCGCAACATGAGATAATTTGTTGATGTTCATTCAAATTTTGCGCTAACAACCTTCACCTCATCTTGAGCGCAACTTTTCCAAACCTTGCGGGGTTAAAAAAAATACCATATATATATATATATATATATATATATATATATATATATATACATACATACTGAATATCGTTCAGCACCATGACCTATGCCATCCAAGCGTACATGCGTTTTGGTAAAGGTTTATGCAATGGGATTTCGTGCACAGCTTCCCAGGCACGCAACAACGCGTCATAACATATACCGTCACCTTCCTTAAATACCGCAAATATAAACATTACGAATCTAATTTCTCATCCTATATAATCAAACACTTTAATTTACTCTATTTTACCTCTTGTACACACAAGGATACTGTTGATACTTTCTAATATTTTGCAAATATCACATTTCGAAATGTGTGGGCATATTGGCATAATAACGTTCATTTGAAAAAAAAAAAAAAATCATAAAACTGAATGACAATCTTACTACACCGAACGACCACTTTGTATATCCTGCCTTGCTCGAGTATGGAGGAGGAATAAGCTGGTATCTCAGCCTATTTTCGGATAACCTCTTTAATCCTAACCGTCAATAAAATCCAGTCGAGAAAGTTCTCGAGGTCTATCTCTTCTGTGTATCGCTCACAAATTGGTAAACACAGGACTGTGATCTCAACAGTGAATTGTGAATCAGCTTTCCCTTAAACATCTTTCATTGCCTCTGAAATCTTAAATAAACTTTACGCAAACACATTAGTATTAAATTACGAGAACACCAATGAGATCAAGCTTTATCATAAAATAACACAATCACCTCTACCTCCATTTACATACAGCCGATTGGTGAAGTGAAAGGCACCTTTTCAAGGTCGAGTGACGAAAATCAATCTCCTAAACACGACTTACGATCCACACTAAGAAACTACGCTTAAACTAACACGTATTATAAATTGAGCATATACACTTTAATATATAAAATTATCAAAACATGTAGTACACTCATTAATGGCGTAGGTAAAACCTAAGTTCAGACAATTATAGGTTCTTATCCACTCTCTTCTCAAATGTCATGACGAGAAATGTCTACATGACGTAGGCTAAACGAATCCTCAAGTTAAAACTAGGCTTTCACATATCTAAAGATAATACATATAAACTTAACCCTCCACATTCCTCTTCGTTACCTTAAACTTACCTGAAACACCTTTCTCTGACCTCGACAAGAACTGGCCTAGGCCTAAGTAGGTGTATACACTCTTACAAACCTGGATAATTCCATAGTACGTAGTCACGTGCGTCTTGCAATTCCTAGTCTAGTTAGATGTCAGGCACACGAAGGAATTTCCGTTCTCTCTGCAGGAGGTATAAAGTTTCACTTCGTGTCCGGGGTGGGACTTACAACTTTGTGTTATTCTAAGGAAACTAAGTGGGACACTAGCAATCAAAGGAGTTTCAACGGCCCCCAGAATCATGAGAAATTACTTAGGCCTAGTACGGTTACAACTCAAACTTAACAGAAATATCTAACTTCAACACGGGAAAACTTTACCTCGATTTAGACCAAATTCTTAACCACAACCCCTGAGAACGAAGGCAGGCCAAGGCAAAATTTCACTTATGAAATATTACGGTAAAGGCAAGTCAACAAAAACTACTAGTTTGAACTAGCTCGTGTGCAACTAAGACGGTTGGGGCAAAAGTGAATGTCTGTCTATTCATGGGTGATAGCAAAAGTTTGGTGGTCTAGGCAACGTCAGAACCAAACACTTTTTCGCCAAGAACCAGAGTACAGATTCACGTACGGTGTTTTCCGGTTTAACCCATTTTTCACAGTGATTAACAAGGCTAACTTTCACACATGTATGGCTGTCCTTGCCTAACCCACAACAAAGTAGGTTAGACAGCGGTAGCACGACCTTGGGGGACTCAACGTGCACAGCAGCAGTTTTACTTTCATTTTCACCGACCATTTCCTTCAGACGAAGCTGCAGCAACCACAGAACGAGCAGACGAAGGACGTAACGTTACGATAAGTCCAATGCATTCATACACTTCCATAAATGTCAAGACAGAGCACAAACAAACTTTGGCGGGAAACAGGAGTATTAAATTCAACAGGTTCTCTCGAGAACTTACCTCCGAATGTGAAGGAAGAAGAAGAGTCTGCGCATTCAAACCCTGAGATCCAACAAGATGTTTGTCGTGTCCTTTCAATTCTCTTCATATATTCATATATACTTTCAACTTCACCATCAGGAGAACCTTCTCCTCCTATTGCACCTTAAATAACATGTGTGGAAATGGCTTTACGTTAGGTCGAGCTCTCACTCTCACTGGCGAGCCATGGAAGTAGTAAGTGACTAGGGCACACGGCCGGGGTAGACGGACGGCGAGCGTTTGAACGTGTATTCCGTCACAGAGTAGAAGCAACACTGATGGTTTGCCACCACCAGAAGACGCAGCAGGCGGCCGCAAAGCGGCTGCCTGCGGGAGGGGGGTTTCGTGGGGGAACGGAAGGCGGGGTCAGGACAACAGTTGCTCATCCACTTACTTATTGCCTTACATCTCTTTTTCTTTCATTGGAATTTTTTAAGAGGCGATTTCCATTTCATTAAACGATTTTCACTTCATTAAACGAAATATGACACACCAAGTATCAGCATAGATTTTAAAATTGTGTATAATAAACATAGAACATCATCACGCATCGGCCACCACAAACAAGAGCACGCGCGCCAAATCTCTTTGTCCTACAAACCGCCAGTTTGCGAGTGAATTGTATAAAGATATTATTAAATATGGCTCTAATCTACCTTGACAGCTGTTCATAAGCAATCTTTGATAGGAAAAAATTCAGTTGACTCTGGTGATAGGCGAAAAAGCGCTACTAAAGGCTGTCAGTACCTGGTTTCCTTTGTCCCACCCCACCCAGAAACGTGAACACAGTCACGGGGGCGCGGTGCTGTACCTATATCTAGTTGCCAACATTTGCAACGCAAATTGCATTTTTGTTTCCATTACCATGATTCATTACGGCGAATTCCAAGTGATTTTTGAAATCTGGATAAGCATTTTGATTCTTATCAAAGCGGCAAATGAAAATCCCAAGCAATCGTCGAGTTTGATTAATATGTTATAATGGAAGTGCTACGCATATTCCCTTTCATCCAATAGCATCATCCTAAAAAGTAAACACTGGGATAAAGGTAAATATATGACTATATGAAAAATATCGCTAGGGCGAGCGAT
Organism: Macrobrachium rosenbergii; assembly: GCF_040412425.1. Lineage (NCBI taxonomy): Eukaryota > Metazoa > Arthropoda > Malacostraca > Decapoda > Palaemonidae > Macrobrachium > Macrobrachium rosenbergii. Next base: position 56,689,546 of record NC_089741.1, read on the forward strand.
GTTCTCCGGTGAAATGAAAATACAAACACGATGTATCTAATAGTAATGGTGTTGTGTCTAAGCAGACAGTTGGCGGGCTCAAGGGGAACAGGGAAGGAAGGAGGAAGAGGGAGGATAAAGGGGGGGGAGAAGGGTGGGCTCGCTGATTCATAACAATACTCATAGGTCCTTTCGCCGAACTTCCATTCCACCATCCCCACAAACCAAACCCGCACCCCGTAAATGCATTTGCTTCGCCATTTCAGTACTAACATTTATTGAATCAGTTTATTCTTCCTTTACTAAATACATCGGAACCGTAAACTTGCTAATATTAAATAGACGAGGAGAGGACACTGTTGTATCCACTGGATAACCTTCTGGAATCGTGTTTACGATAAACGGTTTTACCCCGCAAGCAAGCTTAGATTTCCTTCATTACTATCCTTCATAATTTTGTCAACCCCTGGTGTGTGTGGGAATATAATACGGTTCGCGGTCGCAGCTGTTATGATTGTAATAATTTTGCTACACTTGAAATTTTTCACGAACGAATTTGCAGCATGAATAAAATTTCAAAAACGTTCAAGATATAGCTCTAATGTTATAAGTACATGAACTGCAGCAACATATTAAAGTTTAGCTTAACATAGAGAAGCAAAGATAGTGCTGACAGGCTAAAGTGTAGTGAACATGATTTAATGAATTTCGGCAATAAAATCAGAACGTATGTGACCGCTAAAACCTCGGTACCCACAAACGCTCCCGTATCATTATGAGAGTGGACATTTGCGTACGTTTGAATACATATACTTCCTTAGTTGTTATACATATGCATGGGAGATGAATGTGGATAGAGTGTTTGTCCTTAATTTACAAAATATCCTTCATTTCCTGCCGTTAGCAATTACCATATATAATGTAAGATACTCATTTGGTCGATTTTAATACCTCGGGTAATTGCTTAACTCCGGGATGAATTCGGGAATAAACGTTATGACAGTATCGTAGTTAATGGAATAAGCTAGCCTTGTGCCAGCATAAGAACTGCTCCTTGTTTTATTTTTTTTCTTAGCTAGCGGAAGATATCCCTAGCTGATACCATTCAAGCTAATCGTGATCAACTAAAGGCCATGCTAGTTACAATACATCCGTGAAGCAGAAACTAAATAGAATCTTTATTGATATGTGCGGATGTATGCTGGCAGAACGGAAAAAAAAGAATGTGGTAGTGAATTTATTGTATCCTTTTCTTTTCCCGGCAGCACATTCGATCATCATTCTCTCTGATCTAGTTATAAACCAAAATGAACTGAGCGCTAATACTGTATTCACCCTTAATCTTCACATTTATGGCCTTCTAAAAAATGTTTGAAAGATAACGAATGAAAAAACTGTTGCTGGTATTACGAAAAATTAATCCATCAACGACGACAAATCTAGAATTTGCTAAAATTCATACCTTTGCGAATCTTCAGCACTTGACATACTATTCCTTGAAGGCATTAAACCTAATTTTTTTTTTTTTTTGTAGAAGTATTTCAGTAAGTTGTAATAATAATAATAATAATAATAATAATAATAATAATAATAATAATAATAATAATAATAATAATAATAACTCTTTCACAGCTCACGTGCAGTAGAGGTTATGTAAAGTATTAATTTGTCTAACTTGCTCGAAATAACTCGAATCACTTTCCTAACGCTACTCAGTGATCCTGCCGAAAATATTGTTAATTATTTTCTTTTTTAATAAATTCTTATTCAGCAAACACGAACACTTGATGCAATCTACCTTAAGTGATTTGTAATTTGTCATAAGATGTTGGTAATATTTGGGGTATGCGTTTCCAGAACCAGGCATTATTTACAAATAGGGAAACCAGATATACATCACCTCCTTCTATCTTATTGCAAATTGTCTAATTGTTTCTTACCTGATTAACTCTCGTTTCCCGCCTCACTCAACCATATAATATATGAAACATTAATGTAAATCTTAAGGTTACAACAAGTTTGGGGTGAAAAGCTTGATGATATTCATCGCTTTCAAGACAATTTTCTCGTACATTTCAGACTTGTGCTCCTTGAAAATACTTTGTATCATCTAAGCATAAGGAAATCAAACTTTTCCTGTTTGTCAATCATTTTGGTTTTATAACTGATTGGAAGTAGTCATTGGAAAGATCATAACAGTAGCCAGGGGAGCCTGCTTACAAGAAACAGGGTATATATATCATTTTAATACCATTTACACTTCTGTTCCGAGTAGCTCCTCCAGCTGTACTGGAACTCATCCACGCCACCTGGTGGGTTTGATGGAGAGGACTGTCTCATCAAAAACTCCCATCCCTTGTGCTTCTTCCTCCTTTTTATGTTTATTATCAAATATCATTCTTTTCTTTCCTGTAATTACTGTCTCTAATCTTTGCACTCAAGAGTCGACGCACCTCTTTATCAGTCTTGTGTCTACTTTCAGACGGTATTTTCTTTCTTGCAGTTACTATCTGTAATCTAAATGCTCAAGAGTCAACGGATCTTTATCAGTCTTCTATCTGCTTTCAGCTCTAATTTTTTTTTTTACTTTTAACCTTCAGCGTTCATGGAGGACTTGCGTCCTCTGTCATTTGATCTCAGATCTGTCATCTGAAGGAAGAGATTTTAATGAAAAAAATATGGTTTGTGTTTGCCATTCGCGGCTTAAATTTAAAAAGGGAATCATTAAAGAACAATCGAAAGTATTTCTAAGTAGAAATCCATATTAGATATAAAACAAAAGAACAGGAATAAAAGCGACACTGAAAAGAAATGAAAGTGCCCAGGACTTGGAACAAAGTTAATTTTATGGGCCAAACTTTTAGTTTATCTTGAAAAAAGATTGAAGCCTTGAGAAAAATGACCCAAAAGTTATGACAAGGTAATATAAGCAAGAACGAAAGTGTAAAAATGACAGAATGTCAAAAAAGACTTAAAATGCTGAAAATTACTTCAAGTTTAGGACACATTTCTTGATGAGTCACTTCCTCGATATATCATGTTAACTTCTTTTGACTATGAAAGTTCGCATACAACATATTTACAGCACTTTATCAGTTTCAGACCTATGTACGGCTATTACAGAATGATTTCTTGTCATACAATGTTGAAATGGAAACGAGATAAAAAGATAGACAGAAAAGATCTAGGTAGTCATGACAAGAAGCACAGCAAGTGCAATTTACATAAATCTACATAAATCTTATCTACATAAAGCTATAAAGTTCTGGATATGACGGAGGGCCAAGAAATATCATTACACACGAGAGCATGAGTTCCAGGAAAATAAAGTTTGCAGGAAAAAGATTCCGAGTTATATTTGCACTAGATTACGCCTTGAAGCATCAGCAAGGTATTCATTCATATTTTCTTGGAGAAATAGTATTTTAAATATCATTTTCAAAAGAAGTAAACCCGTACCCACCTTGGCACATATGACAGTGTTATTTTATTTTTCTGAGTCATTTCTGCTAAAGCATGAGGGTTAAAAAAAAATAATTTCAATCGTGAAGTGACTTCAGTTATGAATGATTGTTAAAATACAACTCTTTTCTGGACGAGTATTCCTTCTAAAATTAGTCTTGTACATTGGTCTCAGTTTTAATGGTGTGTGTGCACACACACAAACACACACACACACACACATACACACACAATATGAGTCAATAGAAATAAATACGAAGGAAAGAAGTGGAAAATATTAGAAAAATTAGCAGTCATCGGTTGATGAGAAAATATTTGGAGGAAGCGTGAACAAAAGTCTTCAGGAAGAAACAAAGATATTTTGGCTAGACGAATGAAGCAAGAAGTGAAAGAGCAAACCGAATAAGAGGAAAAAGGAATAGTTTCAGAAATGTTGACAAAAAATACTTCAGTAAAATCTTGGTAACTTATGATTTTGAGGTAATGTTGGAAAAGTATAATGAAAGCTGGATCTATTTAGTTGAAAAAATGAGTGACAGCCTATATGCTGCTTCGAGTATTGCTTAGATATCTCGGGAGGATATGAATCAGTGAAAATACTGTTCAGTGAGATGCCTTGTATGGAATGATTAATGATATGTGGCATCATGGTAATGCTGGTAAATGAGTCGTGACTAGAACGTGTCTGCCATCTTTGAAAGAAAGGCCATCGGAGAGTGGACAAAAAGAATAATTGGAACCTTTTACCAAATATAGCGAAAGAAAATGGAGATTTTTACTGAAACATAAATGAACTCACAGTACCTCGAAGTTTTCGTGGCAAATACTAACTAATAAATTTGAAATGATGATAGAAACAACGAAAAGATAAATATTGTTGGCTGAGCTACGGGGAGATTTGTATGAATCAATTATTCATTATGAAACGGTTGTGTGACTGGTCTCAGTAAACCGTAGAATTGATTACACTGCCATATATGGATCTTGAGTAACCATGTAATATAATGGCAGAGAATAGAGAAGCAATTTGAATGTACTCACTGTGATCCCAGTGGACGTTAATCTGCTAACATGAATGTGACTTTCATTTTCATATATGATTGCATGATGATCTGCAAAGACGTAATGTCCTGTTTATCGCAGAAATAGGTGACTCTAAAGAGCGTTTACATAAACCTGCTAAATTTTTCTTCCGGATGAAACGAGGAGGAAAATAGACGAAGAATGATCAATAATGGGAGAGAGAAGAATGAAAGGATGACTGAACGGAAGTACGAACAAATTAGAACCGGAAATTTCGAGAGACGAAGGAAAGGTTGCAGAAAAGTATGTAAGAGCAGAACTCTGAAGTCGACACATATTACGAGCAAGGTTATGACAGCATATGAAAGTCATTGCGATGAGGTGCAGGATTTTATCATTAATCAAAATAACAAGGAAGGAGGTGGTTGATTTTTCATGTTAGTTCAGCAAATATCAAGGATTACAATAGGTTGAAGGAGGAAGAGGTGAATTACAAGGCAAGTGCGGTATAAAAGAAGAGGAAGTTCTATAGAAGATATGATGTAGAGACACTCTTAGAGAGGGAAAATTTGCCATCTTTGAAGACATTCTTGTGCTAGGTCTAAAGAAATTGAAGTGGCCGCAGAGATATTAAAAAGAAAACGCACTTATGTTAAAAAAAACATGGGAGTATAGAAAAAGGCAGTGAAAGATGCAGCCAAAGGTATAATTACTCAAGTAGAACTGACATTTTGATAACGAAGCTGCTGCGTATATTTATGAAGCAATTTCAGTGAGGAAAAAGTTAATTTCACTGGAGTTCCTTTTCAACCAAAGGTTAAAGGATGAAGGTGACAATGACTGCCACTAAACTTTTCCTCTGAAGTCTAATGATGACCAATTAGTGTTCACTATTCCTTATTATATATATATATATATATATATATATATATATATATATATATATATATATATATATATATATATTATATATATATATATATATATATATATATATATATATATATATATATATATATATATATATATATATATATATATATATATAAGTATACACACGAATGTATATATGTGTATGTATGTATGCATAAATATATTATTATATATATATATATATATATATATATATATATATATATATATATATATAAACAATGCAGTTACACCACTGTTTAAGTATATGATTGTTAAAGAAAACTTTTTTATTTACACTTTTGTCGATTTTCAGTACAAACAAGCGCTTTTTAGGCTTATGATTAAAACATTTACGATTTTACTTTTCAGTTTCTAAAACTCTTGTGTTTGATATATATATATATATATATATATATATATATATATATATATATATATATATATATATATATATATATATCAATGTGTTGATTGGTTGTATTTATAGCATATACCACACATTACCACAATGCAGATGCACCACCGTTTAAATAAATATGATTGTTAAAGAGAGTTTTTTTTTATACGTTTAACGGTTTTCAGAATAGACGAGAGCTTATTAAGCTCATGATTAAAGCACTTGCGACTTCACATTTCAGTTTCCTTCTAAAAACTCCCGAGAGGGAGAGAGAGAGAGAGAGAGAGAGAGAGAGAGAGATAGAGAGAGAGAGAGAGAGAGAGAGAGAGAGAGAGAGAGATTTTCCGTAATTCAATACTCTTGTTTTTACGTAACGAAAAAGAAGCAAAACAAAGGGAATATGGTCTTAATTGACGACAGCTGTCACTTCATAGCAGAGATAATAGAACACTGGAACACAGAAGGCGGGAGTCTTCAAGGCACGATTGTATTTATATACTTGTCCTTTATTATTTCTAAGGTCCCTCCTGTTTTCTTAATTAGTGTCAGTCCCTTACGTTAATTTCTTTTTTTTGGATTACTGATAATTCTCCGAACTTTTTATTCCACGTCTCATACTTTTCATTTAAATTTTCGTCTGTACTGAAAACCGTTAAACGTGTAGATGAAGAAGTTTTTTTTTATTAAACTGTGGTGCATCTGCATTGTAGTAATATATATTATGTGATATAAACACATCCAATTGCCATATTATATAAATATAAATATAAATATATATATATATATATATATATATATATATATATATATATATATAATTCTTTATATAGGGGTAAAGTTAAGATGTTGACAAAGATGTACGGAGTGTGAGAATCTCTTTAATTGTGCAAATTGAAATTTTTCCTGAACGCATGGGATTAACGCCATATAAATCTTCTTTGTATCTTCATACTTTCACCATGCATATAAAATAAATAAATAAACATATATGTGAATAATATATATATATATATATATATATATATATATATATATATATATATATATATATATATATAGTATGAAGATACCAAAGAAGATTTATATGGCGTTAATCCCATGCATTAAGGAAAAATTTAAATTTCCTCAGTTAAAGAGATTCTCACATTTCGTACATCTTCATCAACATCTTAACTTTCCCCCTGTGCATATAAAGAATTCGCGATACTTCATAATAATGTTCTATCTCCGCTCCCCATCGAAATGGGTGGAGAAAGATGACATTTTTCCATTGATCACTCACACACCCACACCCACACCCACACATAAATACCCATACACAAACAGACACACACACGCACACACATAGGCACACACGCACCCACAAACACACAAACAGATGCACACACACATATGCACACACGCACCCATAAACACCCAAACAGATGCACACACACACACACACGTACATAGCCACACACACATATGCACACACGCACCCACAAATACACAAACAGATGCACACAATCACACACACATATACACACACGCACCCCA
>NC_089741.1:56701857-56711857 GCF_040412425.1 Macrobrachium rosenbergii
AATGACATTGCGATTAAGAGAGATACTAGGCTTCTAGCTGATGCACAAACCATTCACAGACAAAATGCTGAGAGAGAGAGAGAGAGGGAGAGAGAGAGTCTGTTTGCCGAATTGTCTTACTACCCTAGACCTCATACAGGAAATTTTCTTTATTTTACATTAATGAATATATATAGTTATTCTGCATCAAGCGCTGGTTTGACCTAAAGATCCTGTATGAATAAGATCAAATGAATTACAAATAATGCGAGATATAAGAAATTCACTATGATGTCAGTCATGAAAAGTTTTATTCATAACACTATGCAAACATTTGACGTAATTCACAATTGTAATGTTACAAATGCTCTTGGTGTATTTTCTTAGACCTACGTTTACAAATAACAGGAAAAAAATAGTAATAGTTACAAATGCTGATGGCCTTGGGAGTATAATAGCTATACCTTTAATTTTGTAACATAATGCTGCAATATCAGAGTAAAACGAACAATCAAACTGATTTGGAAAATGCATGGAATGTGTCTAATACGCCAGCAACATGCGCTGAGTGGGACATTGCCAGACGGTACTTTCATAGGCTGTTGTAAGAAAGATTGTTGCAATATTTCTTTTTTTTTAAGTAAGTTTACATTGCTTAGGTCAATAGAGGCACACTGGTTCAGCACTCCGCATCGCAAGGGAAGTGCAGTTTCAAGTCGCTTGTTATATAAATACAAGAACAGCTATGCCGAAACATAAGTAAAGTAACACCTATGATCATCGCCATGTTCATTTCGATGACATCATTGTGTGCATGATGGTAAAGCTCATATTTCATACGAACCTAAGCGATCTATTGTGCAATTGCTTCTGTAAATGTATTTTTCTGCATGGCATGTCATTTTATTCTTATGCTTGGGCAGGGGAAAATGTCATAGTAAGGCAGTGAGTGGTTCCTAAGGGTTGCTGAAGGAGGAAATAGTATAGGCTACCTTAATCTAATAACGGAAGAGTGATGTTGTAGAGGAATTCCAAGTCTGCCTGTTTCCCCGTTAAGTGCACAGTGGCGTAGCTGGCAATCCATCACTGGTGGGGGCGACTAGGTGGGGCCAAGATTTTTTTTTTTGGGGGGGCAAAGAAAATTACACAAAACTAATGTTCCAGTTCTGTACATAATAACTAAAATATGTGAATGAAGTAAAATAATAGTATTAGCAATTAGTAAACCTGTATTTGAAATTATAGAGCTCAATTTTCAATTAATTAATTTTCAACTCTTACTGTTTGCAAATGTATCAAATATTGTAATGTAAATTTCCTCACAACCTTATATTCAACACTTGGCTAATTTCTATCATCACGTTTTAATTTTCAACTATAGTATAACATCCTTGTCATGTAAATATATCAAAATAGTGCATATCATCAGTAACAAAAAAACTTATGACCCTCCAAAATCTCTTCAAAATTTCAACCTATCCCGTTCCCTCTTCTTCATCTCCTCTCCCTGGAAAGTAACTCTAAGCAGCAGTAGCAAATTGCATTGCACTTATTCAAAACTGTAACTGTAGTTTCAGTCACTTCATACATAAATAGATAACATTAAGTGTGGATCAAAATATCATGAACAAACATGTTATTTGTCTTAAAAACCTATAATTCTACTTTTGACCACCAAAGGGTTAAAGTCTAGCTATAAAGGGAATTTCAACTGGGGGGGGGGGGGTGCAGTGGGAGGGTCAAGCATCTGACTGGGGGCGGCCGGGCCCCTCTGGCCCCCCATAGCGACGCCACCGTAAGTGAACTGCACACAACCAATAATCTGTCTTATTTGTGTAAGAAAATATTTATTTAAGAATTATTTTGTGGATAGTTCCTTTGAAACAGATGCTCTGCATCCAAGGGATGAATGTCGGAAAGATGAACCACCGTTCAGTGTATTGTTCATTAGGAAGGTTCAAGGTAAGAGCCTTCGGTACGAATTAGAACTTGCATCTATGTGGCACCAATCTCCTTACAAACGACTTCATGGGGTGTTATTGCATCAGCTGTATTCCTAAAGAGTAGCTAGGTAGGGAAAGCTTCCCTTCCTCTTATTACTTAGCTATGGAATAGTTATACAGTCTAAAGGCCTTATATTTATCTTAAAATAAAAGTTGATGTTGTAAAGTATTTCATTTTATTAAAGAGACATTTTCAAAACTTTTTTTTTTGTCATTATAAAGAGAGAAAATGTTTAATTTCAAGGTACGTTACGAGAACCAGGCGTAAAAACATTTTAAATCATCTAACATCTACAATGACTCATTCGTTATCCCCATAAGTTCTAGAGTTAGCAATCGTCTTTGCCTATATGCGAATGCTTGAAGTTTATCAAGGAAAAATGGAAATCATCATCATCCTCATCATTATCGCTTCCACCGACTTGTGACTCAAGGAGCCTCTGTTAAACTCCGCCAGTCATGTCCTTCCTGTGCTTTCACTTTCATGAATCTCTACTGATATCCAGCCTCCCATTTCATGGTTCTCATAGAATTATAAGACTGAAATTTATACCCACCTCACCATCTGAAGTACTGGTGTCTTTTCTGCCTTAATCCTGTGCCTTCTTATTGAAATATTTGAGAGAAAAATGACTCAGGGACCTTTCTAAAGCCGACGGAACCGTAAGAAAGTCGTTGTGTCTTCGTGACTTCCTACACATTAGCTCAATCTCATTGTGCCAAGGTGAGAGAGCAATCTATTTGTTTGCCTATTCACCATCAGTCTGCAATCACCATTGCTCAATAACAACTGGATCCCAATACAGCGGCCGTTTTAAATGCGGGAGAGAATTGTATCACTGCGAGTTCATCGAAAAGAGCAGCATTTACGCGCATGCAGTAATTAGATTTAGATGTATGAGTATTGCATGCAACACGTCCAGAAAATTATCCGATTTAATGGAGTATTTTCTTTTTAATGTTTCCCGACCGTCTGGCAATTAAGCCAGATTAGCGCCACGGTTTATATTCATTGTATCGAAACCATTTTTCCATAGAACTAATTCCCGTGGTGGGAGGAAAATGTAAGGAAATTTAGAAGTGACCGAATATAAAAGAAAATAAATTCGTGATTCCCAAATAACTCCGTGATTCTAACTTTAGACCCACAGAATTTTTATGCATAAATTCCCTCACTACATTAACACCCCGCTGACTTTAATGGATTATGTCAACATCGGCCACGAAGAATTTAAATAAAGTCGGGGAACAAGGTGATTGTTGTTGATTGTTGTTACTGTTAGCAAAACAATCCTTCATTATAAAAACGCTACGTTACGAAGAAAAGTTTTCAGGGTCAGCTCTATGATTTTACAGTACAATTGCTTAACCACATAAATACACATAAACACATACTCCCCCTCTCTCTCTCTCTCTCTCTCTTTCTCTCTCTCTCTCTCTCTCTCTCTCTCTCTCTCTCTCTCTCTATATATATATATATATATATATATATATATATATATATATATATATATATATATATATAATATATATATATATATATATATATATATATATATATATATATATGTATGTATGTATATATGTATGTATGTATGTAATGTATGTATGTATGTATGTATGTATGTATGTATGTATGTATAAATCGGATGTTTAGGTTTCATTATAACCCACCCCCGCTTACACGATATCCTGAGCTTGGTGCGAGCTTCTAGATATAAATTACTGGAATGAGGTTGCTAGACCTAAGCCCATTTCCCGCAGAGGCTCAATGTTAATTTGAAGTCATCCACCCAGTGAATGACCAAGTGACAACAAGTAACGTAAAAATATATATTTTTTAAAGTGTAAATTTTCGAGCAAGAATAACAGGCATGAATAAAAAATGAATTATCAAAAACTGTCTGAGAGCCAACAACGCTCATCGCTGAAAAAATAATCCATCTCTCCATTTCCGTAATGCATGAAAATCATTTGAAGTCAGCTCTCTCTCTCTCTCTCTCTCTCTCTCTCTCTCTCTCTCTCTCTCTCTGCGACGCTCGGTTGCGGAAGTAATTGGCAATTGCGCCTCAAACTAGAATAGTTTTCGATGAATGGATGTTTTGCCACTGCACTCTCAAAGTTTCCATTTTTATGTCTCTCCTCAACGGTGCCATCAACACGTCGCCCTCAGAATTTTCCCTTGCGGTGAAATGGCCAGTCTGTCTGTTGATATATATATATATATATATATATATATATATATATATATATATATATATATATATATATATATATATATATATATATATATATACTATACACAATATATATACAGTATATAAAATTATATATATCCACGCCAGTCACCATACACCCCTTTCCTCCAGGAAAGGATGGCGCCAGAAGGTATTATTAACCTTTCGATTCTCATCAAACCTTTTGGGCAAGGGTGCTAGCGCCATACCCTTTTAACTGTGGTTGCGACCACCATAGCTACGGAACGCCAGGTACCTAATTCACCGCTTGGACTGCGAGAGAGACAAGGGGTTTCTAAGTCCTCATCCAGGAATCGGATCTTGTTCCACTCGATTTATAGGCGAAATTGATGCCGATTTCACCACTATTAATTATATATATATACTCGTATATATATATATATATATATATATATATATATATATATATATATATATATATATATATATATATATATATATATATAGAGAGAGAGAGAGAGAGAGAGAGATGCTTTGACCGGATATATATGCATTTTTTGATAGCCATATCGACTTTTAAACTTTTCTGTTTCCTTAAACTTTGCAGATACGATTATCATTGCAAGCCTTAAATACCGATGAGAAATGAGAGAAGGAGTTTTCCTTGGTGAGATTCAAACCCGCACCCGCTAGGTAGACGAGGTTAGCGCTAATTCATGGTAAGATTAATCCTGCTACGGAAGTATAATTCTTATTCTTCAAATATTTATCACTCTGATTCAGGGATTGTAAACATAAAGTATATATAAAATATATGTATGTGTGTGTTCACACATACACACACATATATATATATATATATATATATATATATATATATATATATATATATGTCTGTGTGTTTGTGTGTGTGTGCTTGTGTTTGTGGGGGTGGGGTGTGGCGAGCACGCACAGGTTTGCACAGCTAGTTACTGAAGGGCATCAGAGGCAAGTCATCGCAAACCAAATTCGTTCTTTACCTAAAGAGGTAATTGGATATTGGATTCCATGTTCTGAACTCAGTTTATCGATTTTTATTGGTATGTCCAAGTCCCTCTAGAATCCTTTGAAGACAGTCTCTCTCTCTCTCTCTCTCTCTCTCTCTCTCTCTCTCTCTCTCCGGGTACGGTGTCCGATTCTGAAAATGGAAGAGGAGAGAAGAAAGAGCGCGTTCCCTAAAATCCGGAATGCCTCTGTTGACTTAATCAGTTAATTTCGTACCTAGTTGTCTGTCACCTGTTATGGTTCAAAGCGGTGGCAGAGAGAGGGAAAATACTGGGTGTGAATGTTCATTGCTCCTTTCAAATGTACATCACCAAAGGACCTCGACGAGGTAATCTAACCTCTCGGGGTGAAATCATTTCTCTCTCTCTCCCTCTCTCTCTCTCTCTCTCTCTCTCTGTCCCCACGTAGGGGGGTATAGTGCCGTCAGTGCACCTCATCAGTGCACCTCATGCGGTGCACTGTAGGCATTATTTAGATTCTTTGCAGCCTCCCTTCGGCCCCTAGCTGAACCCCTTTCGTTCCTTTTACTATCCATCCTTTCATATTCTCTTTCTTCCATCTCACTTTCCAGCCTCTCCTAACAGTTGATTCATAGTGCAACTGCGAGGTTTTCCTCCTGTTACACCTTTCAAAACTTTTACTGTCAGTTTCTGTTTCAGCGGTGAATGACCTCATAAGTCCCAGCGCTTGGCCTTTGGCCTAAATTCTATATTCAGTTCTCTCTCTCTCTCTCTCTCTCTCTCTCTCTCTCTCTCTCTCTCTCTCTCTCTCTGTAATAGTGGATACATAATCATTTGTAAAAATTTGTTAATAACGTTTTAATTTTTTAGTTAGTCGATGAAAATATAGTTTGCTTAAATGTATTTCGACGAATATCTTGAAGAAATCCTAGCTATCAATAAGAGTTTCCATTGTCATTATTAAGCTTACGTTTTTTTCTCTTTTTCATTTTCTTTATGCCGACCAGCCTGTCACATAGCGCAGCACGTATGCCTGTCTATATCGAGGTCAGTCATGATTCATCCTCCACAAAGGAATTCCTCATGGCAGTGTGACTAGCTCACCCTAGTAGTGTATCAGATTGCGGGCTTTAGAAACAGAATATTGGGATCTTTCCTAGATAGTCACACCCAAAAGTTTTCTGAGATCGTTATCTAGGACTAATATTTCTTGGGTGTCATTATCTTGATAAAATTTACAGTCTTTTGTTCATGTTTTTACGGTATTCCCAACGGGCTAGTACTAAACACGTCGCAAAGGTGGACACATACCAGGTTAAAACCGTGGGGGTCACTATCTAGGAAAGATCCGAATATTGTTCTGTTTTTCTTTAATTTACTTTTTAATAGTTACAAAGAGGCTATATTTAGTAACTGTTGAATTAATAATTAATTTCTTATGTAGTTCGACGTAACTAATAATTCCTGTTTTTCTTTCATAAACAGAAAGTCCAATAGACAAGAATTTTCATGTCTTAGGATGCAATTATACCGCTTGCTAGCTTTATTCTGCCCCACCTGAACGAAAGCTCGTCCCTTGTGGCTCGCAGAGTTTAAACTAGTCTGATATGACCACTTTCATCTGATGGAAGTCTTCGCTATTGTTTGAGATATAAAGTAGCATTCTTTGTCGACTATTTTCTTACCATCTCATTAGTGAAATAGTTGGCTAGTCACCTGATTTCTAAACGGATTTTCATATCAACTTTCAGAAGATAAAAGCACTGTGATTCGGCTCTTGATCTGTAATCAGTGCATCCAAAAAAATACCATGAAATGTCGCAATAGCTTGTGTGTGTGTGTGTGTGTGTGTGTGTGTGTGTGCATGAGTGCCCCTGGTCTTAAAAATTCATGGGCATGATTGTATTAAAGGTGATGCATTGAAGCTGCATCACCTGCTCACGTGAATCGGTTTTGCTTTCAGCTTGCTCACATTTCATTCTATAATTACAACTATGAGGTGAGACTGAATTATTAATTATCTGATATCAGTAATCCTAGTTGCTGGATGATGAAATTTAGTCGAAGTCCCTGTTAACTCTGCAATATGCAGTAATTATTTCTGCTGCTGCTCGAATGTATTTGTATTACAAACAATGGAATACGGTCCGCTTGTTGCCATCATGCCGACAAATTGGAGTATTATGAAATGCATATATCAAACCATTTCTCTTAAGGCGGAGTCGCATCGCTACGAAACGAAACTATTTTTGTCTAGAGGTTTGCAACGAACGAACTTGATTGATTGCTACGTTGTACGATTAATATTTGTCACTGCAAAAGATTTCTAGATCTAAAGGAAAGTTTCTGACAAACTATAGACAGTAAGGACATCCTATCGGTTGCTTGATACAGGCTGCATGTATTAGGTAGATAGTTTGCATAGCATAGGTTCTGTGGATAGTCACTGCCAATTGATGGTTAATTCTATAAAGGGTTGTGGTGCCATATATTTTTTTAGTTACAAGAACTGACACAGGTGATAAAATACACTAGTGATTACATGTTTTTAAGTGAGAGAGAAGTTTCAGAAAAAGTGCGCAGTCATTCACAATACAAAGTATTTGACACAACAGTCCTCGTAAATACAAAAGATTTAAGTTTCTCTTTTCCCCTTAATTCTTCATTTAATTTTTGTGAGCTTGTCCTACAGTGGTCTCTGAGATAGTAGTTTTAGGAAGATTGCCTAATAATTAAAAAAAAAACATAGTATTTAACGAAACAAATCTCGCAAATGTAAAAGAATCAAGTTTATCTTTTTCCCCTAATCTTTATTCAGTTGAGCCTTTCACCTTAAGAACACGTTGCGAAAAACATGGGTCGATCTAGAATGCGTGATCCAAATCCACAGACCCTAAAGTCTCGCTATTTTGTCTTCCGCGGTGAGACTGATTTGACCCCCGATCAGCCACTGCAATTACGATTCAGGCTCAGGGGAAGATGTCATGTTATGATTAGTTTTAACCTTGCAGCTAACTCCCAGATCACGTATCTAGTCTCCCGTCGGGGATTACTTTAGCTCTTTTCATAAGGATGCATTCAAGAGGGCACGCGTGGATCGACAGACGAGCGTACATGTGCACTTACACTTGTGTATGTATGTTGTTATGTATGTATGTAGGCAGATTGGATATTTAGATTAATTAGATTTACTCTTCAAGTGAGAACATTTTAGGTTTCTTAAAATATAAAAAAGTTGATTGGCATATTACCAGTATTCCTTTTCAGAGGATGGATTTAGAAACTAATAAAGCAGGAGACTACGCACATAATTCAAGATATTACCTTTAAATAATTATCTAGAAACCCAAATAAAGATAAGTGGAAGTTATCGTCAGACTGGTTTTATGTAGCAGCAACAACTGTCTATAGATACGAAAAACTAAGCTTTCCACATCATAAAGTTAATCGTTTCGATCGCCAGGTGACTCAAATATTTTAGGGAAGAAAGAATCTCATTTTTAATCATTTAAAAAATGTATGTCTGCAACGTTTAGTCCCATAAGACTGCTCATGATATCTTAGATCATGAATAAGGTCACTACAAAGATTTTGAGGAAGACAGGTCAAACCTGTTCTCAGTAACTTTTTCAGCTGAAACTTTTTCACTGCACTCGTGTGATTAATTTTTAAAACCCTCGATCCATTCCTTCTTTTGTATTGTGTTATTATGATTGTTATGAAATCGCCAGAACGCTAACATTTTGTGTTCCTTAAATCCGTAGTGTTCGATACTACATTTATTGCATAAACAGAAACCGAAGATCCTTGAGACACTGGGCTAATTCAGTGTAAGTGCAATAAAACCTTATCCTTATTGTTTGCCGCTCTTTTGTGACTGCAGTATTCCGCCGCCAAGTTGCTAAATCTGATTTCATATTGAAGGCAATGACCTTATCATCAAATTAAAAAGAAGAACTGACACAGGTGATGATATACACTAGTGATTACAATAACCGAATTGCTCAGGGTCAAGCAAGCAGGTGTAAGTGAAATTGTACACCGCTATTTAGCTAGAAATGAGCAAGGGACTTACAGTACTGATTTAGGTTGTTACATGTACTAGTACTTTATGTTTTATCTATTTTCGGAAATCACAGCCCTCAAAATCATCGTATTATTTTTTCATTAAATAATAAGCATTGGCATTCGTATATATATATATATATATATATATATATATATATATATATATATATATATATATATATATCATCTACACACACACACATATATGTGTATGTGTGTGTCAATGTAACACAATGCTAAGCCAGAATGATACTGCCACTGTCAAATAAATAATGCGTTTTTATATCAAAGATTCAGAATACGTCCTGCAGCTATCACCAGAGAAAGAAAAGAATAAACCAGAAAGTGCGCAACAGATGCATTGATACCACAATGTATATGCTTTACTTTCACACACATATACATATACATATTCGGAAATTACGCATAAAAAGATTAGTAGAGAACAAAAGAGATATGTTTAAAGTCAACTGAAAATACTTAAATACAATAGAGTATATTCATTATTAGTTAAGTTGGTTTCAAAAGATACGGAACTTGGAAATGCACGGAGGCAATTTAGTGTTGTACCTAAGATCTCGGGGTTTAGGTGGATTTGAAAGTAAACTTATAAACAATTGAAAATGTCTGAACACCCTCAAGTATGTACAGTGCGAGGAGTGGCTGAACAGACAACGTAAAACCTTTAAGCTCTGCTTTATTTCCTCTTCTAAGTAAAGTTGTTGCAATGAGACGGTCAGTTTCAACC
>NC_089741.1:56721857-56854357 GCF_040412425.1 Macrobrachium rosenbergii
TCTTTGAAATTATATACTGTATATATCTTATTTGTTGTTTCCTTCCTTTTTCGTTTTCCAGATTTTTTTTTATTTTATTTATCTCCTTTCGCTATGTCTTGGTATATGGGAAATGCTTTGAAAGAATTTCATCATTTGTCTTGATGCTTGTCTTTATGCCATTTTATCTCAGCGATGGTAACGATGATGGAAATTAAATTTCTAATGTCATAGTTTTCCTCCAGAAGAGACTAATTAACTTTAAGCTAGCCTTAATGAAAATTTTATAAAGTACACTTCCAAAGATTTGTCATGTAACCTTTATCTGCTGGCAAACAATGGCTGTCAACGTAAGGGGCGGGGTGTTAAATCCTTCCTTCCATGTTTTCATTTTCATAAAAGAAGTACTTTAGCTTTCACAGTGAAACGCCAAATTCTTTATAACATAAGGGACTGGTTTTATATAACGATTGCAGCTTTCTTGAATTAAAAAGAGAACATATTTTTCGGGTACATATAATATGTACAGTGACTGAGACAATAAGTTTTATTGTCAATAGAGAACACCCGGAGTAGTAACGTATTATTATTATCATTTATTACTCCAAATGAAGACGTATGTATATGGAGCATGGCCAAAAGGCCATTGCATTGCAAAGCAAGCACCCTAAATGAAACTCAATATTGGTATAATATATACATTGTAAATATACACAATGTGTCTTGCTATAATAAACAAGAAAAAAATTTTGTTTTATTATTCTCAACAGCATTCGTCAAGTCTATGAGCCAGCTTTCAAAAAAATTAAATGCCTACACGTGTAAAAAGATAATGGACCAAAACGATGAAAATCACAGTCAAAGGCAAGCTGAAATGAACAATATACCACGCACAAGGGAACAGTCTAAGAAAAACAAAAACTCAACATGAAAGAAAGTAAAGTGATTGTCTATGAAAACGTTACCATTGTTGATGAAGGAACCTGTTTCCCTTATCGGGCATATTATCTCTTTGTTTGCTCAGTGCACAAAGTCTGGAAGACATTTGGTCGAAACAGTGGGGAAAAATCAGATAACAAAGGCTTACGTAATATCTGTGACGATTCGGTAGCTACGAAGGTTACTTGAGGAAAAGAGCTTTTTAGTTCTTTCTCTTTTTGAAGAGAGGCGGCTTATCATTACTTATGAAGGGAAGTCCATTTACGAACTTGGTATGCAGGTCAGTTGTTTTTTAAATTCGTTCCCGTCTACGTCGCTTTGTTAAAAAAAAATCAGTTCATAGGATAAAATCCCAGAGATGAAACCAAAATATAGATAGCTTTGTGTACATTGGATGTTTAATATGTTTATCAATGAGATGATGCGTCAGGTCAGGAAAACTATGTGAATGCTAACTCTAACAATTGCAGAACTTGTCACGACGTTTATTGTGGGCAGCTATTCACCCTTTAACAATATTCACATATCTCAGTTACAAAGTAACTTCTAACACTATAAACAACAATATAGTGTTGCAGAAGAGGAGTGAAATTACCTGATATAAAGAAACATAAAATTGCGATATATTCATACTTTTCATTCACATCCGATCAGTAAAATGTTCGCAATCTCAATAGTCATGCATGAACGCTACAGATTTCAACAACAGAGCTTAACCCCATCTCTCAAAGTTTCATCTTTCAAACACAACCTTATTTTGTTGATTCTTCTCCGATTTCCTATCCTGCAAATTTTTTCATTCTATCTCCAATATTCGTTGGTGTATGATTTCGTCATGACGTAGTTATGCAAATTCCACCCATTTCTTACACTCCTAAATAGCTCACATTCAAAACCTATACTATGATACATTGCTGCGTGACAGCAAGGTTAAATGCCTATTGCGCACCTCTTTGCAACGTATACATGTACTGCACTTATACTTGATATCCAAAATTAAGGTAAGATTTCAAATAGTATTTGTGTATTCTTTCATGTACACGCCAGTCGACGACAGTGGAGTGCAATCTGATAGGATGTAGTTAGTGGTCGTATATAAATGAGAGAGAGAGAGAGAGAGAGAGAGAGAGAGAGAGAAATGATGAGGAAAAAAGAAAAGAAGAGAAAAGAAAAAAAGCCGGCCGCATTGTCAACAATGATAAAAATCGAGCTCGATGTCAGCACAGGGCACAACTCCCAGCCAAGTGGGTCCTCCACTCAACAAACAAACGTAGCGGCCGGTGTTAGGCATCTGGACGGAATGTCGATTGTAACGTATAAAGACACGGTACAGGCCGTTGAATTAGAAGGAATTTCTTAATCAAGGAAAACTTACAACCAAAGGCTCTTATATGGCTGTAGACTGTTCGCACTCCATCGGAGGAAAGGGGAAGATGCCTGGACTGTATTTTCTCGTTGGGTAATGGCGAGGAGACTAACAAGGAAATTATGGTTTCTATGAATTCATTCTGTATGTTTTTTCTTTTTTTTCTGTAAAGGAGAATATAGACGTGCCGTGATACTCAAAATTTGATAAAAGGAGGAGGAAGCAAAGGTCTGTGCAAACGCAGAGGGAGGAAAAAAATTGCGGAATTTGGACATATAATTAAAGATTAGACAAGCATATGCAAAAGGTAAAGCGAAAAAAAAGTATGTTCCCAGGGACTGAATAATGATTAATATCGTACACGGAATATTCGTGGAAAATTTCATAAGGTTTTACTAGTGATGAATATTAGTTTTCCCGATTTAAGAATAATTGGAAATTATATGAGCTATTTAGTTTACAAGTCGGTTAGAGATTAGTGTTATACCTCACAGATCAAGATTCACTAACACGGCATAATCGAGATGTAAGTGGTGAACATTAGCAAATAAGTATCCAAATATTTTAATAATGGCGTGAAAAGGATAAAAGATGTCGCGTATACTGCACTTAGTCATTTTTCTTTAATGAACTTTAAAACCACCCTTGTCTGTTCAAACGATTTTCTAGGATATAATAATAGGGTATAAAAATAAGCGAAGGCTTGTTAAAGAGAGATAAAAAAAAACGGGGTAAATATTAAAAAGTGTGAAACAGAACAAAACCAGTATAAGATGATTATAAAATCTGTCATAATAATTGTACATTACCAAATATATAATGGAATTTACAATGTAGTCGATATTTGACGATTTATTCCACGCTGCTAAAAATGTTGGTTAAAATGAATGACCAGGCAGCTACACTGAAGCGATATAAGGCTTTGCGCAAAGGAGATTTGCCTTTTAGGTGGTTATTCTTGTTTTCCAGCTGAATGATTGTCATGACATATCCGGACGGCGTGTACAATGGCTGGAAGGTTGATCATTTTAAAAAACAAAGCTCATTACTCCCTTTTTGGATACTCTCCCTTTCTTCCAAAATATAAATGAGGGTCTCCTAATCTTTTCACACAATTAATTCTCCTTCCCTTACCACTATCTATCTGTTAATCTATAACCATCTAATTATCTCTCTTAGCAAAATGGAAGTCTCTCTCTCTCTCTCTCTCTCTCTCTCTCTATCTCTCTCTCTCTCTCTCTAAATATATATATATATATATATATATATATATATATATATATATATATATATATATATATATATATATATATATTTGAACGTCTCTTGAACGATCCTTCTATATTCCACATTCATATACTCCAAGTTTACCACTACTAAAATCTATTTCCTCAATTATCACTGCTGACATCATGTGACTTGAATCCGGGCTTCTGTCCGAGAAGCATTGCCGCACAGTTCCGAGCAACACCCAGTTTTAAAAGGAAACTGAGTTCTGAAGGACCGGGTTATTAATGGTAATGCAACGTACTAGGTAATAGGTACAGCAAGCGCAACCGTTGCACACAAAAAAGTGAGACCACAAAACGATGAGACGGAATTGTCGTGTCGTGCATTAGCATAGGCATTGCGTTTAACATTCCTAAAAAGAGTTTGCGCAAGTTGTTCGCTGTCTCCATGAGTGCGTTATAGCATTATGGATTTCAGTTAGTGCCATGTGTATATACGTACCGTGTGGTTGACTGGTTTATACTGACCTTACGCAAAACCTATCCACTCAGAATGGAATTGTTGCAAAATCACGAAAACCCTTAACCGGCAGCTGCAGTCATATTTAGGATTTACTATACATACATACCGGCACATGCACACATACACACACACACATATACATGTGTGTGTTTGTACGTGTATATACTGTATATATATAAAAATATCTATTTATCTATATGCACACACCTTTTCTGTGAGTCAGTTTTATGCATTTGGTGTATGCATATATATATATATATATATATATATATATATATATATATATATATATATATATATATACATACATACATATATATGTGTATATATATATATATATATATATATATATATATATATATATATATATATGTATATACACACACCAAATGCATAAACTGACTCAAAAAGAGGTACATTTTCTGTCCAGACATGCCTACGAATACACCGTTATATAACCTGCGGCCAGCGCAAATCAGAGACAAGAATCCAGGAGAAGAATTATTTTCGCTCGATCACTAACAAATGTAGGACACCGATATCCCACACCGTCAAGGACAATGTAACGGTCGGAATTTGTCACTTCGTCGCGTGTTAAAACCAAGAAAAATCTCCGGAGTGTGCGAAGGGAATGTAAAAGAACCCGCTGCAGAGGCGCAATAACCATTAGCAGGAAGAAGATGTCGCCTGAGATTGCTATCACGTTTAGCATAATGTCTTGCCCTATTGTTTCAGGTGTTAGAAAAGCTGACATAGCAAGAGATGCGTGTACCATAGCAACAGAGACAGCGATGGCTGATATACAGTTATGACTACCTCCCTCTTTCTCATGCGAGGTCCATCTTAAAACTATTAACTAACATTTAAGGTGCCAATTAACACCGAAGTGGAGTGAAGCAAAGGGCTTAATGAGGGAACTTGACTCATTTACTCTCGTCCTCAAACATCAGGAACTTGGCTCTCAGGGAACTTCCGCCGTGCATCACACGATAGCTCACAGAGGAACAAGCACTGTGTACAAACAGGTAAACAGGAGCATGTTGACAATTATGTATGCCTTAGTATTCATGATGTGTACGTTATGTACACACTAGGAGTAACACACAACTAAAGATAATCAGCTAAACAAACATATATGGTTACTGAAGATAAATAGGACTAATTGCCAAGTATTGCTGCATCCACAATACGAGCTAAGAAACCTTTCGTTTATATCTAAATGAACGAAGAAAGATCGTTCCTTACGTCATCATCTGCTGGAAAAAAAGAGAAAGTGAATGTTGCGTGGCTTTACAGAACGCGTTAGATAAAATAACGACAAAACGTTATATTATGGCGAAGAGAAAGACAATGCAAAGGAAAGTGATGTTCTCACGACGTGAAGATATTTAGATAACGCTGAGATTTACTCTCTCTCTCTCTCTCTCTCTCTCTCTCTCTCTCTCTCTCTCTCTCTCTCTCTCTCTCTCTCTCTCTCAAGTAGAGACTAGAGGCTGATGAATATTAGTCTAATGAAGGAAGTCTCGTTACCCGTTTATATCCAAGCTTGAGAAGCAATTCCTTTAATTACAAAATATCTCTAATACCATCCTTGAATGACGTTTGCATTATATTAGATTTTCATTCAAGTTCAGTTTTAGGAATACTTCCGTGCAACTTGACGGCCTTTCAACTGTAGTGTCTTAAAAATAATTTTGAATCGTTCACTGACTATAGATTTTATTTAAGATTCCGTTCCAAGAAGTCTGTCAGACAAGGAGACTTGTAGCCTTTGACTGAGAAATTCTTTGTTCAGCATGTGAGACCAACTGGAAGATTTGCTTAGCCACAGAAAAATAGATTAGCTTTAAACATATACCATACATATATATAATATATATGTATACATATGTATATATATATGTATATATATATGTATATATATATGTATATATATATATATATATATATATATATATATATATATATATATATATATATATATATATATATATATATATATATATATATATATATATATATATATATATATATATATATATATATATATATATATATATATATATATATATATTTAAAGCTAATCTATTTTTCTGTGGCTAAGCAAATCTTCCAGTTGGTCTCACATGCTGAACAAAGAATTTCTCAGTCAGAGGCTACAAGTCTCCTTGTACAGACTTCTTGGAGCGGAATCTTAAACCAATTCTATAGTCTGTGAACGATTCGAAATTATTTTTAAGTCACTACAGTTGAAAGGCCGTCAAGCTGCACGGAAGTATTCCTAAAACTGTACTTGAATGAAAATCTAATATAATCCAAACGTTATTCAAGGATGGTATTAGAGGTATTTTTTAATTAAATGTATTGCTCTCAAGTTTGATATAAACGGAAACGATATTCCTTCATTAGAATATATATATATATATATATATATATATATATATATATATATATATATATATATATATATATATATATATATATATATATATATATATATATATATATATATATATATATATATATATATATATATATATATATATATATTTAAGGGAAATGGCCCTCTTGATGGGAGAGGTGTTGTTATTAGAGGGTGAAGGTTAACGCCAAACCTTACGAATGAAGGCAGTAATGAAGAAGTCCCAGTGGAAATGTTTTCATTATTGTGAGCATAAATGAAACTGAATGATAGTCATTTTGTAAACGGAACTTATTACTGATAATGGTGTCCTTTATGTTATATTGCTTTGAACTAGAAAGATTATGGTCATAATAGGATCAAATATGATTTATTTCTTTTTATAAATCATTGTTATTATCGACCTACCTTTCGTATTATTGTACATAGTCTAAAAATAAAAAAAAAACCAGTAGGAGTTTAAAATACTTCCGCGTGTAGACGTTATTACTTTTGGTCATGGTAGCCTTCCTACTGCGAGCTAAATAAGAATTCGTCTTGAGAATTAATTCTGTCATCTGTACATAACTGACTTACATTTACTGACGTTATTTATCTCTGATACATTCTTCAACACGTTAACGACGCTTATGCCTCATGTCACGATTCATTTTTTCTTTCTGTTCGTCCTTTTAGGGAATATGGTCATAATGATTACATGGAATTATAGGTATATCTTAGTTTAACCAGACCACTGAGCTGATTAACAGGTCTCCCAGGGCTGGCCCGTAGGATTAGATTTATTTTACGTGGCTAAGAACCAACTGGTTACCTAGCAACGGGACCTACAGCTTATTGTGAATCCGAACCACATTATGACGAGAAATGAATTTCTATCACCAGAAATAAATTCCTCTAATTTTTCATTGGCCGGTCGGAATTATAATTAAAGAGTAAATATAGCCTATACCTCGTCAACACAGAAGACTCAACCTTATACGGTGTTTCATTCTCAAGTCTGAACGAGGCGACGCAGAGCAAAGTTATCAATGATGGAAGGAAAATGTTCTACAAACAGACGTAGAATTGGACTTAATAAATTGCCTCAACTAGGGAACACTTCTTAGATCCGTCTTCTATTAGTCACTTTAATATAAAATTGCCAAAAAAGTTATTGACCCGATCATATTCCACATTCGGTTTCAGATCGTTATCAAATCATAATCTAAATCTAAGCAACCTAACCTAAAATGTTATGAATAGTGTTCTTCAAGATTTTACATAATGCAGTATCTTCTGCAGTACAACAGCTAAACGACTTTTTTTCTTCTTTGTACCTTAACTCTGTTTATTCTTTTTATAAGGGTAGTGGAAATTCGTATCGATCTAAAAATAGACCTTTAGGCCCAAGCAATTTAAATAGGCTGCTGATTACTGTACAGTTGTTTTCAGATTTACCATTTCTCTGTATGGATATGTCACAGCAAAAAATTTCTCATACATGCCCTTGAAAAGTTACCAGATCACGTGTGTCGTTTGAATTAACGTTCTACAAAGCTTCCTGAGAATATCTTTTTGTTTACTAATTAGTTACCTAACACTTTTCCTGCCAGGCACTGAAAAAATCAAAGGAACTAACCCTACACGCATGAATAACTTTTCCACAAGGTTTTGTAATGAGGAGCTGGGAGTAAACCATATTCTCTAAATAAGGACATCAAAGTATATTTCAGAGTAAGGATATTCTTGATAGCATGCAAGCAATCTAATTTGCTTGCTATGCCTTCACGATATTCCTCCCGTTGATAGACAGTTTTGATTGTACACTTCAAGAAAACTTTCATTCCGCGTACTGTATGGTTAAGAAAAATAAAGAGGCGAAAACCATAAACAGTAAATAACATTCCGAAACCCAGGTATTGTTGTCAGCTACCAGTCGCTCTTCCGAAGTCTCAGTTGCGTAAGGCCCTAATTAAACGCTCAATTCCATTGTGTCGGATCGGTAAATAACTACTGTTCCTCTCTAACACTTGGAGTAAATCCGCTCGGAAGAACGGAAACCTCTTTGGAAAGGAGACATTACAAAATCGTAGAAAGAGGAGAGAAAAGACCGGATGCAACAACACCCGGGCGTTAAGAGAATGTGTAATGGAACCTGGAGGGGAAGTTGTCTCAATGGAGAAAATAGAGGCTGTTCTCAGGAATTACCCAGAATTCCGTCTGGGATAGATCTCTCTCTCTCTCTCTCTCTCTCTCTCGGGTGTTGGCTGTCCTCCTCTGCCTCGTTAAACTCGCCTGAATGATTCACGGCCAATTTATGTAAAATCATGTTGTAGTCTACCGCCTAAAGGACGCGTACAACACACAGTACACACACACACATGTAATATATATATATATATATATATATATATATATATATATATATATATATATATATATATATATATATATACATACATATATATATATATATATATATATATATATATATATATAAATTATAAATATATATATATATATATATATATATATATATATATATATATATATATATATATATATATTTATATGTAGGGCAATATATTCGGCTAAGGCCACAGGAAAAATAAAGAAAGAAGTACCAAGCGCTGTCGTGATATTTCCGTTGCATTTTCGAGAGTACAAATGTGTTGGGATAACACGAGCGCTTAGTACTTATTTCTTTGATTTGTCCTGTGGCCTGAGCTGAATATATATATATATATATATATATATATATATATATATATATATATATATATATATATATATATATATATATACATACATACATATATATATATATATATATATATATATATATATATATATATATATATATATATATATATATATATATATATATATATGTGTGTGTGTGTGTGTGTGTGTGTGTGTGTGTGTTGTATGTGTGTACAATCTCGCATACATGTATACCCAAAAAGGATGAGCAACACCAAATATAAATTGATATAAAAAGTGTATATGTTATTCAGACAAGCATGCGTGTGCTTACAAATTCTCTTTGAAAGAACGGCAAGCAAAAAAAAAAAAAAAAACAGAAAAAAGAAGGCAATGTCCACAAAGGAAAAAAAGGCCATATATTTTTTTTCAAGTGATGGACAATTTTCGTCTGGAAAGAGGATGGCAACCTGTTGCTTTAGCTTCTACAGACAAGAAACGAAGAGAGAAGGCTTGGATTCTGACACCCCTCAAGGCTATAAGGAAGGTCTAAGAAATTCCCGGCAGGAAATTGTGTAGTATTTTTTTATACACCAAATGCTGGAGGTTTGTCCATTGCTGCTGAGTGGATGACCAATAAACTCTCACACGGGGGGACATACAAATATGTATGTATGGATGTATGTATGTACTGTGTGTATGTATGTATGTATGTGTATATATACATATATGTATAGATATATACAGTATATATATATATATGCACATATGTATATGTACAGTATATATGTATATAAATACTTCTCACATAATAAAATGCTATTTCCCGAGTTATGGGCCGCCCCAGAAAAAAAAAAAGCGCACTCCTTCCCACGCTCACCTCGGTCTGCTTGCGCAAAATCTCACACAGCTTTAATGCTGTTTCATATTCTAACACAAGCCTCGGCAGCTTCACATCAGCTCCTCCTCATGTTCCTTAAATCCACATCCTATGTTTCTTTATGGATTCCATTTCCCTTAATTGTTAGGGCACTTTCATTATAACAGTTTGGTCACACCGTTAATTGCCACTTCCTCCCTTTGCCCTCTGCCTCATTCGCACAGCCTCATTAACACTCAATATTTTTCCATTCTTACTATATGTCCAAGCCACTTCGATATATCTGGTTCATCTTTCTACCTACACTAGCTCTCTTACTTTTCCTTGTTTTCTTTATTCCTCAAACCTCTCTCCCTCTCGGTAAAACCCCAACTTTTGTTCTTTCTGTGGAAGCTTTTCAGCAATATCAATCCGTCGGTAATTACTTAGTATCATGTATTTTGTTTATTTGTCAACCTACCGTCTCTACCTAACTAGACCATCTTTGCCCTTTCAACCATCCATTCTGATCTACTTAATTCTCTGTATCCATAAAGAATGCGTCCCAACAAAAGAACAAGACGGCACCCAATTCTCTGCCTAAAACTTATTATTATATGATGTTTGTCTGTTCTATTTGTCAATTACCGTAATAATCATACTCCCATTCACAACACTTCCTCAGTCACCAAATAATTATTCCTCTCCTTTTTCCCTTATGTGACGCATTCCTTTTCATTTCAGGTTTTGACTTTCGCTCCCTCGTACTGCTAACTAGCACGCATTCTGGTGCACAGTTTCTCTCGCAATTTCCTCTCCTTTGAATGCTTGTGCATCACCTCCCTTTGATACAAAGTATTCCCAGCAATTAAGTCTTATTCTGAGCAAAACCCCACGAGGTTCGTCCAGGTCTTATGCACGCTGGTAATCAAGCCGACAAACCACTCCATCTCTCCTTTTTCCCCACATTTGCATTTAGATCACCCATTACAACCACCTTTTCATTCTTATTAAGCCCAGGTCCACACTCATTAAGACTCCTCTCGAAGGTTTCTTTTTATTTTTTAAATTTTTTTAGCGTTCGAATGAAAAGTGTCGCTCTCACCTCTTTCTATTCTGTGCTGACAACTAATCATACCTAAAGGTAACAAGATTAAATGATTTCGTTGACCCTTCTTCTTCAGGACACTAAAATAACTCTTGCCGAACTCCTGTCAGTCATTTCTACTTTCCCCAGTCTTTTAATTGTCTATATACAAGCGGCTTATCTCTGTCAGCATGAGCTTTTTGTGTAATCTATTTTTCATTCTAAAACAAAAGTGCTGTAGAACTGTATAACAGGATTTACACATCTGACCCTAGGTCCAAAACACTTTACACACTTAACCTATGTACTGCAGGTAGCAGTCCAGTATATTTGAACTTAGGCTATATGTATGAAAATGTTTTGCGCAGGTCAGGATATATATATATATACTGTATATTGTAATGTATACAGTATATATATATATATGTGTATATATATATATATATATATATATATATATATATATGTATATATATAACACACAAACATATATATATATATATATATATATATATATATATATATATATATATATATATATATATATATATATATATATATATATATATATATATATATATATATATATATATATATATATATATATATATATATATTATATATATGTTCAGTCATGTGTGATGATTTAAAAACAGAGATCCATATACAGGACTCTACGGCATGAGTTTTATTTAGAAGAAACAGGTTCATGACGACGACAGATAATGATGACGATGATAATGATAATAAAGAGAGCGGTTTGTGTGGCGGTGTTTTTGGGCAGAGAGACTTCCATCAATATTACCTGAATTGAGAGAAGCGACTATGACCCGATATTCCCGTTTGATTTTGGGAATTCCATTTCGCCGCCTTTTAAAACACTGCTTTGATATTCCGGCCGCCGAAAAGACCGCCCCCACCCACCCCACCCCTCCCTCCTGACATCTCAATTATGTAAAATCATTATTCACCTCATCGTGAATAGACAATTTGAAACTTTTATTACGCAAGGCAATCAGAGCTAGTCGCATTATCATAATTATAATTGGCCCCGAATAAGACTTTCCTATAATTAGCAAATTATCACGGATCCATTAGCGATGTTATTGATAGACTGGCAGTTAACATCAACGAGGGGAGGAGAATATACAACGGGCAATGGAATCACGACCATTTCTATTTCTGAGTTAACCTTTTTAGTCTGTTTTGCAAATGGCTGTTGCATAGAGAGAAGCGAGGCTGGAGAATTTCCCCTGCAGTCATGTTAAACACGAGAGGAACTACCAGTGCGTGAATCCCACGACTTAACCAGGTATGACTAATCTCTTTTATAAATGAGATTCAAAGTCTTCGGCATTTTTATGCAACAGAATGGCTCGATTACGTGTGCCGAGGTATTTCATCACGGATGTTGCTGATTGGCATTTTGGGTGCATGAATGCTATTAAGAATAACGATAATAATGTCTGCAACAAACTGAATTAAAAACCTACGTAATTACATGTTGTGGTTACCGTTTGCCCTTGAATCAACTCTCCCATGCTTTTTATGCTATTGATATTTTACCAAGAAGCATTTTGTATAAAATTCTAGATAATCATCTAAAATGACGATATCTATCTCAGTGGTTCATGAGAAATATTCTCAGAGAATTAAGTGATATAAAAATGTAAATAATGTCACGGTCACGTCTTATAGATATGATGTAAATATCAGCATAAATATATCCCTTTCAGGGTGATGAAACTTATCTTAAAGATTATATCCAAATTTCTGTAAAACGCTACTTTCCTGTGTTCGAACTATAGTGTTGAGCGCTGCTTTTTACAGAAATCAGTTTATCAATCTTAACGCTGAGGTTCACAACGAGACCTTACGGAAACTAGCTGCCGTGTCCATCAGGCAAAACATATTTACGTCAAAACTGTGCCACTTTGTCCTCGGTCACCTTATAGAGAAATTGCACGAAATTTAAGCATAATTTCTTTAGTGCTTTATGAGAGATGATGTTTACGAACAGAATCCGCTAAACAGACGCTTCTAAAAGACACATCATCTTGCTGGAAGTAATTACTACTCTGTGAACAGTAATATAATTATAGATGTTCACGTGAAGAAGAATTTTTCAAAATTGCGAATTAGCATCAAGCGGAAGATGTCTGCTAACAATTTAGTTTTCTTAAGAATAAATTAACAGTTGTCAATATGTCCATAAGGTGATACCAGCAAGACATAAAATGCTTCAACTCTTGAGGTAATTATGAAAATAAGCATGAATACAGTGCTACTTCTAACACACACATGTACACTTAAAAACGCACGTGCGCCCACGCACATAAAAACCAGTACAGTACTGGTGTACCACACTGTCTTTTATAAATAGCTTTTGAAATCTCAGGGAAGAATTCCGGATGATGAAAGGGGAACTACAAAACACGAGCAAACAAAGAGCATGAAGCGTCACTGACTTGTCTATTCCCTCTGCTTTAAATGTTTGTTTGCTACGTGGAAAATAAACAAGGGGAAATATCAATCGAAAAACAAATTTAGCAAAATGTGAAGAAGGAAGAAAACGGAGAATATTACCTGAGATCTCTTTCGCGAACTTTAGTGGTTCAGATGGCGGATAGATATGAGAGAGAGAGAGAGAGAGAGAGAGAGAGAGAGAGAGAGAGAGAATCAACTGAACATACCTCTGCCTAGGTAGAAATTGAGAAGTTTTTAATAGAGGGAGGTTTACTAAAACATTAATATACATTTAAGTAGATACAGTGAGAAAGAGAGAGAGAGTTAGACAAACACACAGAGAGAGAGAGAGAGAGAGAGAGAGAGAGAGAGAGAGAGAGAGAGAGGAGAGAGAGTTCACTCGACATTGCCTAAGACCAACTTTTTCAGGGTTAAGTATCATATAAGCGACTCTTGCCAACCCATTTTTAACGTCCGGATCGACAGAGCTCATACGGATATTTAAAAACTGCAAATGGAGAGTAAGGTGCATTGATGAACGGTTACCAGACGTCACTGAAAAAGATATTAAGAAAATAAGCGAGAAAGTTGAAGAATAAGCTTATAAATAATTTAGAAAATTGCTTTTAAAGACAAAAGCTTCTTAAACAGAAAGACAAGCAAGCAAACATGTGCACATTTGTGTGTGATACTATAATCTTCCACTCCACGGAAGTAAGGTTGTTCGATAAAAATAAAAGGAGAATAATAATTTAAAATGATTTTTGCTCGTTTAAGAGTTTCAGCATTAACTAGCTCTTTAACAAGAATTTTTTTTTATCAATTAAAGCTCAAGGTTCATCTCTCTCTCTTCTTTCTCTCTGTATGTGTGTGCATTCAGATATATATATATATATATATATATATATATATATATATATATATATATATATATATATATATATATATATATATATATATATGTATATATACGCATGTATAAATATGATATATACAGTATACATATATATATATATATATATATATATATATATATATATATATATATATATATATATATATATATATATATATATATAGCCTATATATATACCTAACATAATGACAGAGTATTGTTTATGTACACATGTGTACACTCACACATGTTAATTTAGATTTCAAACCGACTGAGAAAAGTTTGATGGATGCTTCCCAAATATCTCTCAGTGGAAAAATAACTGTCAATAAACATATCCGTTACTCAATTTTCACTCACACCAGATACCGAAGATTTGCTGTAAGCTTATCGCCAATGATTTTTAGTTTTCTGAAAATAAAACCATTGGGTCGGCTTTGTCTGTGCGTCCGCACTTTATTCTGTCCGCACTTTTTCTGTCCGCACTTTTTTCTATCCGCCCTCAGAACCTAAAAACTACTGAGGCCAGAGGGCTGCAAATTAGTATGTGACCATCCAGCCTCCAGTCATCAAACCTACCAGATTGCAGCCCTCTAGCCTCAGTAGTTTTTATTTTATTTTAGGTTAAAGTTAGCCATGATCGTGCTTCTGGCAAAGCTATAGGACAGGCCACCACGACCGGCTGAGAGTTTTATGGGCCGCGTCTCATACAGAATTATACCGAGGCCACCGAAAGACAGATCTATTTTCGGTGGCCTTGATTATACGCTGTAGCGGCTGTACAGAAAACTCGAATGCACCGAAGAAACTTCGGCGCATTTTTTACTTGTTGAAAATAAAGTTACTTGCCACGTGATACCAAACGAAGGAAGGACGAAAAGAGATTGAGTATGACAGATAGTGTATTTGATGCCTCTTCTGTTTTGTGCAGGTCGAGGTTCCAGAGAGAGAGAGAGAGAGAGAGAGAGAGAGAGAGAGAGAGAGAGAGAGAGGTTTGTGGCATTATTCCATTGAAAAGATTTCTTTCCATTCATGCGGCAAGACAAACAAAAGTTCGACCCTGAAATGAAAATTGGTACCTCGTAAAAGTCAGGCCTCAGACTTCGGATGAAGTTGTAATAAAAGGTAAACACAGCAACAGTTCTCTTTCTTTCTTGTTGCTCCTCCTCTCTTCTCTCTCTCTCTCTCTCTCTCTCTCTCTCTCTCTCTCTCTCTCTGTTTTAGCAAATGCCTCGGTTTTCGACATAAATTCAAACTTTTTTTTTTAAGACAAATGATAATAGGAGGGTCGACCGATTTCTTTTAGCTTATCTATCTAAGCCAGATAAAAACAGGCTTAACTTCAAAGGTGGAGATAAGTTAGCCTCTTGAAAAATGAAAGTTATAACAATCATAAAAAAAAAAAAGCACGGAGAGAATTCTACAGTTTGGAAGGAGAGTAAATGTGTAATGTAACAACAAAGCTACAGCTCTCACGGAATACTCAATAAAATATGTAATGGCAAATAATATCAGTCATGCACATTCCTTGCTCTGTGTAAACGGTAAGTATTACAGGGATAATTGTAAAATAGCAGACCATTATGGCTAAGCAAGAAAGACAAGACGGGTAAAGGAAAATTGCCGATCGAATGCGTTGCTGGCCTTGAGTATATCCTGCAGAGGTTACTTATGAGATATTCCCAGCAATCGTTCGGACAATCACGTGCAATTTTATGTTTAATATTAGCTCCATATTTGATAAATGGCGGAGAGCACACTTCACCATTTGCGCATCGAAGTGAACACACGGACACACATATACATACACACACGCTCATGTGTGTGTGTATATATATATATATATATATATATATATATATATATATTTATATATATATAATTTAACCCGTTCCCCTAAAATTAGTGGTTATAAAAAAAGTCACTGACGCAGTTTAACTTTATCTGCTGAATGAAGGACAGATCTCACGTTTAGAAAACTTCCGCAAAATCAGCCACTTCACATATTTTCACAGAAGGCACATTACACCATCACCTTAATGTTACAAGCTATCTTGTGCCTTATAAATATTTAGAAGCTTTCTATCCAGTATCTACCTCTTTCATGTACGTTGCACCTTCTAGTTCTTCCGCTTCTCCCCCTTCCAAACACCCAGTTTATACCCATTTTTTGTTAACCAGCCTTTAGTCTTTCATTCCAGCTTTATGACCAAACCAACCTCATTCCTGTCTGCACATCATAACAGTCTCTGACTCAATCAGATTGCCTCTCTATCGAATCCGTCACAAGTTTTTTCTAGGGCAATTTATGCCACATGAATTCATCTGTATCTCATAAACTACATGCATCCGTGCAAAAATAAATCATTATATATTATGACTCATGCCGCCTGTCACTCCAGGCATAAAGAATAAAGCGATAAAAATGTGTTAAGCAAAAATAAAATAATATATATATATATATATATATATATATATATATATATATATATATATATATATATATATATATATATATATTATGTATATATATATATGTGTGTATATATATATATACATATATATATACATATATATATATATATATATATATCTCTTTATATATATATATATATATATATATATATATATATATATATATATATATATATATATATATATATATATATATATATATATGTATATATACCTTAACAAATCAGGAAAACCAGAGTTTCTCTAATGGCCTATAATTAGAGCAGTGATAATATATAAGTTTCTAGCCTCAAGGGCACCAGAACATGTTAAATAATTTTCTATAATTTTTTATAGTCTTTTTTTAGGTATTGGCAAATATTTGTGTTACCTTCCTAAAACGTAATAGGCAGAAAAGGTTTGGTAATTGTCCTCGAACAGCAGAGCCACGTCTGCATGTTTGACATGCTAAAAAGGGAAAACGAAAATGACTGTCATTGTCAAGAGTAATGAGCAAGAGGTAGAGGCTTAAAATTAGTCTCTCTCTCTCTCTCTCTCTCTCTCTCTCTCTCTCTCTCTCTCTCTCTCTCTCTCTCTCTCTCTCTCTCTCTCTCTCACTAACAATATATAGAGAAGAATGTAACCTCAGTGAATAACTGAAGATATGATTAAAATCTTTGCACTAAGTTCTGATGAGCCTGTAACATGCAAACTGAACAGCAGAAGAAAATATAATATTTGGACTAGCAATAATGAATAAAAATAATACTTAGGCAAGTGTGGAGTTTGCTAATGCCTATTTAAGCGGGTCACTCGACAGTTATTTTGTCATCAATGCAATATTTGTAATATAAACTTGTTAAAATATGGAATAGGAAATATGGGAGTGATACAGAGAAATAATATTGCGAAGTCATGTTGGACCTGGGTATTACTATGCAATTAGCATTCGGGATAATTTAAACGGGAAAAATGGAAGTTTTGTGAGCCTGTTTTTATTTTCCATAGAGGAGTAATAAGAGAGAGTTAGCCAGTGATGAAATCTATGATTTTATAATAGTCTTATTGACGGTAGAAGATAAAAATTTGCCTGTGTTATTAACAAAACTTTTCATTATACTGAAAATGTTCCTTTCTATTTACTGCATGCAGACGTTAAATGCATCTACTTTTAATTTATAGTGGATTTGATTCTGATAGTCTAGTTACAACCAACACCACCAGTAATTTTCAAATGATGAAAATAAATACATTTTCATTACGCCATCAAAAACGTTAAAATCCTTTAAGCGCTCATTAATATCAAAACAGCATCCAGTTAATACGGAGATCCAGTGTGAAAATATATTCTCTTTACGTTTAAAGGGGGAGGTATATGAGTATTGTTTAAATATTTCAAATATTTCTTCGTCTTATGATGCATTCTCGGTTCAATAAAACAGACACAAAAAAGACACAGTTACGTAACTGGAGACATATTTTTTTTATGTCATTTGCTTGCCACTCATTCATTTTCATCTCTTCTTTGCTAACATTTCATTTGCTTCAGTGCAAGCACAGAAACACCTCAGCAGTGATGATTACGGACTTAGGTTTGTGACGAGTCATTTAATATTTTCACGACTTGTCTCTGAGAACTGCTTTCCCCTTTTGTGAACATTTATTTGTGTCGCAGAAAAATATCAGTTGGTATAACATCGCTAAACCAAACTCCACAAAAGAGAAACAAACAAAAATCTTTATTCTGTTTCCATGAACGTGGCAGCAGTTGGGGAAAATATAAAGTCTTTCGTTTCTTTTACACATTATCCTTTAACCTTCCAGAGTGTCTTTAATGTGGGTGAAAAAAAAATCTTAAAAAGAATGTTGTTTCTTATGCCGCTTTTATCAAAGTGCGGTAGCTTTGATGTTAAATGAAATCTAATGCTCTTTATGGTGAGACCTCGAGTATTTGCTTTATACGCTACTGTTCATATTGACATTTTTGTATCTCCTCTTTGGTTTGTAGATCACGGAGGTTGAACAATAAGAGGAAAAGGTCTAGAACATTATTCATCAACTTGGTTTTATGTTTGCTGATGTTCAAGGCCATCTGGTCTGATTCAGCAGTGTAAAGATGTTTGTTTTATGCACAAGCGACACTAGCATGATTTAACGTTTGGTTATACGTGATTTTTTGACGATTTCAGTTAACTACCTTCATCAAACAGTCGCATTTGTGAGTGTCTATGGTAAGTGCATAAATATCCACAATTACATGTATATACATGAGCTCTTTCTCTCCATACACACACACACACACACACACACAAATTACAAAAACAAGATATTTGCAAGAGGATTTCCTTCAGAAAATCCCAATATATATGTAAGGCTCTTACTTAGTTTCATGTTATGAGCTCTGATCATAGGTTCCTAAAGAAACTGATATGTATATATATACATATATGTACAGTATATATATGTATATATATTGTACACATTATTGCACATATATATATATATATATATATATATATATATATATATATATATATATATATATATATATATTTATATATATATGTGACAATATATATGTGTGTGTGTGTGTGTATAACTTATTTACAAACAGTTTAAGGGTAATGATGATAAATTTTACTTTCTTTCTATATTCGTCCATCAGTTTCTTTATGAATCTATGATCAAAGCGCATTATATGAAACTAAGTAAGAGCCTTACATAAGTAATGGGATTTTCTGAAGGCAATCCCTCGCAAATGGCTTGTTTTTGTAATCTGAAAATATGAAACGTCAATTTATCTCTTTAAAATAATTTTTCCAGTAATTTGCTCTGTTTTAAACACATTGGTTTTACAATTATTATATCCCTCTATTTCAGCCAAGGATTTACTGAATAATGTTGGATATGTGAATATACGTAAGCTCTATCCATCAATAAAGATCAGAATTCAAATTAGCGCCATATTAGTTCTGTAATTAGTTCCCTTAATCTATATTCAAGAATACATCTAGTTCGAAATTGGCTACCTCATTTTTGTAGCACATGAAAGACATTAACTTTTTTTTCCCTCGGCAAGACGGAAATTTTGACAGATATGGTAAGCGGAGGGGCGCTGCCTTCAGAATATAGTAACTAAATGTTCGAGACAATTCAGAGAAATAACCCTCTGTTTCATAATACAATTTGGCGAGGGTTGATGGCGCCTGTTCGAAATGGTTAAAGGTTCGATCAGGGGTTCAACAGAAAATACGACCAGAAATAATTTTGCCTGAAGGGACCTTGTTGGAAAGTTGGACGAAAGTGCTCTCTTTGAAGTAGATTACACGTGGATTTATTAGGGTGTGGAATGGTAAGGAATAGGAACACCAAATTTCTGTATCTAAAAGAGGAAACAAGTAAAGTGAGAGATAATTTAAACATAAAGCTTTTAGGTGTCCTGACGATGGCTGTTCGAATAAAAGAGATAAGCATAAGGTTGCTACAGGATAATTTCATATAATGCTTATGAATAAATGTATAGAAATATAAGTATTACTTAAAAGAAGTTTAACTCCATTCTAAATAAGTGAATAAACTTAAATAAGAGTCTTGGGACATTAAAAGAATGGAATTCCAACTGCTGTGTAACGTGCATTCCGTTCAAGGTAAGAGTAGATTATAAAGGAAATAGCTTGTAATGACGTCTATTATGTTTTATGTGAGAACAAAAGTTAAGAAAAATGACGTATCATGGCTCCGGAATGTCTTGGCTCGAGCAACAAATCGCAAGACAATGGAATAGGAGGTGAACCTTACTAGAGTTAAGAAAGAAAAAATCACTGAGAATAATGACATGCACTTACAGAGGTACAGGAAGCAAATAAGAATAAAATGAAGAACACAAAAACAAAAAACCATCAAGAACACGAACTGAATAATTGGATTTTTTTTATCGATAAGTGTTTTCCCAACAGGGGGCGCCTTAAAATAACAGCAGACCATCCCACTGGCATCCTTCAACTGCCGAGTCAAATGAAATATAAAACTGTCTGTGTCTATATTCAGACTGCGGTCAGCATGCTCCTCTTTCCGGAATTTTTTAAACCTTTCCGCTTTGGTGGCTCAGAATAAAATCAACTACCCGGCTGATTGGGTAGGGGAACGGTGTTTAGAGAGAGGGAGAAGGAAGCGAGAGAAAATGCATAGTAGTATTGCAATCGACTTTAGCATAATCAAGAACCCAAAGTATTATTCTACACATCATACCTTCACACAATCTGTTTCTTGTTCGTGATACATAGCCGGCGTTAGTGACCACTATATTTATAATGAAAGATAAATAATTTAATTTTTAACTGCAGAATTATGTAACCGTCTCCTACTGGCAGAGGTGATGGATGCAAATGCTCGTGAAATCTGAAATAGACAAGTTGGGCGAACATTTTGAAGATGGCAGTACAGCTATGAAGCACACAAACCTAATCATGAAAAATGTTACATTGAATATTAAATAGGTGAGCTAAAAAAATATAAGCATTCCGTCAGTTGTAAAACTGAATATCTTAAAACCCATGTACACTAGTAATTGCCATAGACAATAATTTGTGCACGTTTGGGAAATGACATAGCCAGACTGTCACGGGTTCTCATTTGACATTGGGAAATCGTGTGAGCAATGCCCATTGAGGGAGCAACGGCGCGTGGATTTGTGATGCTTGCAACGTGTCTGTATTTTTGTGGTTATAGTGCGTTTGTGCGCCGTATTCCGTATTAAAACTGTATTCGTTCGCGTCTTGCGTTGAAAGTTTATTTATTTATGTGTCTTTCAAGTTTGATGTGCATTCTCGATTAGGCCTAACGGAGGTGTGGTTATGTAGGCCTAGGCCTATAGGACAGTCCAAAACACCATCATAGGATAGTACTAATTCGCCATTGAAGGTTAGGTGAGTTGTCTACGTGTTATTACGGTGTTTTAGCATTATTGCAAGGTATTTGCCCGTGATATGATGGTAAGTGGTTTATTTTAATACCACAGACGCTTCCATGGGTGCCGTGTTTATTACCACCCCCATGGGGATGAATGTTAAAACACAAAACTTTATAGGTAAACATCTCGGTGATAGTAGTAAATTTGCGATAATAAGCCTATTGCATGAATTTTGTAATAAGTATATTAAAGAAACTTTAAACATGTTATAAAAACTGATAAGTTTTGGTATTGAATTAGGCTATGCGATTTAGGCTACTTGAAGTACCCTAGGCTACAAACTGTTTTTAACATAGGTTAGGGTTTCTGAGGATAAACCACGTGTCCACTACTAGGCGCTAGAAAGCCGCAAGGATGGTTATTTTATGATACGGTAAGAAGGGTAATGAACCTAACATAATTACAGTACTCATGTCAGCTCCCCGAAGGAGTCTGTTGTTGTCAAGTCAATATTTGAAGAGGATATCCAGCATATCTTATGTACGAAACTTAGGCCTAACCTTTCCTGTATGGGGGCAGTGCCGTCAGTGCACCTCACACGGTCCACTGTAGGCATTACTTCTTTGCAGTGTCTGTATGGCCCCTAGCTGCAACCCCTTTCATTCTTCCTATTACTGTACCTCTATTCATCTGTCTTCCATCTTACTTTCCACCCTCAGTAATTCTATATATTAGCTCCGTGCCTGTTTTTACCTTTTCAACTGGTTTTTTCTACACTTTTAGGGGTTCTGATACTGGCGGTGCATCTGTTTGTTGTCGGCCAAATGGAATGTCCCTTCACCGTGTCTAGTACTGGCCGGGGGGGTTGGGTACCCAGACGTTAACAAGTTATTGCACTTGCCGGATGGGATATGAACTGTTCGAAACAGATGTAGCCGTGCTCTGTCTTGTGAAGATTGCATATAGAAACCCCTTGTTGGATGGACTTCAGGGGTTAATGACAGGTTAATTACTCTCGAGCTCCAAAAATTAAAGGTAAAGTCATAACTAGCAACCAAAAAACTGTAGAAAAAGTTGAGTTAGAAGGTAGTCGCCGCCACGGAGCTACTATATAGTCTACCCCACCCTCTTGCAACTGCGAGGTTTTCCTCATGTTGCACCTTACAAACCTCTTACTTTCAATTTCCCTTTCAGCGCTGAATGACCTCATAGGTCCCAGTGCTTGGCCTTCACCTAAATTGTATATTCTGTCTAGGATTAACCTTACTCAGCCATATCGGTTCTGTTATCTCTTATGCTACCCTTGCACGAACAACCCATACGCATGCTTTCCATTATAATCAGAGGACGTAGGCCACTTTTAGGTTGTGTCATCTGATTCCTCTTGGACAGATAGGCCTATCTCAAAAACAGAGTATCGTTAGGTTACTAAGTGGCCTTGTCTGGAGTAAGCTAGGCTAACCTGAATTAGGCTTGTACAGCTTTTGAGGCTATAGTTCAGGTGAATGTATGATAATAGCCAATAGTTAATTACATAATTTCTTTATTTTTATTTGATATTGTTAAGTTGTATTGGAAATAAGAAATTGTGATAATTTGCATTTCTTGGTGTGTTTTTGGTAAATTTTTACTATAAACCTTAATAGCGTTCCACAGTTGAAATATGATTTTCGTGTGTTTTAGCCTAGTTGTGAGAAGTTTTGTGTACAGATTCTTTCACAGCGTGAACATATAGGCTAGTTTGGTAAAATTTTTCTTTAAACCGTTACAGCATTCTGGACATGAACCTGGTTTTCGATTGTGGTTCCCTTAAAATTGTAGGGTATATGGGGATCCAGTATCCTTGACTTACTAATGTTCATAGGTAGATACATGGGTAACTGTAAATTTGTCACAGATATTATTATGATTTTTGTATTAAACATTTTAAGAGAGTTGAGAACAAAGCAAAGTAACTCATACTGTATTGAGAACATGTATCAAAGTAAAAAGATACAATATGTTTTTTAAATGAAAATACTGGAGTAAAACCATATTTCAGTGCTAAATTTTTAGATCATGAAGCTATCTGTTTATAAAAAAAAATATTTATTCAACATGAGGTAACCTGTTCATATAAACAAATGAACTGGTTATCTCATTTTGAATAATTTTGACCTTCATAGGAAACCAGTTTTTTTTTATCCATTCTCCAACAGGAGAGGCAGGTTTGTTCCTGCAGGAATACAAACTGTCACCTTTCATGTAGAAGTATCCTTCATTTGTGAGTTGGAGTCATATAGCCTACTAAAACTTGGTATATAACTGTTGGTAGGTGGGTGGGCATTGTGAACCTCCACATGCTCACCTGTCATCAAACGCTATTTTTGGCCATGGTTGAGTTAGGGCATCGTGTAGTGCTGTAACTGACTCACAATTTGGAACTTCTTTTCATCATTTTCATTGTATTTGTGGTGTCAGTGATTTTTTTCAACATGGATTTGAAGCAGGAAAGTGAATAATGGAAGGTATGAAGGATGTAAACAGGTTTTGGCTGCTTTATGCCCTTGTGCTTCTGTAAACACTTTAGTTGGATGATGTTCACCTACCCTCTGTATTGTCTTTTGGTTTGCAAGGGGTTTACTTTTATAAGGGCAGGCGACCAGCCCATGCTCTCCAGCAGCGCAGACCTAGTTATGAGTTCTTAGTGCACCCAGGATGAGACAATGGTGCTTGCTCAATGTTTGCCTTCTCCTACCAGTGCTTCATTGCAGGCTTTACTAAAGTACTGAGAAAGTTTATGCTCAATATTCCAGGTGACGTGCCTTTCACTGTCATTTCTTCTATTGAGCCTTGCTTATGGGGATACCCCCCTGGGTATCGAGTACTATAGGCCATACTCTGGTACTGCTCCCTACCCCAACATGTTATACTGTAGCCCAGGAGAGTAAGGCTTAGGGATGGAGTAAGATTAAAAAATATAATTGTGTATCCCTTCCTCATCCTCCTCATCATTTAACTTTCCTTCCTCGTTTTCTGTCTCTGCTTTCTTCAGTGGGAAGAAGAATAAGATGAGATCTCATTCACCAGTATTGATGGCAGGTGCCCAGCAGCACCAAAGCACTTGTGCCTAGTTTTGTCCCACCTAGGTATGTTGCCCACAAGCCCTTAATCCTTCTCTATAGTACTTGCGGTGGTTGATCAACAAGTTGTGTAGGCTCCGAGCTAATTTCAGATAACACCACCTTGCCTAAGGTAATCAGATAGCATAAGGTTAGGGCTTGAATGGGTGAATGACTGGCTCTTGCTCCTTTTTCAGATTTTTCCTTTCATTTTCAGTACCTTCTACAAGGGGTGGATGTGGTACCCTATCTTTAGGGCAGCACTTCGTTCTCTGAAGTTTAGTGAGAGTTCAGATAAATCTCACTCTGTCTCAGGGCCCTGTTAGTCTTGCATCTCTGTGCCAAATAGTAAAAAGCCATTGCTTCTCTGCTCATGGTCATAACCATGAGCATGAAATTTCTGGGTAGAGATTCAACTTATTAAGTATACAATGCAGTGTTTATCATATTCCCACCTTAACCACCCGATATAGTCCATGATACTGAAGGAAAAAGTGCTTGATGATGCCAGGTTAATGGGAGGTTCCCCAAACTCACCCTCCTACCACCTTGTTACCAAATTTCAGTGACCAAGTCTAGTTTTCAGTGAGGATATCTCTCACATAAAAGGCTCTGGTTTGTATAATGTACTTAGAAAAAATACACTTTTTTTATGCAAAGAACAAACAAAAATTTCATGATGATGAGTCTTTCACTAACACTCCGGCCTTCAAACCACACTATCCTGTCATCAACACAACTCAATCCCCCTCTTAGTCAAGAAGGTTTTAAAATATACCCTATTAATTAGTTGGTTGTGCTTTACATTACAAGAAATAGTCATGCAGGAAGTGAAAACTAAGGGTCAGGACAATTATCCACTTTGTTTTGCATATACTTGGCATTACTGCATGCCACAGAAAATTCTGATTCACTTACTACTACTGGTGTGTGAGGCATGTGAGTTAGGGAATATTGCACATTACTTGATATAGGAAGTTCATG
Source organism: Macrobrachium rosenbergii (assembly GCF_040412425.1). NCBI lineage: Eukaryota > Metazoa > Arthropoda > Malacostraca > Decapoda > Palaemonidae > Macrobrachium > Macrobrachium rosenbergii. Next base: position 56,747,753 of record NC_089741.1, read on the forward strand.
GGTGGTGGAGCAAGGCATGGTCATCCTGTCAGTATATTGGTTGTCAGTTGTAGATGCTTGTGACTGCTTGCAGCCCTGGCTCCTCTTCCCATTAACAGGTTTTTGTATTAAGTTTTGTAAAAGAAATTAGTCTTAGTGACTGTGCCTCAATTATTGTAGGACCATTTTCAGAGTCTTTGTGTATGGATGTATGAAAGTGTGGTGGTTTGCATGTTTTTTTTTTTTTTTATATTATCCTTGCTTGCTTAGAGAATGAGAAAGATGCAGTACCTGAAAATAAAGTTTGAGATTCTAGACATGCTGGACCAGTCATGTGTTAGTGCTGAACAATGTGTGACCTTCCCAAGATGACACTAAATTGCTATGTATTATACAAGCTCTGTGAAGTAGATGGGACTTGCCTTAATTGGTATTTTGTCAACATTGTTCTATTAAGTGTGGTATCAGATTGAAGTATGTTGATGAGGTTTATGTTTATGCGAGGCCACATTATTTTAAACATCTGACTTACCTGGTAGTTATATATATAGCCTATAGCTTAAGTCCCTGACGCGCGGCAGAATTTCAAAACTCGCAGCAATCGCCGATGGGTAGTCAGGTTTACCACCTGTGCGCCCTCTACCCAGGTACCTGGAACCATTCCAACTATTCCTCAGATCTTCCCTGCCGCCGTACCAGTTGCATCGTTAGGAATTTCACTCGTTTGGCCCGTGTTTTTTTTCACAGAGTTTTTGGTGAAGTACACTTTGGCTTTGGCTTTCGCTTGTTTTTGGTTTGGCTTTGGATTTTCTTGACTCTTTTAGATATTGTTGGTTTTGACCCTTGCTCGTTTTGATCTCTCTTACGATTTTCCTTTTTCCAAGATGTCTGACTCTGCTTCGAGTGTGAGAATGTGTGTGAGGGGATGTAAAACCCGGCTTGCTAAAGCCGCGTTAGATCCCCACTCGATTTGTGTAAATTGCAGAGGTAAGAATTGTGAGTTAAAGGACAGATGTGATGAATGTTTGGGTTTATCAGAGAAAGAGTGGATGGTTTACTATCGCTATGTTTCGAAGCTTGAAAGGGATAGGATCAGAAGAGCCGGGAGTAGTAGATCTCGCTCTTCGAGAGATAGTCAGGAAGTTGACAATTCTCCTCTTATTAACAATCCTATTATTCCTCCCCCAGTAGTGGTAGTTCCAGAACCCCCCACTGATACTGATAATGAGCCAACCTTGAAGGACATGATGACGGCTATTCAAACCCTTGGACAAAGGGTAGAATCCCTCGCAAGAGACAGAGAGGATTTATGGTCAAATGTGAGAGATCTTAAACACTCAAGTGTTAGTGATAAAAATAAAAGTGCAAGTGTTGTGGAGGGTGCGATTGCTCGGTCCTGTCGTGCTCTTAGTCGTAGACCTCTTCCAAGCTCACCAACCCCTGTGAGAAGGAATGTCGACAGACGAAAGGGAGGGAGAGTTTTAGCTAATGAGCAGTCGCCCTCGAAGCGCACCTGTTGACGCCCAGGACGCCGCCTCGCCAGGAAAGGCGAGGTTAAAGTGTTTTTCGTCCTCGTCGGAAGATGCAGTTCCCAGACGGGGCTGGCGTCATACGTCCGAGTCTAGACCCCTCAAGAGGAAACTTTCTTCTGTGGAGCGGCGTCGGGAAGTGACGCTTCCTACTCCGGGATGTAGTCATTGGAGCAGTCCAGAGCATTCCCCCTTAGCTCTGACGATTGCTCTCCGGTGAAAAGCAGACGTATGTTGTCGCACGGGCGGCCGTCTGCTTCCGCTGAAGACAAAATGAGATCGGAAGCTTCCCCGGAACGTCATTTCCAACGTCTCAACGCAGAGAAAGAATTAGTAGCTGATATTGCGGCTCCCCCTGTCGATCCTCAACAGCAGGTAGCTCCGCAAATCAGTCTAATTCAAGACATGCAACGGAAACTCTCTTCCCTGATTCAAGTCTTGCAGCCTGCAGAAAAGACAGATGCAGATTTTCGTCCACCGATGGCTGTACATCACCCTGAGGAAGCTTTTGACCGATGTCGCACAGGCGGCCAGTTATTAAGTGACTTCAGGGTGCGGCAGGACAGCGAACGTAGGAAGAATGTTTCTCCAATTCAAGAGGTCCCAATCATTGTACGTCAGCCTGAGGAAGCTTTTGACAGATGTCGCACAGGCGGCCAGTTCTCAAGCGACCTTAAGGTTTGGCGGGATAACGAACGTCAGAAGTCTGGACGCCAGGCCGCCCGAGTTGCTCAAGAGGATGGACGCCAAGACGCCAGGCGTCAAGAGATTGGACGCCAGGCGTCAAAAATCTGGACGCCAGGATACCCAAGTTGCTGGACGCCAGGACGTAGTTCATCAGGAAGTTGGACGCCAGGATGTCAAGCGTCATGAGGCTGGACGCCAGGACGTTAAGCTGCAAGAAGATGGACGCCAAGACGCCAGGCGTCAAGAGACTGGACGCCAGGACGCCGAGCGTCAGGATGATATTTTGAAAGACGTCGCTACTTCGGTCTTCGGACAATCAGAAGAAGAGAATGAGGATATCCCGCAGTCTCCTGTGGATCCTATTGAAGAGATTTCAGAAGAAGACAATATTAAAGGCCATCAACTTTCATCGGACCTGAAAAGGCTTATGAAACTATTTTCGGAAGTTTTTCCAGAGAACTTTATCCCGACTGCTCCTCGTTCCCCACCTTCAGAATTTACTCTTGGGAAGGCGTCTAAGAGGGCAGCATTTACGAAGATGGTTTTGTCCCGCTCGTCCAAGAGAGCGCTTAAAATGATGAATGAGTGGATGCTTTTGAAGAAGGAACAAGGAAAGACGGCCTTTGCTTTTCCTCCAGCCAAACTAGCTTCAAGGTCTAGCGTTTGGTATCAAACTGGAGAATTGTTTGGCCTTGGAATACCTGCCTCTTCCCAAGGAGACTTCTCGAATCTTGTTGACTCTTCTCGTCGAGTGGCCATGGGGAAAACGAAGTTTTGTTGGTCAACATCAGAGTTGGACCACCTCCTCAAAGGAATTTTTAGGGCCTTTGAGGTCTTTAATTTTCTGGACTGGACCCTGGGAGCTTTAGGAAGAAAGATGGAATTATTCAACACGACTGACACCGAAGAACTCGTATATCTGATGTCGTGTATGGATAAAGGGCTGAGAGATGTTGCCAACGAATTAGCAGCGCTTTTCTCAGTGGGAATCCTGAAGAAAAGGGCCATCTTTGCTCTTTCCTGGCTAATGGGGTCACGTCCAGTCAAAAATTAGAACTGATTTATGCCCCTTTTTCCTCTCACCTCTTCCCTCAAGACTGAGTAAAAGAGGTCTCGGCATCCTTGGCCCAGAAAACCACGCAAGATCTGATATCGAAAACAGCAAGGAAAGTCCCTACCAACGACTTTCATCACTAAAAAGAGTAAGGCTGAGGCTCCTGTGTTTCAGGTATCTCAGCCCTTTTGTGGTCGGCCCTCAGGTAGAGGTTCCTCTAGGGCGGGTAGAAGAACTACAACGAGAAGTGGCTCTAGACAGGGAAGAAGCAGGACCTGACTATCTTCTCCTGCAGGCAGCGGTAGGTGCCAGGCTGTCCAACTTCTGGCAGGTCTGGAAGAAAAGAGGAGCGGACGTTTGGTCCATTCAACTACTCAAGGATGGTTACAAAATCCCTTTCCTAAGAAAGCCCCTTTTGGCAGACAAACCAATAGATCTGTCGCCCAGATACAGAGACGAATCCAAGGCACAGGCGATTCAACAGCAAGTATCCATGTTATTGCAGAAGAACGCAATAGAGAAAATACGAAGTCTGGATTCACCAGGGTTTTACAACCGCCTTTTCCTGGTTCCCAAGAGCTCGGGGGGGTGGAGACCAGTACTGGATGTGAGTGCCCTCAACGTCTTTGTACAAAAGACGAAGTTCACCATGGAGACAAGCAAAATCAGTGTTAGCAGCAGTCAGACAACACGACTGGATGGTTCCTTGGATTTTCAGGATGCATATTTCACATCCCTATCCACCTGGGCTCCAAGAAATACCTGAGATTCGTCTTCAGGAAGAGGTATTCCAGTTTCCGGGCTCTTTGCTTTGGCCTAAGCACTGCCCCCAAATATTCACGAGACTGATGTCAAATGTAGCGGAATGCTGCACACTGAGAGGCATCAGGGCCTCTCTGTATCTGAACGATGGCTCCTCAGAGCTCCTTCCTTCAATCGCTGTCTGGAGGATCTTCAAACGACAATCTGTTTATCAAGAGGAACTAGGACTTCTGGTAAACAGACAGAAATCGCAAACTAACCCCATCCCAAGAGATCCTGTACCTTGGGATGAGGATTCAGTCTCGGATTTTCGGGCTTTTCCGTCACCATCAAGGATGGAACAGACCTTGGTAAAACTACAGGACTTTCTGGGAAACAGACGTGCTCAGCGAGGGAATGGATGAGTCTGCTAGGGACCCTTTCCTCGCTAGAGCAGTTTGTTTCCTTAGAAGACTAAACTTCGCCCACCCAATTCCACCTCAATTGGTATTGGAGCAGAGAAAACGGGATTAGAGACAGAGTGTCCCATTTCAGAGACGATGAAACAATGCCTTCAGTGGTGGAACGACCAGTCAAGCTTCAGGAAGGCCTTTCATTAAAACAGAGGAACCCCAGACCTAGTGTTGTTCTCCACGCGCCGGACTCGGGTGGGGAGCAACATTGGGAAAGATGGAGGTATCAGGATCCTGGACCAGAGGGCAAGAGAAGCTCCACATAAATCTAAAGGAGCTGACTGCAATATTTTTAGCCCTCAAAGAGTTTGAGCACTCAGTTCAGGACAAAGTCGTGCAGGTCAACTCCGACAACACGATGGCGTTGGCCTACATCAACAAGCAAGGCGGAACCCACTCCAGGTTGTTGTACGAGACGTCGAGGCAACTCCTTCTCTGGGCGAAAGAGAAGAATGTGACCTTATTGACACGGTTCATTCAAGGGGAAAGGAATGTGAGAGCAGACAGTCTGAGCAGGAAAGGTCAAGTCCTGGCAACAGAATGGACTCTTCATCAAGACGTCTGCAGAGATTTGTGGCGGATTTGGGGACGTCCATGCATAGACCTCTTCACCACAGCACAAACGAAGAGGATGGAGACGTACTGTTCTCCCGTACCAGATCCCGAGGCAACGTACATAGATGCGTTCCTCTTAAATTGGTCCAACCTAGATGTTTACGCTTTTCCCCCGTTCAAGATTATAAACGAAGTCATTCAGAAGTCATTCAGAAGTTCGTGTCCCACGAGAGCACCAGGATGACTCTAGTGGTCCCCTTTTGGCCAACAAGAGAATGGTTCACAGAGGTGTGGGAATGGATGGTGGACACACCGAGAAGTCTGCCTCTAAGACCAGATCTACTCAAACAACCCCACTTGGAAAGGTATCACCAAAACCTCCAAGGTCTATAGCTGACTGCCTTCAGACTATCGAAAAACTCGCAAGAGCTAGAGGTTTTTCGAAGGAGGCAGCTAGAGCGATCGCAAGAGCAAGGAGGTCATCTACCATCAAGGTGTACCAATCCAAGTGGGATATTTTTAGAGGATGGTGTAAGGACAACTCCGTTTCCTCTTCCAGTACCTCTGTGACCCAGAAAGCGGATTTTCTTCTTTATCTTAAGAGGAGACGTAACTTTTCAGCCTCGACTATTAAGGGATACAGGAGCATGTTGGCAGCTGTCTTCAGACACAGAAACTTGGATTTGTCTGCCAATAAGGATCTCCAAGATCTTCTCAGATCATTCGAGACTACTAAGGAGAAAAGGCAGAACTCACCAGCGTGGAACCTAGACGTGGTCCTAAAGTGTCTCATGTCTGATAGGTTCGAACCTTTACAAGAGATTTCATTTAAAGACCTCACACACATGAAGACTCTGTTTTTTTGGTTTGCTTAGCAACAGCTAAAAGGATCAGTGAAGTACATGCCTTCAATAAAACTGTCGGTTTAGAACGGCAAAGCTATCTGCTCTCTACAACTGGGGTTTTTAGCTAAGAATGAACGTCCTTCACAACCCTGGCCCAAGCGTTCGAGATTACGAATCTGGCAGAGATCGCAGGTGAGAGTTAGAGAGAGTCCTGTGTCCGGTAAGAGCTCTGAGAGCATACCTGCAAAGGACGAAAGATTTACTGAGGCAAGTCAGAGGCGCTTTGGTGTTCAGTTAAGCCCACTCTGCCAATGTCAAAGAATGCACGTTATCCTTTTTCATAAAACAGTTGATAAGGGAAGCTCATTCAGAATGTAGTGAGGCGGACCTCAAGCTTCTAAAGGTTAAAACCCATGAGGTCAGGCAGTTGCAACCTCTGTAGCCTTTAGACAGAATAGGTCCTACAAAGTATCATGGACTCTACCTTCTGGAGAAGCAAGTCAGTGTTTGCCTCACACTACTTGAAGCAAGTACAAACACTTTATGACGACTGCTATACACTGGGACCATTTATAGCAGCTAACTCTCAGTAGTGGGAGAAAGGGACTACCCTGCAATCCCATAAAACACCCTTGATTCTTGCCTTGGAATGGTTGAAATTTTATGGTTGTTTGTGGAGATTGGACGCAGTCTTCCACAATCATTGATTTTAGTCAGGTGATCATTTGTTCCTTGGTGGCGCCCGGAACAAGGGTATTATAGGTTGTCTGTCATAGAGGTTGGTACACCGGTTGGCAGCTCCTAGAGGTCTTCAGCCCCTGGGTGGATCGCTGGACCTCTTAAGGAAAGCAGACATAATGAGGGGAGTTCATTGAAGTCAGCCCTTAATTCAGGTAAGAACCTTAAGTTGGTTTATTAGCCCAAGCAAAATTCCAACGATGTTGGCTGTCTCTGACCCCTCCACCAAAGGTGTCAATCAGCTATATATATAACTACCAGGTAAGTCAGATGTTTAAAAATTATATTTTCATAATAAAATAAATTTTTGAACATGCCCTAAACAGTTATATATAATAAATTCCCACCCTCCTCCCCTCTAGAGACTAGGGGCATGGAAGATCTGAGGAATAGTTGGAATGGTTCCAGGTACCTGGGTAGAGGGCGCACAGGTGGTACACCCGACTACCCATCGGCGATTGCCGCGAGTTTTGAAATTCTGCTGCGTGTCAGGGACTTAAGCTATATATATATAACTACCAGGTAAGTATGTTCAAAAATTTATTTTATTATGAAAATATCATATTTCTAGGCTTTTGAGTGTTAGTTTTTTATATGTTGGAGCTCTTTATTTGGTCAACAGTCTTGTGCTTTCAGCCTTGTAAAAGTTGTTTACCACTCATATCCTCTGTCCAGGCTGAGCTCCTACACACTGCGCTTTGTGTTGTGTTGAATGTCTTGGGGACCATATACTCAACCTGTTGTGATTGGCTAGAAGAAACAGCAGTGACTTTATGACATAGCCTAAGGGTAAGCTTTTCATGATTTGTAATCCTATTTCAAGGCTTGGTTCCCAACTTAGATCTTCAGATGGAAATCTATTTGTGCATGGTGGTCATATATTATGTAGAATCTTGAAAAATTGGAAGCACATTCAGCTTTTCATCCTTGAACTGGCATGCAGCTTGCACTATTTTTGCTTTTGCCTGGGCATGCATCAGTGAGGCATTGGAAATCCTCATAGAGCACATTGATCATTTTAACTTGTGAATCCCTGGATTTGGAGTCCCATTTGAAGATAAAATGGACAGATTTCTAGTGTCATTAGCATTGTAATTACAGCATTGAGTGAGGTTCTATTCCAAATTACTGAAATATGTTCATTGCAGTATTTACTGATTGTTTTTGCATTAATCGTGTTGAACATAGTTGACCATAGCTGATTTTAAAAATACCCAGATTGAAATCTTGTTCTCTGAAATATTGTATGAAGATGATTTAGAAAAATGTGTTTAGTGCCTTCAATTTCATTTTACAAGCAAATTTTGTTGGCTTGTAGAATTTACATGGGGTTAGGTCACGTGTTTGGGAAGGTTAGGCCAGGGTTTGGGTTACATTAGATAGGACTAGCCTAATGGTTGACTGTATCCAGTACAGTTTTCCCAGAGGGATTAGTCTTTTGTTTAGTGAATGCTCTTTACATCTGGTTTAGAGATTAATGTGTGTGATAATACTGAGCATAACCAGTTTTTAATATTGTTAGTCATCCATTGCTGACATGGGGAGTTTTTACTGGCCTGGGTTTGAGGGAGTTAGCTCAAGCTAGGGTCTCATACATACATTGTACGTTAATCTTTCTTTTTATTTGTACATGTGATGTCCAGTGTTATTAAATGATTCATGCATTATTTCCCGATTGCATGTCCAGTATAGTTTTTAAGGTAATCAACCACTCATGTAATTAGTTAAATGAGTGGACAGCTTCTACTTGGTTATTTGCTTGCTACAGTACAGTAGAGTATCTAAATCAGGCTATGGATATGATGTTATAGTGCATGCTGGTTTTAATTTATGGTTTTTATTTAGCACTTGCATAATGGTAGCCAGGTTAGGTCAGGTTTTGGGTTAGATTAGTCTAGACCAGAGGTTGATCATAGCCTGTGCAATGCATTGCATTATTCCATTAATTTCTGCATTTATGGAATGCTCGAATGTGATTTTTGAGTTTATGTATGGTGTATGGCAATGCTGATTGTAACTGACCAGAAATTTGACTGTCATGATAACAAATGTGATTCAAAATATTTTCCTCAACACAGTAATGTACTGATGTGTTATTAGGAAAATATTTATTACAGTATCCATACAATAAGAGAAATGTTTATTGCAGTATCCATACTATAATGCTGTATATGTCTTCTGACTTACACTGGCTAGGTTGTGTACTTTACGAGATAGTGTCTGGTTTTGGTGGTAGACTTTTGTAGGTCAGCCAGGCACACATACTAATGTAAAAAACACCCCTTAGGATGCCTTGGTCAGGTTAGGGAGAAAGTTTGGCGTTCTGTATCCCATAAATTTAAATCGTTAAAATATACTGAACGGAATTAGATTTTACTTGTTGGGCAAACACCTGTGCAAAAAGTTTACAGTAGAAAAGCCACTGGTTGGTGCAAGCTGTTCCCTTGTCAGAGTGGCAGACATCCCCCACAGCTGCAGCTATTCCCCTGCTGCAAGCATTCCTTAAATTTTAAACCTTCTACAATGGTAACGTGTAAACTAGTGCATTAAAAGATGCTAGCCGAAGTGTTGGAAAGATTAAGTTGTGGTTCCCCTGGTAAGAGATCCTGTTATTGGGTCATTTATAAATGTGCTATATACTGAAGTATTGCCTAAAAAGACAAGAAATTTTAGATGTTGACATTCATGCCATAAAGTGAAGGTATTTTTCTTTACCAAATACTAATGCAGATCAGATCAGAAATGTTAGCTCTTGACATTCATACCTCAAATGAGGGTGCGGTATTTTTCTTTACTAAATATTTATATGTAGGTATATCTCAGATTTTAAAAATATGACAGACACATTTGTTAATTTAGTAACTTCTCTGTCCAAATACCCTGACAATGGATATTTGTCAGGTCTACAACATTACTTGATCTTTTTTTTTTTCTCTGCCATATTTGCTCCTATTGCCAGATATACAGCACTATCTGATTTTCTTCTCTATGGATACACACTCTTAAGCTCTGCACCATTGTTCAATCCTTATCTTAGTCAGGAAGGTTATATGATAACAGACTGACTGGTCAGTTGTGTTCATATGACCCAAGGGAGCAGTGAGTAAAGACTAAGTTGGACACTACTGTGTGTTCAGATTGAGTAAGTGTACTCCATGCACCCAAGGTGACCATTGTGATGCCCTAGCTCGAGCCGTTCTGTTATGGTCAGTTTTGTTTCTTAGGTCCAGTCACCAACATACCGTAGTTTTTGTCTAGATGTGGCATATTCAATGTTTCCGATGTCGTAGTTTTACTGTGATAGAGAAGCAAAATGTTTCCAAAGTAATACATCTGAATGCATATATATACAAACGTAAATTACATAAGTAGGTTAATATTCGAAATAATCAAGAAATATTGCCGTTTATGAGGTTGTCTAGGACCTAGGGAAGGCGAATTGAACGACCACTGCTGTGCTGGCTAGAAGGCGGGAAATTTGTTATAACGTGACAAGATAGCAATGGTATTGTGGTTTTCATTTTAGAATACTCTGCATATTCATATAATTTTTTCATAAGCACGCAAATAATTATAACAGTTCAGTGCTTGGCCACTTTCGGGACTATTTAGCTCAACTTATCCAGCAAAAGTTTAAAATCGCATTCGGTTCCCGTCATCCTTAGTGTTGACATACTGTGCGTACGACATAAAACGCTAGCCTACGTATACAATTTTCTTGCATTTTTGGGCAATGGAACGGTAATTAGATAGAATGAATAAATGGAGGTTACCATAAAATAACAATTTTAACAGAAGTGGAATGAATGTATTCTTTAAAGAAGGCCAGTAAAGTAAAATATCTGGCGGAATAGTAACATAGGCCTAGCTTCATTGGTCCATGCTTTATCATTATGAAGTCGTTTTTATATGCATGCAATGAAACTACATAAAAAAAATTTGAATGATAAGTAAAACTTGTGATTTGAGCAGTTTTTGAACATAGGTCTATTTGTGGTCTGGGCTATACAAATGAGGTACATCATGATAACTGAAAGCTCATCGTTCTTTTGTGTTTGATCTGAGTAGATTGTTTGATACAATCTCGTCTTTCGTTTGCTTGTATTGGTATATTATGAATAGAAGTCGAAGAGTCTGTCATTTTTATCAGAAGGGGCGAGGTTTCTTTTTCTCTGTAAACATTCAAATTCGTTAATGGAGATATTATTTGGTATTTAACAAAGTAAGCAAACGATATCAGAAACGTTGATGTCAGCCAGTTAGTGCTATCCTTACGCATGTGCCACATCCTCACCCGTGTGGGCAAATGAAACCGACTATAGTAGTTCTATTAGCTCTATATGGTCACATATATAATGAAATAATTGATGAGACCTGGGAGGATAGTATGTTGTCAGAGTAATCAATACCGAATTTTAGAGGTAGGGTTAAAAGATGTCTGGGATAATTTTTTTTCCAGACTAAGCACTTATCTTTTAAGCCTTGTATCAGAAATGCTATTTGCAATTAGTTAAATGTATTTGAATCATTCAAATATAAATATATCGAATTATTCAGATATAAATTCCCCCTTTTAATGTATTTGTATGTAACTATTAAGATGACTAATACGCCAATGCTTATTAATTGACTCAAAACTTGTCATTTGGTAGATGAAAGGTACGGATGAATTGTGGTAATTATCTTTATTCAATAGGTGCATCATTGATAGAATTAATTTCAGCCCCCTCCCAGAAGTAAAGAAAATATTAACGATCAAAGAGCAGGGTTTGTTGATTTGTTTCATTTATAGTTAGCTTTTCTTATATACTGTAAGTGCTTGTTTTATGAAGTATGACAGCTTTCATATTCCGCTCTGTCATTGTAGTGATGACGTCATTTACTATATTTAAAATCCCGGGAGGATTATTACCTATAAATATTTTATCTTTGTTTCCTTTGAAGTTTTTTATGGGAGGGAACACAGCATTGGTTAATGATAATCTATACAGGGACAATTTGGGAATCATAGATGTAAAGTGTGTCAAGCCTGGAGGATATAAATAAATGATACATAATATATGTAAAGTGTATACAGTTACTAATGAGATTAAAAAGGTATAAAAATTCTTATATATTGAGCATATAAAAAGATTTAGGATTCCTTGAAGAGCTTCTCTCTCTCTCTCTCTCTCTCTCTCTCTCTCTCTCTCGGGTGTGCGCGTTAGTGTTGCTCCGTTCAAACATTGTAATCAAATAATAGAAAACTAAGGGAGGAAGAGACTTTAGTTATACAGTTTTTATTTTTGTCATACGTGTATTATATGTTGTAAAGAAAGAGTACCGTACTGGTTCTTGATGTTGCCATAGTGTGCCGCTGCCCTTTATATTCACGCGGCGTATCGTGGGACTGTCTGACGACGTCTTCATCGCTGAAGGATTGCATGCTTGTGACCAGGATTTGACTGACGTCTTTCCTCACAGGGGTTTGATCTGCTGTTACAGGGGTGTTGCGCTAGTTTGTCGACATCTCCAGATCTCTAGCCAGTCTTATGTAAAGGGTTTTGCTCTTTAAAGTTGTCACGTGAAATTGATAAGGTCAGTGACTTACTCGATGCTGTTTGTCTATGCTTACAGATACGTGGTAGTTTTCGTAATATTCATGCCTGCTAACTATATGATGTCTCGTCATTCAACTGTTGATCGGCCAAGTGCTTTGTGATGTGGCTGGATAATTGTATGTTCCAAGTTCTCAAGAGTTGTGCAGTCCATCTTAAACCTTGCATTTACTTTTGCTTTCCATTCTGCTTGTGATGCGACAGACTTGTTGATAGTGCATATGGTGCGGCGATAGAGTAATACTTCAGGGCCTTAACCCACAACTTGGTCTTAAACCAGTGTCACATGTAGGCTATAATGTAGTAGCTTTGACTTCATCCCTTTATTCGTATTATGTACCCTTCGCTGTTTTGCACGATTTTGGTGTTTAATATGTTCTTTTCATAATTTTACTGTTCTTTATTTTCCTCTTGTCCTTAAACTTTGTGGTTAAGTATATTGCGCTTTGCTTTTACACATGCACATATACTCGTGTATATGTATATATACAGTATATATATATATGCGTGTGTGCATATATATATATATATATATAAATATATATATATATATATATATATAGATATATATATATATATATATATATATATATATATATATATAAATATATATATATATATATATACTATATATATATATTGGATATATTGTATGTGTGTGTGTGTGTGTTCCAGCATAACTGAAATGCATTGAGCAATTTCAACCAAACTTGGTACACATATGACTTACTATCTACAAAAGAATACTGTTGGGGGGTAAGACATCACTAGCACCAAAGGGCACCAAAGGGGCTGGGGTAGGAAGGGCTTCCCTGAAATGGGGCTGGTTCTACCCGTAGACTTAGTAACTAAATAATCTACGAATTTAACATACTTCATTTCGGTATACATATGACATTATCTGGAAAAGAACAATGGGGTGGGGTTAAGACATTAATGGCACCAAAGGGGGTGGAGGTGGGAAGGGAGTGACATGTGAAAATAACCGAAAACGACAGATATATAGTGTCTAATCCATAGTTTTTTATGTTGCTGAGATGAATAGTAACACTCCCGATGCCCTTTAAGTCCAAGTTCAGCCCCAGTAGGGATAGGGGGTGAGAAGGGTGAAATATAAAATGTCAGAAATGCTGGGCAATGTAATTGAAGCAACTATCTTAACAGGAAAGAAAAAGAGAGAGAGAGAGGGGAGGAAGTGAGAGTGAGAGAGGAGGGGAAGAGAGAGAGAGGAGAGAGAAAATATATATATATATATATATAGAGTATATATATATATATATATATATATACTATATATATATATATATATATATATATATATATATATATAATATATATATATATATATATATATATATCGTGTTGTGAATAGCGTAGATTATGTGACAAAGCCATCAGTATTCTCTTTGCCCAAAACAACTCGGTCTCATTTGGTTTTTGACATGTAAAACGCTGACAAAGACCTGAAGCGTTTAACCGTAAATTTAAATAGGCTATACGGTGTACACAAAATCATAATTAGAATTAGCGAGACAAGTAACCAAAATATCTGCAATGTGTTTTGACTAAATTAGAATGGGGGAAATTTGGATGGCTATCGACATACCGTCTGTTTATTTATTGAGGAGTATGTGGTATATTTTCCGTGTTTGATAAAGTAGCAGCAGTAACGTTGATCAGTGTACTGCACTCAAATATTTTTGTTGGTTATCATAACGACACCACTTTGGTGAAATAGGCAGCATTGCTTGTACTTTAAATTTTACGGATGCGCGTAATGGTTTGGGTCGGTGACAGTGTTGGCATATCAAGATAATATTGGAGGCAAAAGGATTCTTTAGTCTGTCAAGTGCTCGTGTTTTTACTAAGATGTCGTACTTTGTAGTTAAAAGTTTAATCATTTCAATGTTTTGATAATTGAATTTAGGAATTTTTATAGTATTACTATTGGCAACATGAGAGGCATATAAAGAAACTAGATATACTCTAAAATGTTGGGATTTTTTATGGTCAAATAAAAGTCATGTCTGTCGTTTATGTTTGTCTGATTTGGTTGCGTGACGTGGTTGTAACCAGTGTACGTAATCATTATGGGATTTAGTAAAAGGAAGAGGAAAAACTGGCGAATTTTTTAAAACTTTTTTTTTTTTTTAATATGTCGCGGGGTACTTTGATGTCTTGGGATGTGTGACATGAAATTTAGTTATAAAGATGGTCAGTTTAAATTAAAATGGCCCTTAATGACTATTATTATTATTATTATTATTATTATTATTATTATTATTATTATTATTATTCAGTAGATGAAACCTATTCATATGGAACAAGGCCACAGGGGTCATAGACTTCGAATTCAAGCTTCCAAAGAATATGGTGTTCATTAGGAAGAAGTAAGAGGCAGCAAAGGAAGAGGTCCACTTCTTAAAAAAGAGAAAGTTAATAAATAGACAGATAACAATGTATTAAAATACAAGAAGAATAGTATTAGGGTAGTAATGTATTGCATTTTCGCTTGAACTTCTGAAGTTCCAGCTGCACGATATTCTCTGGGAGGCTGTTCCACAGTCCAGTGGTGTGAGGAATAAAGGCCCTCTGGAACAGAGAAATTCGACTAAGAGGAAGAGAGAGTAGCTTTTTCGTCTGTATGCCAGATCTTCAGCGTGTCGGTCATGATTACCGTGCTATAATTACTCCTCCACGGTTGAAGGGATTTGGGTCAAGCTTTGTACAAATGTGTACGTTAAGGGAGATTGTCCGTTTTTTTCCCTTTTATTTCCTGCTCTTACATTTTTTTTCTTAGGACTTCTGTACACAATTTTAAATTAAGTGGTGTCTCGGTCCTTAGCAACAAAAATTAGATTTGGGAAACATGCGAACTGGTTACAGTTATTATTATCATTATTATTATTATTATTATTATTATTATTATTATTATTATTATTATTATTGTATTATTATTATTATTATTATATCTTTAGCGGTATAGGAGGTAGAAAATTATACAATTTTGATTGAAGTGGTGGTTCGGACTTTAGCAACAAAATTTAGGCTGTGGAAACAAGCTAACTGCTTAGAGTAACTATTATTATTATTATTATTATTATTATTATTATTATTATTATTATTATTATTATTATTATTATTATTGTTGTTGTCTTGAACGGACTTGGAGGGAGAAGATATTAAAATTTGAAGTCATGCCTTCAAGGTCAGTATTGATATAAAAAAGTTGAATGATTTGTGATTAGAGAATTCATACGATTCATTTGTACGTTTAGTGTTGAGCGAACTGTGATTTTTTTTGTTTATGAGTTCTCAAGTCTTCGAAAGATTAAGTGTCATTAACCAAAGAAATTTTGAGGACCCAATTTTTGAAACGGTGACCAAGAAAGTCGTATTTCCCTCATATTTTTTCCCAAGTGAATTGGGCATTAACAATCTGTACCACACTTTTCACAATAATTTGTAATAGTCGCAGGATCTATTTTGCAGGATCTAGTTTTAAAAACTAAAATCATGCAGAACATTACCTTATGTGGGGGATGATAAAATCGCAAATAAATGCCCTTACCAAAATAAGGCGAAAAAAGCTTTGAGAAAACTGGTCAGGTGGAACAAAACCAGTAAGGAATCCTGCTGGAAGTGGATCTAGCCATGGACTAGCCATATACGAGTCAAGAGAATTCCCTTAGTAACAACCAAGGTCTAGATTGGTAACAACAATGCTGGTCGTAGCAGCAGCCACTACACCGACTATTACGGAGATTACGACTTGCAGTTAATATTTTAATGCCGCTTTTGGGGGCTGGGTGGGTGGGGTGTGCGTTTATAATCTTGTCAACATAACATTAATTAAAATAGGGTTGCTGTGTAAGTGGTTAGATTAGTTAGTCAAGGGAAACTTTTTATATGTATTAAATAAATATCGTTGGTTTATTATAATATTTTGACGACAGTGATAGGTGAACTAATCCTGGTTAACAAAAGTAACAAGTGCAGTGAATGAGGTATGGTGTATTGTGTAACCCTTTCTAAGTTGATTCTTTTATTATAGCGTTCGTCCTTAATGAGAGTTGGCCAAAAAAGTTGAAAGAAATCTTGGTAAGAATGCCTTGTTTTACTTTTAGGAATTATATAATTGGTGACCATTTTGAACTGGAATTCTGATGGTTGTTAAAGGAACATGTTAAGCAATACCAGGGGATGTTTAAATATTTTTGTTGCACTTTACCAGAAATTACTAGTTTAATTAACCTCCCCCCCAAAGAAGTGCAGTATATGGTTTACAATTCCTTTTTAGAAACTTTGCGTCCTTGTAAATGGGTTGATTTTTCGTAATTTGAAGGGGACACAGCGTACGCACGTTGCTACCAATTTTTGACGTTTAACATTTAGGAATTTGTTCTAAAGAGAGAATAGTTACTTCAGTTTTTGAAAGTAAGATTTAATTCCATTAGTTATGTTTGGCTATCAAGAAAAGCTGTTCATGTATTTTATTTTATTTGTTGGTGAAAGTACTCGAATACTTAGATCGTGCCAACATTTAAGAAGCCAGTCAGTTAGTTTAAATACCAAAGTATTTTAAAGTTTGAAGAGGAAATCGATTGTAATGTTATATGATACCAACCAATTCCGTAACTTCAGTTGGAAGAAACTAATTATAAAACTACCACCAGTGATGTGAGGTTCGAAGTTTGTCTTCCAGAGAGGTTGATGTTATCATCCTTGTTATTTGGCGTCCGTCCGTCCTCTACAGTAGAGACCGCCGTGATCCAATATCCAATTTACTATCTCATCAGCAGTCCATTCACCCGCTTCACCTGTTCCTTCAAAAGGTTCCTCTTATTCTTCATTTTTCCAAAAAATACATTAAGAGGAACGTATCCCTCGCTCCCAGCTCCATCCAACTAGGCGTAGATTCTCCCTTTCCCTCATTTTCCCCTCGCCAGGAGAAGCCCGCCCACCCTTGCTCCCCATTTTCCCTTCCTTCCCTCCTTCCTTTCTTCCTCGAATTTAACAAGCCTCACTTGTATTCACAAGGCCCCTTCATCAGTCCTGGTCCAAATTGGTTTATATTCTGCCGGAATGAATTTGAAATAATGATAACATCACGTAGGACGCTCGTAGACTTTCGCGATGAAAAAGGACTTGCTCAGGGTGCTGCGTTGTGTTTGTTCTTCAGGTTTCAGGTTTTTTGAAGAGTTTGGTATTGCTTTCATGTTTTGCATGTATAGCTGTCACCGTAGTGCTGCTGAGAGTTATTACATTTCGTATATTTGTAATAACCCTGGAAAGACCCATTAAGTATTTTCGAGATTTGTAAAGCATGTCACCTTTAAGGTTCCTCTTTATTCCACTACCTTTTAAAATTTTTGTGGCCATGAATTAGAAAATTAGAAAATGCTATCCTGTTCTGTTACTTTGGTATCTTAAAGGTATGTTTTGTCTGAGAGGTTCATGATGTTAACTTGATTTAAATTGTTAACTTTTGTTTACTTACGTGGCTGATAAAGGTTTACTGATGTGGCTGATAACTTATATTTGATTTTATCAATATGCAATAAGTTGTGAACCCTGCTTTCCCAAACTGTAATATTTTTAGATTAAGTAACGTCAGTGGGGTGGATTGCAAATTTATGTTTGAGCTGAGGGACTAGATTTAATTTGGTGGGTATAAAGTTCAAGGGAATAAAGCCATACAACTTTCTGTTAATTTCTGTAGGGATGTATTCAGAGTACAGAATCGACGTGACGGACAGAGATTTCAACAGCTTGCCGACTCCGCAGTGCACCTCGCGGGGTGCACTGCAGGCATTATTTGAGGTTCTTGGCAAAGTTCCTTCGGCCTCTAGCTGTAACCTCTTTCATTACTTTTACCGTACCTCAGTTCATATTATCTTTCTTCCATCTTACTTTCCACCCACTCCTAACAATTGTGTCCTAGTGCAACTGCGAAGTCTCCTAGTACACCTTTCAAACCTCCTTTACTCTCAGTTTCCATTTCAGCGCTGAATGGCCTCATAGGTCTCAGCGCTTGGCCTTTGACCTAAATTCTATATTCCAGTTCCAGTAGCTTGTCGATAAAGAAGAAAAGAACCGATTATCTAACTGAGTCAATCATTTACGATATCCACAGGTTTATGTGTGATGATTGTTTGGTGTTAACTTGTGTTGTAACGACCATGGTCATCAATGGCGGTACAAATAAATTAGATATTTCTCAAGAAATATTCCCTCAGTCTCTGTATGCTGTACATTACGCTTTCCACAAGTCACATCCATAAAATTGTATATATTGATAGAAATTGATTAAGGTAAAGAAATCCAGCCTTCTTTGTAAATTAAAAAATTCAGGGTTGTATATACGACCACAAAGTGCTTCACAGTGAGGGCGACCTACCAGTAGCCTAATCGTAAAAGTACTCGGATTGTCTAGCCATTACAGATCCAGGAGTCAAGAGTGTGCGCACATTTTTAAACGACGTAGGGCAGTTTCCTGTCTCATGGGTATGATATTGTACACTTCCTCCCTTGGGCAGGTATCCCTAAATGGTAAAGGAATCCTTCTCAGCTTGTTGCTGTATATCTGACGAGTTCCACGTGGTTACTCATAAGGATCTGATTTATGTAATCTGCGCGACGTTACGGTGGGACTGTTAGGGCAGCGGGATAGTTTCTATTAAACTGCAGCAAATACTGCAGTTTGAAGGACACAACAAGCCGGTTTTTCCTCTCTGGAAGGGGGCTAAACCAGCGTAAAAGGTAAGAGAAAAAAAAAAAAAAAAAAATTCCTTGGCCCAATGTGTCCACTAGTTAATGTATCTTGCCCATATATATGCTGGTCTAGGTGCCTTTTTTGGTCTTGGAAGTCGGCAAACGCCCTTCAGACTTATGGTCTGGTGTTGGTATAATGAAGGACATGGAAGAAATATGAGATCCTATGTTCCTACATGCACAAAATCGTTGAACGTTCATTAAACAAGTATTAACGCCGTTGTTTGAAACTAATCTTGATTCAGTTTAGTGGAGGGGGAGGGGTAGAGTTTTCTGTATACTACATTGTGGTTTTATTTACTTTTTTTAATTATTAAATTTCATGCACAAATTTGTAGCCCTTTTATTATTTTCACTTCCACTAAACATGCCCAGTATTTACACGAAAGAAACTATAGATACCTCCATAAAGATGCAGAGTGGGAGAAGATGGGAGAGAGACGGGTTGGTGTTTGGTGCTGAATTATTTTGTAAACCAAGATTTGACAGACCAATGAAGATTGTTGTGAGTTTCTTTTAGCGACTCCCAAATGGTAACAGTAACTTAACTATGAGCTCTTAATGTAAGGTTTTGGAAAACGTGTCGAGTTGGTAAAGTGGAGGTCAAAACTAAGCTAAAAATCTGTGGCAAGCCATTGTCGTATTGAAGCTGTACTTGTTTATTGGTGGGAAGGGGGTGGGTGTATAGGGGAGTGGGTGTGAACCTTGCAGTTTTCTGCACCGAAATAAGATCACGTAAACAGAGGGATAGTTATAGATCTCTGGAATTTCCCTTCTCAGTCGATGTGTTGCGTTTTTGAGGTTTCCTCTTATTTAGTCATTGCTTTTTGTCATTTTTAATTTTCATTTTTTTATTTTGGTGTTTCCCTATCAGGTATACTGTCATTTTCCTCATACCTCGCATAGTTATATATTTTTTGTGTTGTTATCTTTTTTATATCTAGTTGATCAGTGCAGTTCTTTCACTTTATTTTTAAGTGATCTTTATAGATAACTAACTGGGATGATGGGAAAGATACAGAATTTCCGAAAGTTGGGCTTTGCCTGTTTCTGTTATTAAGGAATAACAATGTTTGCAATTTTACCACATCTGAATACTAATTTTGCTTACATCTATCAACAACTTTTTTAATTATGAAGGCATCAAGTTTAAACAAACCAAGACTTAAATTTAGAACACTTTCATTATTTTGACTTGATAAAACAGATCAATGATATTCTTTTTTTAACTGTGTGCGTTGGACTAAAAAGATCTTGCTTCACTCCAGTTAATAGGATGATCTAAATCTCTCATATTTACGAATAATGCGTTCGCTATTTGGCCAGTTCTCACAGAGTATTGGTGTTGTTTGATTCGTTGTGAAAGTGATTTTCCAGCTTGTCCATAATATATTTTATCACACTTTTTACAAGGAATTTCATAGATGCAGCCAGAAACATCTTTAGGAGAGTTTTTTATTACTAAACTCTTTACATTAAAATTACTGAAAACAACATTAATGTTGAAAAGCTTTAAAATTCTAGGAATTTCTAAAAACCTTTCATCATATGGTAATTTGAGAATATTATGCTTGCTGAACTCAAGTTTGGTATTTGTTAAACAAAATATTTTCCTGGCTCTCTTCCATGCTACATCTACAAAGGTCCTTGGGTATTTAAGTTTCAAAGCAATATCATAAATAGTTTTGCTCTCAGCATCTGGTATACAATTTTATACGTGTTTTTGGATTTTGTATAGCTAAACTTTCGTATCTCTTATAGTTAGGTCTATGGTTTAGTTTGTGACTACTTGATCCTGGATTATCCTGGATTATCTTTCTGTTTATTACCCTTTGACAGTTAATCATCTGGTATTCTTGTCCTTTTTGTTTATTTTGTAACCTTTTCATTTGCGTCTCATTTGTGCCCAGACGATGCGTTAATAAACGTGAAAGCGCTTGGTACTGAACTTCTGCCTGGCATTTTCCTGTGGGATTCGCTTATACACTGAAGTCACGTGTATCTACTGTGATTTTTTAAGCATATATATATGTGTGTGTGTGAGAGAGAGATATATATCTGACGTTTGTCACTATTTCTATCTTTTCCACTCATTTTTTTTATCATTTACTCGAACTATTTGCAGACCTAATGGCAATCAGTTTTATTTTTTTCAATTAATAGGTGACTTCCGAATTAATTGTCGCGAACATCTTGTGCAGTTAGAATTGATTGGTAGTAATTTGTATTCATAGTAAATTGGAATAAAAAAAATTTTTTCGAGTGTCTTAAGTTGTTAGATTGGACAGCCAAGCAGACTAATTACAGACAATTGCAAAAGTTTTTGTTACTGTGTGAGTTGCCATTGAGAAATAGTGAAAATGTATATTTAGCTTAGGATAAATTATGTAAATTCCCTTGAAATTATACTGTAAATTAATTGCATGTAATTTTATTAAATTGTCTTGCCACAGGAAAGCAATCATGGTGTTATGTAAATTGTTGGTATTAAAGTTATTGTGGAGAATTGGGATTATCATCATCATCATTCGAACCAGTTCACCCAAAACAGTCAAGGGTTGTATACACTTTACAGGGTTCAGTTTGCTCTGCAAGTGAATAATACTAGGAAAATGTTTTAAGGGCTTGACCAGACGTCAGTGTTAAAGCTAGGCCTAATAATATTATGGTCAGAGTTCTCTCTCTCTCTCTCTCTCTCTCTCTCTCTCTCTCTCTCTCTCTCTCTCTCTCTCTCTCTCTCTCTATATATATATATATATATATATATATAATATATATATATATATATATATATATATATACTGACTGTATATACACACACATATTTCAGGCATAAGATTAGATTTCTTTAGTGAACTGATTCTGCTGATTTTTATTTTTATATCTTATATATGTTTCGTAGATTATATATACACGTATATATATATATATATATATATATATATATATATATATATATATATAGTATATATATATATATATATATATATATATATATATATATATCAGGCATAAGATTAGATATTTAAAAAAATTAACTGATTCGCCATCTTGCTTTTTGTAAGACTGATTATTTTTCAGATTACTTCAATAACGTATTTTTCACAGTAGCCAATTAACTTGAAGGTTTTAATAGAGTTGGAAGACGAGTCCATCCACTTACGGTGGTTCTCTCTCTCTCTCTCTCTCTCTCTCTCTCTCTCTCTCTCTCTCTGAGCGCCTTTATTGGCATCTGTTATCTCTTTCTAAACGCCATTCGCTGATGATAATGGCATATTCTCGGATTCATGGTGTTTACTGCTGAAGGTGCAAGGCTTTTGTTATCCTATTAAGAGATCGGAATTGTTGAAATTTAGCATAACGTCTATTTTTCAAATACTCAAGAAACTTTTACTCAAGTTGATTTGTCTGTACGACCCATATCAAGGTCTTCATTGGCGGGGTGGGTAGAGCTCTCGGCTAGCACGCTGTTGGCCCAGCGTTCGAGTCTCCGACCGGCCAATGAAGAATTAGAGGAATTTATTCCTGGTGATAGAAATTCATTTCTTGCCATCATGAGGTTCGGATTCCACAATAAGCTGTAGGTCCCATTGCTAGGTAACCAGTTGGTTCTTAGCCACGCAAAATAAGTCTAATCCTTCGGGCCAGCCCTAGGAGAGCTGTTAATCAGCTCAGTGGTCTGGTCTAACTAAGATATACTTAACGACCCATATCGAAAAATCGTAGTTACTCCGCACGTCATGGCCTCTGCCAGCGAAATTGGGAGATGATATGTAAATTCGTCTCTGCGCATGTTAGCAAAACATCTTGAAGGGATGATGAGCAGATGCTCGGTTTTATCGAAAGAAACTTTTATTCATAGAAAACTTGCTTAAATCAAAGAGTGCCATCCTATGATAATTTTATTCCTACTAGGTGACAGATGTTTAGTGTTCGTTATGTGCCGATACAAGATTTTGACACAGTAATTATTATTCTTCAAAATTCATGTTGTATCGATGTGTAACAACGTTTGGCGATTACTGGCTTACTGTGGAATAACATTCTAAAAAATTTTTTGTAACCCCCAAGAAATTACTACATTTGGCTCATTTTTCCCGGCCCTTATTTTGAAGCATCTTTCGTTGTCTTTCCAAGCGAAATGAATTGTCTTTCCAAGCGAAATGAATTGAAGACACACAACTCTTTCTTTTACTCAGCTAAAAAAATTTTGATAGAAGCAAAGATTACAAATGGTTTCGAGAAAGGCCGACTTGGGTTGGAGACAAGGAACTGTGGGTGGTTGAGCGATGAATTTAGGGAGGCTATTAGATTTATCAGTTGTAGCAGCATGCTATTGGCAGGTGAGAGGGAATGTCTGCAAGTGATAGGGTTTGCTGGTTTAATACGGAGAAATATTAGTTGACGTTGCCGTATTATAGGTATATTATAAAACTAGACAGAGGAGATAGAGAGAATTGGCTGAGAAAATCAGGCAATGAAAGTGCAGCTGATAAACTCGGAGTCGTAAGAAGAAACTTGAACATTTGTGAAGCACCAAATTTTTAAAATAGGAAACAATCCTGGCTTACATGTCTGGTACCCGATGCAATACTTTCCGAAGCGTGTTGAAATTTATCCAACAGCTTTTAAGAGTTTCTTTTTATCTTGTCATTTAGGCCACGAAGAAGAAATTTCAATACGGTAATTTTTCAGAAGCTGTTTCTTGTAAGGAAGAGCTAAATTAAAAAAAAAAAAAAGTCACTTGTATCTCTCAGGTCGAAACACTTTTCTGTGGCGGTATATGTCTTTCCTTGGAATAATATTTATCGTAATTAACACATCTTTTGCAAAATATATGAATTTTTAACCAGAAAATTTTAATGTTAGAGTTTGTGTGGTCCTTGAATATTTTAATCCTGTACACATATAACTCGCTTTTGAGTTAGCATCGTGCACTGTAGACGGCATCAATTTAGCCTATATCACTGTATAACATTACGCTGTAGTTATTGAATCATGTGTTGAGGTAACTGTCCCATTTCCCAATATTACCTAATTTTGCATCTCTACTCATTCATTGTTTTATTAGGTATCTTAGGCATTGTGAGACTTTTTTTATGTAACAGATTTCGTCCTTTAGATGCCTGTCCAAGAATCTTATTTTACGAGTCCGTGTCTGTTGTTGTGTGGAGAAAAGGAATCGTGTTCCCACATGAAGTCATCGTTCTATCCATGATTAACCGTGGGTATCTTGGGATTTGTCTGAGTTTTTTTTGCCCTCAAGGCCGCAAGAATACACCATAAAGTTATATTCTTGGAGGCCTCTTCAAGTCGAAGTGATTTGGTGCTTGAAAGCGTCGATATTGAATATAGAACTTAATACTGAAAACTTCGTGAAAAGAGCTTTCTAAAATTGTCTCTGTGACAAACCACTATGCCGATATTTTGAAAAGGTCCAGATCTGGCTTTACTCAGGTTAGACCTTAACGCAGAAAAGCATTTTTCCCACCAAGAAAACAGTCTTTAAGGCTCCTGTTGTGTGCTTTCCATTTTGCAGATGGTATAGTTGCCCACTCCTACTTTTAGACCAAAGACTTGATGTGTTCTTTTTAGTGTTCAGTAAGCAGGATTCTACTAGGTACGGTGAACTGGTGTTGTATGCTTGATGCCGTAGATAGTTTTGCATATTTTCTCAACATTTTAATTTGACAGGATAATAGAAGTAGGTAACGATTCTAATTGTTCCATGTATACCATATCACTGAATCAGTGACCACATATGAATCCTCTAGTCCATCTTATTCCCTTGCGGATTATCTCTTCGTTCCAAAACCTTGCTTATTTTTGTTATTTTCTAAAGTTCTTCCTTAATCCTTAAGTTTGGATGGAATTATAAGAGTGACGTGGATTAAACGTGGTGCAATCTAGTGCTTCGAAGTCATACAGATAATAGTTAGGATTTTTGTAACGTACGTACGCAGCAGTGATGTATAAGAATTTAACACCCCCGTAAGGGGGTAGTGCTGTCAGTGCACCTCACGCGGTGCACTGTAGGCATTACTGAAGGTTCTTTGCAGCGTCCCTTCGGCCCCTAGCTGCAACCTCTTTCATTCCTATTACTGTATCTCCATGCGCATCCTCTTTTTTTTTCCATCTTGCTATCCACCCTCCCAACAATTGTTTCCTGGTGCAACTGCGAGGTTTTCGTAATGTTACACCTTTCAAACCTTTCTACTCTTAATTTCCCTTTTAGCGCTGAATGACCTCATAGGTCCCAGCGCTTGGTCTTTGGCCTAAATTCAATATTCTATTTCTATTTCTGTTCTAAAAATTTAACCCGTATCATGTACTTGACAGAATTAGATTACTAATTAAGAACTAATAATTGCAAGAATCATGTGGGTCTTAGCGACAAGAACCCACATGTGTTTTATGCTAGCTTACTCGCCCTTTCATTCATGGTTATAACAGATTTTAAATATTGTCAGCTAATATTGTCTTGACTTTCGGTATTGGATTTTTCGTTTTCTAATTTCAAGCCGCATAATTCCCAATATGCTGTTTAGCTTTTGACACTGTCACTTGCTACTTAGTGGTCTGAATTGTCGCATTCTTTATTGTACGTTATTTTTAAGCCATATTCGCTTCGAAAAGATTTTCATTAGTGTTATTTTACATGCAAGTCACTAGAATGTGAACGTTATATATATATGTATATATATATATATATATATATATATATATTATATATATTCTATATAGCCTTTATATATATATATATATATATATATATATGGTATATATATTGTGTATATATATACATAGATATATAAAATGTGTGTGTAAATTTGTAATTATAGCCTATCTCTCTCTCTCTATATATATATATATATATATATATATATATATATATATATATATATATCTATATATATATATATATATATATCTCACGTCTTTGTTTGCGTGTTGAATTATATACAGGTTTGAATGAAGTTGTCTTGGGTCCTGTGTTTGGGAAGCATAATTGATAACTGCCTTGGCGGACTACATCGCTTTTTCTTGATCTGGTTCCTTTATTTGCACTTCAGTTCTTTGTCCTCCAAGTCACTGCAATCACTTTTATTTTTTTTAATTTTTTTTTTATGCGCAAATCGCATGTCCACCACCATGACACATGACTCTTGTATGAAGTTGGCAACTGATTTCTCATTAGACAGGTTTCCTTCAAAAGTTCTTTTAAAAAACTATATACTGTGCAATCTTTATACTTTTTTTGTAAGAATATATGGTGACAGGGTGACAGATTGAAGTTATAGGAAGGAACGTGGTAGGCGAGTGTTGTACAATTTTGTCAGGGTATATCCAGTGACTCGATATAGCCTAAGTACCCTTGTGTATTTATATGAAGCGCCGAGGTGAAGGTTGATATATATTTAAAGATTGAATTGTAGTTTTACTGATTATAAATTGAATTGTGTGGAATGTTTGAAGTGAACTAATCATCCGCTCATTACAGACAGAGTTATTGTAATAAAGGTAGGAGGATATTTTCAACTGCGGTATAGCTCTTCGTTGGATGAGTCGATAGAGCTGCGGACTGTCACTCGATGGGCCGGCGTTCAATTCCCCGGCCGGCTGATGAAGAGTTAGAGGAATTTATTTCTGGTGATAGAAATTCATTTCTCGCTATAATGTGGTTCGGATTCCACAATAAGCTGTAGGTTCTTAGCCACGTAAAATAAGTCTAATCCTTCGGGCCAGCCCTAGGAGAGCTGTTAATCAGCTCAGTGGTCTGGTAAAACTAAGGTATACTTTTTTTTTCAACTGCGGTGTGACGAAATTTAACGGATTATTTTGCTAAAAATTGTCTGCTGTTGCTGTAGGTGGAGATTTTCTTTGTTTTTAAATATACAGTAGGTGAAATGTTTTTCTTTCGTTCTTTCTTCTTCTTCTCGTTCTTCTAGAAAATTGTATTGTTGTGCAGTATATATTTCATCTCAGCCAGTGCCGAATGCACGATCGCCGTCGAGAAGATTATCTTGTTTCACGCGACTCTTACTGTCTCTCGCTCTCCTTCTCCTTCACAGTTCATCAATTCCAGCTTTCACAGACGTGCTGATGATAAGAGTGAACTGCACTCTTATTAATTCTTACACCGCCATTGCTTCATAAATTCATGACTTCTCACATGACCCACATTTTGAGGCTATAAATATATGAGGGCGAGAGATCGAGAGATTGAATCGAATGGGGTCCTCTTTATGAGTGGCATTTAACATTCTGCGTCATGATTTCGGTATTGAATGAAGGGTGGAATGTGGCGAGTAGCATTTAATGCCGAAGCTTATTACGGAGCTGTTATTGATGGTCAACCCTCACGTTCCTCGCGGTGATGTCACTCTTCCTCATGGCGTAATCATATTTTTTTACCCTGACGTCATGTGACGTCACCGAAAACCGTGGGAATTTTTTTCGAGTCATGCGTCGTCATTGATTTCAGCGTGCTGGTGGTTTAGGTGGGCGGTTAACTGTTTGTATTTTCATTTTCAGGCCCTAAGGCATTGAGTTTACCGTTTTGTTTCTTCTGATCTGTTGGATTGTGTGGAATTAAGTCTCTCTCTCTCTCTCTCTCTCTCTCTCTCTCTCTCTCTCTCTCTCTCCTTCCTGACGTCTGGGAATGTGGTGTTTACCATTTGGCCAGCTTGAGGTGCCGATTGGTTGTGTTTTGCTGATCTTTCAGAGGCGTGTTATCTAAACATGAACCTTGATGATGGATGATATAACCCATTTTTGCCACGGCTGCACATCAGGCTTTAAAGTTGGCTTTAGAATTTTTAGATGCACCGTACGGTGGTCTTTTAGGCCTTTTATAAAATCGATGTGTTTTTGCTTTTAAGAAATTCCATTCTGTTTATCATTGAGCTAAGTATCTTGTGTGTATGTAGATATGTGCATATGTATATCATCGTCATTGTTTCTCGTCTCAAGGGAGGTCGTTGATATTAACAGCTATTTACAAAATCCATGTGCTTATTGACATCTCATTCATCAGGCTTCCGAGAGTTATCTTCCTAGGGTTGTTCTTTATTCTCTTCCCAGCCTCCATTGTATTAGTCACCCTCAAGTAACTTGCGACCTCTTATCTTCCTAATCTCGGTTCTCTCGCCAATCGTCTTTGTCAGTTTTCCTTCGGATGTACCATTGTCAATTAGTCATCCCCTTTGTGTTTGACAGTCTTTTTCCTCATGCAGACTCAGAACAAGTTTCTACTCGAAGGGTTATATAATTTTTTTTAAATCGCTGCCGAACTTATGATTATTGCCTACTTTTTGTGGAATTTTCTTTGGCCTTGACATCTCTCGTTAGTTAGTCTCTTTTTTTTTTTAATTCAATATCCAGACATCCGTCCAAATATTAGGCCCTTCTCTTTTCTTTGGAATTTCGATTTTGCTTTCTGTACATTATTTTTTCATTGTATTATAAATTTTTTATTGCTTTCCCCTCATTCAAATCATTATCTTCTGATCATTGGAAAACTTTGCATCTTATACTAACTTCCTTCCAACTTAAAACTTCTGTAATATTTTTTGAATTGTCTCTCGTAATACTTTCAGTATTCATGGGAAACCGCGCAAGTGGTAGTTGAACAATCTCTCTCTCTCTCTCTCTCTCTCTCTCTCTCCTCTCTCTCTCTCTCTCTCTCTCTCTCTCTCTCTCTCTCTCTCTCTCTCTCTCATATATATATATATATATATATATATATGTATATAATATATATGTATATAATACACGTGTACACACATTATATATATGTATATATGTAATGTATGTATTCATGCACGTATACACGCATAGCACTACTCATACGTGTATGTAGGTATGAAGGTATGTATGTATGTATGCATGTATGTTTATTTAACTTTAGGGGCCGATGGACGAACAACCTAATACCCATATCAATGAGCCTTGAAGGAAGCTGAGAAGTTGGGTTTAACCATGAAGAAATGATTGAATTTGTGTCTTGAATGATGGAAGGTTATAAATCAGGCCAAATGGCTGTAGGAAGAGGTAGAAGTTGATAGTAAAGAAAAGGAGATAGTCGCTGAACCGTGCAAATCTGAGGTGTTGTCATTTCTGCCTTGTAAATGGAGGAAAGGGTGGTCTGACAGGTGTCACTAAGATGCCAGAGAGGACGACGAAAACGTGCTGATTCAGTTGAACAGTGGCTGATGTTGTATCTCTTGTGACTACTTTGGATTTTTGTAATTTTGTTCAAAATTGTTTGAAAAAGTCCCATGAAATTTAAACATGTCGCTGAATGTTGTCAGTGAGAATATTAAAATTGTGTACAAAATCAATAGAAAACTTGTTTTTTATTTTTGTAATTAGGTGGTCTGCATCTTGGGATCTTAAAAAAGCCACCATATTCTACTCGTATGTAGGAAACATATTTTGGCAGACAGTACCTTTCTATTATATATATATATATATATATATATTATATATATATATATATATATATATATATATATATATACAGTATATTAAGGTTTGGTTAATGCTTGCTTCCTTGAAGGTGAACGAAATCAGATTGCCTGAATGTTATTCCGGAGCGAGTCAAAAGAAAATACCAGATGGACCAGCTTAGCTCCATTATAGTTTTACTCATGCTGCTGACAGCTTTTTTGAAATAGGTTTATAAAAAGTCTTGGAGACACTTCTGTTTACGAAATTTGGTTACATTCTTCGGTATTACAATTAATCGTGTATATTTTTTTTAATTTTTAAGACATATTCCATAAAATATCACTTATCTATTCAGTAGAATATCACTTATTCTTTATTCAGTGAAATATCACGTATTCGTTAGTCAGTAAAATATCACATATTCTTTATGTGAAAACAACACCCGGGTTATATTTTATTTTTCTAAATCGTGTCAGCAAGTGGAGAGAGAGACGATCGAGTTTTAACTTTCGTGCCGTTCAGTTTTCATGTTTAAAAAGGCTAGAATTGCAAGACGCAAATGAATTTCGCTGGATAAATGAACGGCTGAGAGACCTTGGATTTCAGTAGGAAATAAACGCAGCGAGACCGAATAGGTGATTGTAGATTTACCGAAATAATTTTACGTTTGTGGAAACGCATATACAGTTTAATACTTGAGGATTTGTAGTTTTTTTTTTTTTAATATATGGAGCTGTTTTCATATCGTAGTTATGTAGTTTGTATAGGAAAAGTTTGTTATAATTAAGGAAAATTCCTTCAAAAGTTTAAAGGTAGATAACCTGTTGCAAGACATTCTCTCTCTCTCTCTCTCTCTCTCTCTCTCTCTCTCTCTCTCTCTCTCTCTCTGGAGATAACCTGTTGCAAGACACACATTCTCTCTCTCACTCTCTCTCTCTCTCTCTCTCTCTCTCTCTCTCTCTCTCTCTCTCTCTCTCTCTCATATCAAAGAACTTACGTATTCATTGAAAGCTCTTGTGTCGCCATGTAAGTGTATAGTAGGTTATCATCATGCAGACACTAGAAGCCTGAGCGATTTGGTTGTTCATCACAAGGACAGGGATGAAAATAGCCCAACAGAACAACGTTCAGATGAGATCACTAGCAAACAAACAAGTGTTCTCAGTCGTTATCATCTTAGGAAGGTAACAATATCCGAGAAACTCCGATGGCTTATATAACATTGAAGTAAACTCAGATCAGAGGGATATTAAATATTCATAAAGATATTTAATAATATCGTTTGGGTGGTATTACATTAGCTAAAGTTCTGGTAGCTTAGGGTTGTCGGTGAGCATACAGTATTAGAAACCAGATAATTACAAAATAATGCGTGCAAGCACGCACACATTTATATTTGTACATGTGTATAAAAAATATTATATATGTATATATACGTTATATATGTAAATAGATAGACAAAACACTTATAATTAATTTTGCATGTTACTCGGTCCGCAAAAAGGTTATTTGAAGAACGGTCTGTATTAAGCCAAACCGAATCAAAGTTCTTTTTATGTCTTTAACTTAAGTCAGATGTGATGCTTAATTAAATTGCTGATGTTCTCTCTTTTTTTTTTTAGCGAAACATTATCAGCAGTCATTGGTATTTATTTGTTGAGTTGTGTTATACGTCTTCGATTTTACTGTGTGGTGATACGGACGTAATTTCCCTGTAATTGATGTGTGATGATCTTCAGTCCTCTTCACTGTCATCTCTTGACCATTTCGACCAAGAGACTTAATGGTTGAATGCAGTTGTACTTATAAAGCCAAAGTTTTATGGATAATTGTGATTCGAAGCGTTGTTATTTATCATTGTGTGGATTAGGTTGTCCTTTTGAGAATGTTCTACCACTTTAATGTTTACTGAATTAATACATTAATTTTATATATTTTATGTATTTTTTCTCATCGCTGACCAAAGCCATTTTAATGCCGGTTATTATAGGATGAAGTTGGGTAACATTTTCATCGTGCCTCAAGGTCATTTGATAATATTAAATTGAACGTTATAAGTTTTAAGTTTTTCTTTAACTCTACTGGTATTCTTTGTATTAACTTAAAATTTGGTTTTATATAAACCTAAAATCATAAACAAGTTTTTTATTTTTTTATTTTGTGGCAAGCTGAAGATTGCACATATGTGTATTTCTTCTGAACTTTTTTTACATTTGTGGTATTCTGTTTAAAATTTGCTTCGTTGTTTCAGTATCAAGTCACACAGTTATCAGTGCTCTACAACAGTGCCCGTGCTGACTGGTTAGTTTTCTAGATTTTAATGAATGCCACATTTAGAAGAGTTTTCAGTTTGTTTACGTATTTGTTTTTAAGATGTAGATTGAATAATTTCTTGATGTGTGTATTTTGTGTTTTTAGTGTTTTTAAGTGAGTTTATAGGCTGTCTGTCATGCGGCATCAGATACATGTGGGAGCAACCTCGGCGACTAAGAACCCGTAATGACAACCAAAGTTTTCAAAGAGGGGAACCTTGTTTTAGGAAAGGTTAGATTTATATCCATGTGAAAGTCTTAATCACATACTTTTCATTCACCTTTGTGAAGTTTAAGTTTTAATCAGTAATTTATTTTGATGTCACCATCACCTTAGACGCTCAGTGAAATACTTTGTCATTATTATATTCCTTCTAGTATTGTCTGAAACACCGCCCTTAGAATGAAGTAGACTAAGAGATATCATTATTTATACTTACTTTCATTAATTTATATTCGGCATTTATATCATTTACGATTTAGTAAGAGTGCATAAGCTGAGAACAGACATACTTGAAAAGCTGTTGGCTCTTTGTTAATGCGTGCTTGGCAGTTTTGTAACTTAGCTGCCAAATAACAAATGGCTAACCAAAATTTGCTCGCGAATTCCAGTGAAATTGTTGGGTATACTCTTTAGTTTTTCTAGTCGATCAAATACATGTTATTGGTATTTTATTATAAATTGAAAATCTATCTTTGATTTTCTTGGTAGTTCTGTGCATTTGAATTGCCACTAAAGGAAACACCCCTTTTTGATATTCTCCCTGTTCTGTTCATCCATCAGTAACACTTAGCTGTTTGTTCAGTTCTCTGCAAGTAAATAGTTTTTATCCGTGAGCAGAGGAATGATATCGTCATGGAGGTAAAAACCTCTTAAAATGTATTCCTTTTAAGAAAAGGTGTTTTTTTCCCCACAAGGTAATTTTGGTTTTCTAAATAATTTCCGAAATTCAGTGAAATTCTGTAAGCATGGAATTAGAAGCATGGCAAAGAATAGAGTATGCATTGAGTTTGGATGACCTTTGATTTTACTGACGAAATGTTGGAGGCCAGTCGTCATAGCAAAAACTATTTTTACTCACGTAGGAGACTTTGATGTCTATTATTAGGGTAGTGTAAATACTCTTTGCATTGCTAGGTGAATGTTATTTTTCTCAAGTGGAAACAATTTTGAGCCGGTGAAGATAAACATCCACGACGTAAGCTGCTTCACACTCCTACGTAGAACTTAATAGTAGCATGAATCTTCTTTTACACGCTGCTCCATTCACCTCTGTCTTGCACGCTCTTTGCCCTTCTGGGTTTTTGAAGGTCCTTACTTTCCAATACTTCTGACTCCACCTATCCAATCCTTCCCCATCTTATAACTTCCACATCATACAGTTGTGTCTCCTACTTATCGTTCTCAATTCTCTCCATTTATCAGAAGACTCCGATCCATTATTTCATGTTTGCTGGCTTTCTTACCACGTTTGAATCATCACGTTTCTTATCCTTTCTGTTCGCCGTGCGCCACTTACACCACATGCATTTCATCGCAACAGCCTTAACCTTTGTTTTTTCTCATTCGCTTTTAGCGTCCACAGTTCACTTTCGTAAAGAAGAGTTGGCTTAACATTCTTTTCATTCATACCATTTTGAAGTCAGTAGATACTCTTAAATCTCTTCCCAATTTTGCATTACTTGTTAAGTAACACACACACACACACACACACACACACACACATATATATATATATGTATATGTATAATGTGATAATTAGAATTTTTAATAATAATGGAGTAAATGCAAACCATATTTTTATTTGTGATAAGTATCGTAGATTCTGTATTTATGTTTTATTGCATTAAAAAAAAGTAAAATTGGATGTCTACTGTTGAGTTTAAAGTACTGTTTTGGAGAAACTCTAGTGGTAAATTCATTCTTTACGATGCAGGTTTTCATTTTTAGGATTGTTACTGTATATCATGTAAAATTGAATCGGAAGACATAATTATGCTGTATTTTTACGGCACATCTATTGGAGCCGAATCTCTTGGATGTTCGGGAAAATTCCAGACCCGAAAATAATGTTTCTTTTTTGGTGGAACCAATTCCTGATAAACAGTTCTTCGAACATGAAATATAGGAAAGCTGTTATTGGTCATGTGAATCTCTCTCTCTCTCTCTCTCTCTCTCTCTCTCTCTCTCTCTCTCTCTCTCTCTCTCTCTCTCATAGCGATTTTAGTGACCGTGTAATATTTTTATCTAAGTTGATGGCCCCAATAGCTGTTGCCTAAAACATTCTAGCAAATTAGGAGTTTGCATACGATGTAATTGACTTATCT
Organism: Macrobrachium rosenbergii; assembly: GCF_040412425.1. Taxonomy (NCBI): domain Eukaryota; kingdom Metazoa; phylum Arthropoda; class Malacostraca; order Decapoda; family Palaemonidae; genus Macrobrachium; species Macrobrachium rosenbergii. The sequence goes on from NC_089741.1 coordinate 56,781,817, forward strand.
AAATCCATTACTCCGTCCGTGTGTGATGCTCTCGTCTCATTGACCATTTTTAAATAGAAAATCACGAATATTAAAGATTTAACTTTAGTCCTGAATCAGTCTGTTTTACCAGTTATATGTATAAATGCATTTCAATTGTACATATGTATAAATGCATTTCAATTGTACGATTAGTTTAGCCAAGTCTGTAAGTTTTGTTTATCCTTTACTGAATTTCATTTTTGGAGAAAGAGAAAGAGAGAAGAGAGAAATTAGCTGAATTGGTCCTGTTACTTTGCGAAGCAGTTGATAAAGCAATATTAATTTTATCGTTGTGGCCTCTTAATGTGTGTTGACGTTTTCACTAATTCTGATTTGATTACTCAGATACTTTCTCATTGCATTAGAGCAGTGTTTCTCAACCTTTTTCTGGTGGTGGCCCCCTTCAATCCAGTGCAAGTTCTTGTGGCCCCTCCATGCTAACTTTGAGTTCTTACACCCCCCCCACCCCGCCAGCCGTCCCTCACCTTAATACGCCTAGGGAAGTAGGTATATTAATGGTTCTAGTTTGAATAGTACCATGTACTCAGAACACTGATTTCAGGCATAAATCAAATAATATTAACTGGAAAAATATTTTATTTGAATACTTAATTATTTACAAAATGAATACAAAACAAGGAATACATGTAGGTACAATTGGCTAATTATTTACAAAAGGAATACAAAACAAGGAATACATGTAGGTACAATTGGCTCTATCTTGAAACGTTTCAGTGGTATCCCTGTGACTGGTGCAGGGCTGCCAACTTGTCAATGTTTGACTTGAAAGCTGTCAGAGAGAGACGTAAATCGCCTGTTTTTTCTATGTTAAGGCGATTTCGTGTCTTTGACAGCAGGTACATCACCCGACTGAAACCAGTCTCAACCAAGTAAGACGTGGGAAAGGCAAGTAAGAGCAACTTCGCATCTTTCCAGGGTAATGGGTACTTCTTATATACATCTTGATTCATCCACAGCTTCTGGTGTCCTCCACGCTTGAACCTTGCTTGAGCTGTTGTGTTATTCTGAGTTCAGTGAAACTTTCTTGTGAGGTGACATCAACTTCGATGCATCAGCAGTGAAGGATCCACAAACCAGTGTGGCACAGTCATTTGGAGTAGGTCAGAGAAGCAGTTTCACATCATTATGCAACTGCTGAATGGTCAGCATACACTGCTAGGTCATCATCAAACAGCTCAGTGGATATAACTCCCTAAGGAAGGAAACTGCAAACTTCCGTCTTCCAGGTTCAACCAGAACAACGAGTTTCCCTTTAAATACAGTAATTGCCTCCTTGCAGGAAAACAGGGTGGAGTCATTTCCTTGAAGCTCTTTGTTCAGAACATTTGGCTTTTCAAATGTGTCAGACAGGTGAAAGATGTCACTCTTTGCATCAACAAGTTTCTGTCCAAGTTCTGTCACCCAAGAAAGAGATAACTTTGTCCCAAGTGCAACAAAACGATGCAGGCAGTACCCTTAGACGGCCATCTGACTTCCAGTGTGCAACGTCGTTCAAATTCTTCATTGTTCTTTCACATAATTGCTGAAAGAGGCGATCTTGCAGTACCTCTTTTTTTTATCAAGTTGACAGCCTTGATAGCATGCCCCAAGTGCTTCATGCAGACGTCCTGCTAGGTTTTTGGCAACCAGGTGCTGCCGGTGAACAACACAGTGCACACAAAACGACATTGGAACAGCTTCTTTTAAGTAAGCACTGAATCCCCGATACTTTCCAATCATAGCAGCAGCATATCATCTGTGCACAAGCCACAATGTTCTTGAGTGGAATGTTGTTCTCCTCAAAATAGACCAGGATTTTTCAGATGGATTCACCTTTAGTGTCAGTCGTTAATTTCAATGCGAAAAGCATTTCTTGACATATTTCATCAACATCAAGAAACCTGCAAATGCCATCAGAGAGCAGAATTATCAGGTAAAAGTTGATTCATCGATTTGAAGCGAGAAATCATTCACCTGTGTTTGGAGACTAAGTGGTTTTTCAACATCAGCTGCCATCTCATCAATACGTGATACTGAGGAGTTGCTCAGGAGGAATAACACTAGTTACCTCTTATGGACTCTGATTCATGACTGTTGAAAAGCACTACCGGGTATATTGAATCGAATGATGTTAAAACTAAACTCAGGCATGAAAACAGAATATTCAAAGCATAATGATTAATTTCAAATATTACATTTATATATTTTGTGGGTCCTAAATTTTCCGTGGCGCCCGTGGCCCCATTTTCAAATTTGGCCTTGTGGCCCCTGAAAAAATCTCACTTGGCCCCAAAGAACCCATTGGAGCCGTTGAGAAACGTGGCATTGATTCTTAGATTTTGTGTAAGTTCATCGGACCAAGACCAATCCCCAGCCTTTTTTATACAAGTGTTGAATCATTGAATTTTTTCAGGAGAAATGCTAATTTTTGCCTACAATTTTTGTTGAATGTTTTACTGTATACATTCTTATATTTGGAAGAAGAGCTAGAAAGGAGTCTGGCTTCTCTAATTAGCAGTCTTGGAATGTAATATGAACATCTTGCGCAGCTCACGCAAGTCGTTAGATTTTGGTTCAGATGATTTACAATTTTCCATCCCTTGTGAGGTCGAAAAGTCATCATTCTGCCATTGAGGCGTGTCAGTTTGGATAGAAACTTTGAAGCGAGAATACTTGACTTGACCGAATAAACCTCGTCCTTGTGGACCGATAAAATGTTAGAGTAAAGATTTTTTTAAGATATCCTCCCAAGCATACGAAAGAGCATTTTATTTATTGTATCCTCGTTTTATTTTAGCAGTTACCATCAGTACATATTAGTATACTCTTACTGTGTGTCATGAGCTTATAATGGACTTTTGTATAGCTCGAGCATTTAATTGTTTGCCGTTTGAGTAATTAACGTTTCCTTATTCAACATTGAAGACAGAGTTTTGGAATTCCAGGAATATATGCTTGTTTCGACTGGCATAATTTCTTTCGGAGGCATTTTTTTTATGGGCCAAGTGGACGCCACATTTTTCTAGGAAATTTGGAAGACTAACTCCAGACAATGACCTGTTCACTTTGAACCTTTTATCAGTGTTGGAATCTGTTGCTAAGGCACCAACTATAGTTGAGACTATCGCTAAAGAGCATTAAGACCATCCGAACACTGGCCATTTCAGTCTGATTTTGAACACCTCTCTATGTATGATCTTTTTTCTATTCCTTCACCTACACTGAAAGGTGTGGCTTATTCTTGAGCCATTCTTCTCCTCACCTACACTCCTGAGAAAAATGAACGTATACCACAGCTTTAGTGCTCTTAAAATCTCTGTCCATTCCTTATGTTATACGTTTCATGTCTTTTGTACTGGAATCTCTCCTCCCCCACTTTGCGTCATTGAGATATTATAATCTAGAGGGGGAGAACTCATTTTACTAATGATGAGAATGGCCTATTTGTCCACAAGTAGACATTCTTTCTTCAATCACTTTTTGTCCCAAGTTCTTCTAATAACTTCATTAACACATGAACACCAATTAGCCCGTACTTCCCTGAACTTATGAAACCCAGTTGTTCAGTAATATTTCCTTTTTTGTGATATCTCTGCAACCTATACTCATTCATAGCTGGTCGTAGTTGATCTCCAGTCCCTATTCTCCAATTCTATGTATCAAAATTCTTACAACTTTTTCTTTCTTAATCGGATATTTTTGCTTAATTCTACATTTTTATTTTTATATTTTTCTTCATTTACACAAAATCTTTCACATTCCATACTTTTTTGGACAAATCTTGGCGTTTTGTAACCAATATTTGTCAGTTTATATCGTAGGGACTGCAGTACACATGTACAGAATGGTTCATTTGCTTCCACATTGAAACAAATGAATTGATATTTTCCTCCTATACTAATTTAGATTGTTCCCTGTCCACCTATACGTATATGTGGGTTAATGAAACCCTCCAGTTTTTTGTTACTGAAGAGTTGAAACAAATTGTTCAGTAGCCATGTTCCCAGATGTCGTGACAATGCATCTAGTGTTTATGTTATATTACCACAAACCTTTAAAGTACTACAAGATTTCTTACATCCTTGAAGTTTCTTTTAGTTTTGGAAAACTGCTCTAGTTATTTTCCAATAGCATTGGTAGTAAAAAATCATCCAGGTCTGTTGGTCAGTTTTTTAGGAGTACTGAAGTATTGAAAGAATTGATATAATAGCCTCTTGAATTTTTTATCTCTTGTTTTATTCTGGTTGGTTTCTGCTAGATCTCTGCAGTTATGTAATGTTGAAAAATTGGCTTCAGGTAACTTGTAGCTTTTCCACTCAGTGGTTTTACGTGCTTGTAACTGATGAATTTTAGTTAATCTTTTCAGATTCTGATGATAAAATCGACTCACGTTGCCAATTGTTAGGATTGCGAGGAAATGTGTGTGTATATATATATATATATATATATAATATATTATATATATATATATATATATGTATAATATATATATATATATATATATACATTAAATTTTAATTTTTAATGTTTGTGTTTCGTGCCGAATATTTATGATCTACGTACTTTCATTACATATTTTTTGGGGGACGAAATGTGAATATAAAGGTGCTTTATCTCTCTACAGAGTTTATGAAGAAACAATTAAATACAGTTGAATAATATTGGGGGTTAAAGTGATTTGGTGTATTTTATGAAATTTTCTTTCGATCTATCTTGTCGATTTTTAGATAGTTTTTTTCTGTATCATATTTTCTTTTTTGTTACCATTCAAATGCACAGTTGCTAAGTACAAATCTCCTCGTAAACAATAAGGACGAATTTCTCGATCGAGCCCCCATATCAACTCTGTTACGGCGTTAAGATTGTAACATTACTATGTCGACGGGCGTTTTGCTCTGGCAGAATCGGAAATCTATAAATAACTCGTAAGCTTCGAAACTCAAAAGGGGTAATATTCACGTCAAATTATTGATGTCATGATTTCCTTTGAACACAAAATAGGTTCTTGTTCCTCCCCAAACTAGTAAAAGTGTAGATTGGAGGGCCTGTAAAACTCCTAATTTAGTTGTAGGTTCTCACATGGACCTACACGATCGTCCATCTTATCTGGCCGCCCGAACTCATACCCTGCGTTCATCCACTCCCCACAATGAACATCTGACATACACGCCGAGCACGCGTGTTTAAGAAACGCAGCCGACAGCATACACCCTTTTTAATGTATACTATCTTCCATGATCATGTCACGTCAAATGTATCATTCCTAATGGAAGCAGTACAATGTCAGCTTTCCAACTATATTTATCAGAACTTTGTCCGTAACTTGCTTATAGAGTTATGTACCATTTTCCATTCTCCAGCAAACACAGTTGAATGAATGTTAATCTCTGTTTTGTTCGTCTCGTGTCAGGCACTACATTTCCGCTCGTAAGAGCTCTTGACATGGTTGTTTTTTGTCTTGAATAAATTAGTAAGTTTGTAGACGCAGCCTCTTACTCACGCCATTGCTACATTGGTGACTGCGGTGATGACCAGCCCAGCCATCTCTAGTGATGCCAACCTATCCAGCGACACCATCGCTGCTGCCTCCATATGTCTGCCCCCGTTCACACCCCACAACCCAGAAGCTTGGTTCTTCAGGGCAGAGACAATCTTCTGATCGAAGAAAATTACCTCCTCGGCACACAAAGCAGACGCTGTCCTCGAATTCCTGCCAGACGATGTTTTCGAGCAAGTTGAAGGATTGCTCGCAGAACTTCAAATCCCTGTCACCTATGAATCACTGAAGGATCAACTGAAGTCATCCTTCAGCATGCCACTTGCCCTAAGAGCCAAGAATTCCTGGACAACGTTGGGGCAGCCATAGGAGACGAGCGACCATCGCACATCTACAAGCAGTTGTGGCGGCTGATAACTCTTCCTGCCACAGAAGGCCAACCTGAGTCAACCCTGGACCTTGTGAGAGAGGTCCCTTTACAAAACTGCCTTGCCAAACAGTGGCACAACGCCTTCACGAAAACCACAGATGCATGGTCAGCACTGCAGCGGCGTCACCTGTCAGCAATAGCAAAACACACCATCAAGTACCTGAAGGGGTCGTCAAACACCGTAGTCAAAATAGTAGAGGCGCAAAAAGACGGCATGAACCTACAACAACTGCGGCGGGACAACCCCGCCCTCAGTCTGGAGTGACCTATCTATCAATAACGGAGAGATAACCATCACCTGCGAAACAAGTACCGGACGCCCTCGCCCCTATCTGGCAGCAGGTCTCAGAAGGAAGGCTTTCAATCTCGCCCACAACCTGTCCCACCCATCAGGCCGCACAACTGGCCAAAATGTAGCAAAACGGTACATCTGGTGGGGAATGAAAGCTGACATCAAAAAGTGGATGAGAAAATGCCTTCCATGTCATACGTCAAAAGTATGACGCACGTAGAGAGTGGAATAGGAGAGTTCCACACAACACACCGCCGTCTTGCCCACATCCACGTCAATATAGTGGGCCCTCTGTTCCCCTCCAAGGGGTACAGACACATTCACCATCATCGACAGAAATATTAGGTGGCCAGAAGCAATACCAATACGGCAACAGACGGCGGAGAGCTGTGTAAAAGCTCTCATGGGATGGGCTAGCAGACATGGAATCCCACAAGTCATCACAAGTGATAGGGGGGCCATCTTCACATCCAGTTTATGGCACGCCCTTGCAGACAGTTTGGGGACAAAGATAGTGCACAGGACGGCCTATTCCCCAAAGATAGTACACACGACGGCCTATTCCCCAAAGATAGTACACACGACGGCCTACAACCCAGAAGCCAATGATATCATCAAAAGGCTAAGTCAGTCATTGAAAGCATCACTCACTGCCAGATGTCAAGGCGGGAGTTGGAGAAAAGAGTTACCTTGGGTGCTACCAGGTCTGAGAACGTCACCACACAGCACTTGATGCATCCCCAGCAAAAAGCCCTGTATGGACAAGCATTAACATTGCCGGCAAACATCTTTCAACATCCAAGGAGCCCAACTTCCCCATCTGACATATGTAAAGCATTAGAACGGATAATGCTGTCCAAGACGACTTGCAACATGGCCAAAAAATTTTATGTCCCGAACGAGCTGCAGAACGTGAAATACGTATTCATATGAATGGATGCACACACAGCCCCCTTCTCCCAACCTACTCGTGACCATACCGGGTCATCCAAAGAAGAGGCAAAGCCTACCAGATGGCAGTTGACGGCAGAACCGTCTGGGTTTTCATCGATCGACTTGAATCAGCATACCTCCAAGACACCGACTTACAAAACCGCAGGCGCACTCCACCACCACCACCTACCACCCCACCATTGTACCACCTACTACCACCACCACCATGACTAAGTGGAGTCCTGTAGGGTCCCACATGGACCTACACGATCGTCCATCTTACCTGGCTGCATGAACTCATACCCTGTGGGCATCCACTCCTCACAACGAACATCTCCTGACATACACGCCGAGCACACTTGTATAAGAATAACAACCGACAACATACATCCGTTTTAATGTGTGCTATCGTCCATAATCATGTCACGTCAAATGTATCGTTCCTACTGGAAGCAGTACAATGTCAGCTTTCCAGCTATAATTTATCAGAACTCTGTCCGTAACTTGTATATAGAATTATGTACCATAACTTGTATATAGAATTATGTACCACTTTCCATTCTCAAACAAACACAGTTCAATGACTGTTAATCTCTGTTTTGTTCGTCTCGTGTCAGGACTACTTTTCCGGTCGTAAGAGCTCTTGACGTGTCTGTTTCACAGTTTGTTGTCTTAAATAAATTAGTAGGTTGTAGACGCAGCCTCTTACTCACGCCTTCGATACATAGTAATGGGCCATAAAGTCACGTTTATCCATTTGAACTTGGAGTCTCTCGCATGTTAATTGTTTATGTAATATAGGATGATATACATAACATTCTAGATCTACGACAGTTACAGAGTTGCTGCTTCGGGTGCAATTTTTGCTCGTCTTCTGTTCTTATTGCTTTTCATCATTAAAGTGCTGATATTGCATATGTGTAATGTATTCTGTTAGGTGAGTATTTAGTATGATTTCATAGATGAGGTGAAACCTGTGAGTTTTAAGTTTTTGATCGTGGAGTTTTATTTTTATTGTTGATCTTACTATTCTTTATTCGAGGATACCTTCGACAGTTTTGGAGACAGTCGAAGTTTTAAACAGGACTGTGGTTGGGAAATAAACGTTCCAAAATGCCACCTGTACGTTGTGGAACCTCGTAATCCCCCTCCACTCGGCCCCCCCCCCCCGAAAAAACAAGACTATTATTCAGCAGAAACCATTGATTGGATCGTTTTTATGTTCTTTCTTTTTTTGTCAGCAAACATGGAGTTGAGTCATAGTACACCCGATTCAAGCGTTCCCTTCTATCCATTAATAATATGATGAAAAAAGGGCGGGGGTTGTTAGAGATTATTCTGTACATTTTCGTATTCTTGTAATTTATACGTCTGCGAATTACTGCATCATTTCTGCGATGTCTAGTTTTCATCAGTGTTTGTATGGGTTTATAAATAAACACGATTGATGTTTCATCTTAGGTGTCCGGCTGTGCAGTTGTATAATTTGTTTTACCTTAGTGACGTAAAGATGTTGTACCTTATGGTCACATATTTAGAAGACTTGATTGCATAACAAGTAGAAAAAAAACGCTAGATACCAATTTTTCCGTAAAAGTTAAATCCGTACGAGCACATATTTTTATTGATGAGAAACTAAGTTTTCGGAATCCTAACGAATTCTTAAAAAGTTAAGAGGGGAAACAACCTCCAGTCATAGTTTCTTTTAAGAATAGTAATTAAGTTAGGTTACTAAATTCTTTGGCTATGGTCCTTAGGATTTCCGTTTCTTAGCCAGGAACCCACCTCATAAATAGAGGCAAACAAGCATACAGTAATCATGTTGGGACGTATGAAATGAATCTAAAGTTCTTGGGAGTATATATGAGTGGCCGTAGCTCTTTTTTTTTATCTTATGTATGGCAGTTTTAATTCCATTAGAAATTAAATCTCTTCGATTTTACCTTTTTTAACATTGACCCTATGGGTCCCAGTGCTTGGCTTTATGCCTAAATCACATATTTCGAGTGGCCATAGCATCGTTTGTCAAGTATCTCAAACAACCTATTTGTAACCGGGTATAGTGTGATTTTTGGTGATTATTTATTGCAGTAGGAAATTACGGCTAAAACTGTCAAGAATTGTTATTCCAAGCGGCATATATGTGTGTGGCATTTTGTTAGGCACTTTTCCATATTGTATACGGTCAAAACAGAGTTCTGGTCTTGATCGATACTCTAGGCTTGAGGTAAATAGTTATGAAGCGAAAGCATTAAAATATTGTAGTGAGGTGTTACCTTAACGTTTCAAGGTGGGACCATGTAGGGATGTGTCCTTTAGCGAGATGTGCCTTCGAAATGAGGTTGGAAGGCAAATACTCTAATAAAGACGTTAGGATGTTTGCTCTTGGAGTATTTTATGGGGACTTAAATGACGAATTTTCTCAGGAGGATGGGAATGTATCTTTAGAAGCTTGTCAGTTAGTTACCCGAAAGTTGCTTGGAGAGTAGATCAGAGCTGGGTGAATACAAAATTAAAATCAATGAAAACAGTGAAAAAGCAGAGGGGTCATGACTTGATTACCGTGGCCATTGTTGGACTGGCTTTTCAGCTCGTATCAGAATGAATGGAACTTGCCAGTCATAGGATGGAAAAGCCGATTGTGTGTCATGACCAGAAGAAACGTGTTCATGAAAGCAGTATTAAATGTTGAAATTGCCAAGTCATCTTTTTTTATGAAAGCTTAAGTTGGATTGTCTAGGAACTTGTCTAGAAACAATGAAAGGTAGCGATAGCAAAATGTTGGGAAAGTGCTTTTCAAAGCCTATGTTGTGTGAGTCTGGAGTAATTGAAAAGAAAAAGGTACACTAAAGTAATGCCTTAAAAATTATGTATAGCGCAGAAAAGAAAAGTAGTCAAGATGGTTTTGATAAGTAGAGGAGGAAAATGTTTAGATGATGTAACATCCAAACCATTTCACGATAAATTGTAAACAAACCAGTATAGTTTGATTAGTGTACTGGCTTCAGTAAATGAGAGAGAGAGAGAGAGAGAGAATTGAGTTTTATGTCGAATCATTATGACGGTTGTTTGCGTTAATGAGTAATGCATGCGTGGTGTAAATGATGATTAGCATACACTTGCATGTGAGTAATACCGTGAATGAATATTTATTCTTGGAGTAATCAAAAGTAATCCCCACAGTATAATCAAAAGTGTAATAACCGCTATGCGTTTATTACATAACTGAGAAAGTCTATAAAACACATCGGCCGGCCTTGAGAACAATAGTGAAAGACACAGGGTCCCAGAGATCGTGTTGTCATCATGAACCTTCCCATGAATTTTGCCATGACGTGACCTGCTTATGCTGAGCACGTGTACCTCGTGTGTCATTTTTAACGCAACGCTAATTGCGAACCTTTTCGGTCGGCGAGAACGGTCCGCTGACGGTGAATTTGTGTAAGTCGCTGAAGGTTGTGTGTGTGTGCGCGCGTGTTTTAGTGTCAGAGTGCGCGTGCATGTCATCCTGCAACGCCATGCTTAACAATCAATCCCCCCTTCGACGGTGGGATTTTATAGATGTATGGCAACCGTGACAGTTCGACCGAATCGGTTGCTGCAACACCTGCCTGTGCTCCGTCATCATGACCATGAAAGCTTTATTTAGAAAGAAAAAAAAAACTTATCGGTTAGAGTAAATCTCTCTCTCTCTCTCTCTCTCTCTCTCTCTCTCTCTCTCTCTCTCTCTCTCTCTCTCACATATGCTCTTAAATCCCATGACTGTTTTGTATGCATACATTGCACCTTATGGCTTTACTCTGTATATATACACAGCATGACTGTTTTGTATGTGCACCCCTTGTTCCTTGTTACCATATATATCTCTCCTTCAAGGAAGTCCTATCTGTCCTCGTCTAGAACCTGACCAGATGTTAGAAAAGGTTGTCATCACTTTTGCCAAAACCTTTGTACCCTGTGTATCTTGTGAATTCTTTTTACGTCATCAGAGGTTGATCAGAGTGTACATAAATTTTCTTTTTCGTCATATGCTTTGAAACATTATTGGCGTCACCTCGTATTTGCTCGAGATGTTTTGACAGGAGTTTTTTCGGTACTTATACTTTTACTCTATATTTCGGTAGTTTTGTTTCATCTCCCTTCTAATAGTGGAGTAGGTAAATGATTTTTAGGTAGATTCGTTTAGTTAATGATACAGGCAAGAAATTTGTTATGATTCATTAGCCATTCGTTAAGAAGAACGACCAGCCATGAAAAATTCTGGTGGCTTTTTTTTTACGATTGTCCGCCATGCCATGCTAAAACAACTGGTAACTAATTTTTTTTTTATCATTTTATTAGTTTCACTTAATTAGCCAATCCTTTATTGCATAGGGTAATTAGGTGCCCCAAACATAGAGTTTCATACTGCCAGGTTCCCAAGAACCAGCCGCGTGGGTGTCTCAGAGACCACTCTGTCAGAATAAAAATCATGGTTAAAAGGTATTAAGTACAAAATGCCCCAGTAGCTTACGATCCACAAAGCGTCTGGCATTAAAGTTCCAACCCTAGCCCTCTGCGGCGGGGGCAATTCTGCAGATAGTGGTAGTTTGAAAACAGAAGCTTCTACTACTACTTAGATTTAGCCAGCCTTGTGCTGGTACGGGCTCTTGCTCTACAGCAGCCCGTAATGCAGAAGCGCTGAGCAGTGGAAGGTCATTAGCTGTTCGCATAGTTAAAGCTGCAGATATTATACGTAAAGAAATGCACAGTAAGTAACGAAATTCAGCAGTGACTTCAAAGAAGGGTTTGGAAGAAACCTGTTCCGCCAGCTCTGTGTTAATTTGTGTGTAGCGTTGTACTTATTGTAGATATTAGATCATATCTGAGGCACGATGAAGTAAAATTAAACTTAGCGATTGCATGATCTTTTCAGTGCAACTGCTACACAAAACATAGAGAACGACCAAAAATACCTAAACATTCTAAAGACCGAGACACCATTTCCTCTGTATGTCAGGATGAAAGTTTTTGCCAAGACAGGGTGTTTGAAACATTCAACATTTTCTAACTAGTATGTGGATGATGATGATGATGTGTCTACCGGTTTTTAGAGAGGGGCTGTTGACCACGTCTGCCGTAGACATTGTGGACCACTATTCAACAGCCACCATAGAAGTACATCCTTCCATGGCACGAGAATTTCAATGTTTTATCACCCGAGTTTAGGTAACAGAGAAGCAAGTACCTCATCCAAGATTATGGAGAGTGGGCCAAAAAGTTGAGCTAACTAAAGCATGCGCCTGTATCCCACCAGCCTCCTTCGAGTAAGAATAATCCAGCCCCAAGCACCATTCATGTCATATTGTCGCCAGGTCCAAGTCCTTTTCCAAGAAACCTTGATTTCAAATGTGAATGTTGGAAAAAGGTCATGATAACACAGACATAGATGTTCATCCAACATGTTTAACCCCCCTGCCAAACAGCGAAGGACTAAAGGTTTTAATAGCAGTATCATAAGTCTGCTCCCGCTGCTGCAGATGACGTTCATTTGTTATATACATATTTATATACATATATGTATATATATATATATGTATATATGTATAATAAGCATGTCTGTGTTTATTATATATATATATATATATATATATATATATATATATATATATATATATATATATATATATATATATATATATATATATATATTATATATACACATATATATATGTATATAATTATTTATGAATGTTTAGTGTACGCATGATTGTTGTTGAACGTATATATGCTTGCGTGTACTTAGCATGCGGACAGGTATGTACATATAATTTGAATGTATTGGAAACTTGAATATAAAATAGAATATACATATAAACATATACCTTCAAATGTCTGATATGGAGCACAAGTCATTCCATAGGAAAGTAAAAGCAAATTACAGGATTAATGTTGTCTTTACTTTTTCGAGACGTAATCCCAAATGATCTAAATATGCTATCCCAGCGGATTGTATGCATCGAGTGTAATAACGGAATGAGGAAAACCAAGCTCTTTTATTCATATACAACTGATAAGACCAAAAAAGCATGAATCTTATTTGACCTAGATTTTTCCTATTCATTACAGAACAACTAAGGAATTAATGAGCAACTCATTCTTGATGAAAAGACCTAAGAACAACAAGTCTTTCATAGATTTGAAGCAGATCATGTCAAATAAAATTAATCACTTCTCTGGATTGATGAAAAAGAATTAATTCTCTGGATTGATGTATATATATATATATATATATATATATATATATATATATATATATATATATATATATATATATATATGTAAGATATTTCTTATATGAAACTCCTTTTAAATTTATTTATTTTTTAATGTATTAATTTTATTACGGCTTCAATAACCGACATGTTGTGATGCCAGTTTTAGTAACCATAAATCAGTCAGTCAGTATAGATTGATGACTGGAGGGATTTTGAGGTAGAAGGGTCTGTTTTCACGTTCACTCTTCTGCCAGTGATGCAAAGATGAGCATTCGAGATGAAAGCCGTCCCGTCCCAGTGTCTATGCACGGCGTTGTGCTTGGCTGCACTGAATGGTCTTACCACCATGACGTCATGGGCCAAGGCGAGTCAGTCGCTAAACTGAACGGCATCACTGAATCCTATATTCAGATTTGGCCCTAAGAGGTGTGAAAAACATTTACTTATTCATGATGGCGAATTTATTTTTGTTGTTGATGTGGACGGTTGGCATAAAGATTAATGGTTAGGTAAAGTTAGGAAATAACTTCTTTCAAGATGTCAAACCAGATGTCACCCCTCATTTAACTGAGATGCTGTATCAGTGCTTCTCTATATCTGTTTCTTATTCACTCTCATTGTTAATGGCCTTGTTTGTTGCTATCTGCACAACGAGAAGAAAAAATAAAATTTTTCGACAAGAAATTCTCTGCCTCATAATCAGCTAACGACATAATTGTGCAGCTAATTCTTGGCAATGCTTTTTTAGTCAGATAAATTAATGGACAAATTTCATTGTTTGTGAAGGCTAACCGGAGAGATTTATACCGTAGATAATAATAAAAATTTCACCCTTCTGGAGGAACCAAAGCGTATTCAATTGCGGCTACCTTGAATATATCTATAAATTTATGTACCTAGTAGGCACGCGATGTATTTATGTAAAAAGAAAAAGTATAACCTGTGCGTCCATGGAAATGGATGAGTTTATGCAATTCCACTTTCACCTAGAAGGTTAACGAGTCATTTTGTATTCAGCAATATTGGTAAGGCGTTTCTTAATACTAACATTAAACATTCATAGCCTCCTTAATCCTCCAGTAGAAAAGAAAAAAAGGTATTTGCAGTGATCAAACTGTAAAATGAACAAAATATGGTTATTCCCTTCTGTGGACGAAACGTTCTCGTTTCCTGTCATGTCGTTAAGGCTACGAAACGACTTTATAGTCAGGTGCCCTTTTTCCCTTGATGTATCCGACTGGCGTCAGAGCATCGGAATTCATAGACTTCTTTCCCCCTCTTAAAATTTTAGTTAACTGTATACAGTTTTCTTGCTGATATTCAGTTGCTGAGAAAGTTTTTTTTTTTTTGGAACAACCATCCTTCATCAAAGCGATAACTGACGTTCGTTGAGAGTGCCGTGTCTCGCGTCTTATCTGGTTCATATTTGCGGCCCATACTGATACTTATTTCTTGGCAAAAATATCACCGAACCAGTGAATGACTACTTATTTTAAGAATTTAGTTTCCGGAATACGATATACTATCGGTGCCCTAAATGTTTGATTTAGTTTATGCATATGATGGGACTGCACCATTTTATTTTTCCCTCGTAATGCACAATGAAAATTTTTAAAGGATTACGTAATATATGCTACCAATCATTGGTCTATATTTTAATTTTGATCCCCTCTGATAACTAGTTTCTGAGATATGCCGACGAGTAGTGCGCTTGGGTATTTATTAGTCACTTCACCATCTTCCTTGTGAGGCTGCTATTTGGTGGTGAAAGACTTGGAATAAATAAGTATGTCTGTATTGGGGTTTATTTTTTAGGGTTTAAGGTGAACTTCATGTTACATTGTTATATGGTGTTAGAAATAGCACTCAAAATGCATGTCGCTGTACTCTTAATATGGAAGAAGAAGTATTGGCCTGGAATTGCGATTAACCAGTTAGTAATCAGTGAAGGAAAGTCACTGAAATCCGACGATTTTATTGTGTAAATTTTGTACCGGTATTGTCTTGAGGATTAATGTTATCAAAGTTAGGTTCGTTAGTAAAGTATATTTTTAACGCCTCCCTTCTCCCCCTGGTTTCATTTACAGTTCCAACGTTACAGCTTGACAAGAAATAATTTGCTTGTTTTGCTTCTTTTCAAAAACGAGAAATTCTTCATCATCATCTAAGGTAAATGAATGCATTGTTATCGGTCTCGATAGAACGACACTGCATCCGCATCATAATATAATTTTGTATATTTTATCAATGAAGGACGTATCGTTCCCTCTGGTACTAGGAGTCCGGAGGTCCTCAGTTTCCCTTATACCGTACCCTTTAACACCTTACATAACCTACGGGGCCGCCTTAAGGAAGGGTCCACGCTGGCTTAAGGCCAGCTTAATCTAAAACCATCCAACCAGCCACCGTAGGACGTTAAACTATTTCTTTCTAAGAGGAGATAAAATTTGCCTTTCTATAATGATATTCTTAAGGCAATTTTGCAGTTATCAGTGTATATAGACTTTCGAACTACAAGATGAGAGCGAAAATAAGTGAGCGTTTTCTGACGTCGTCGGGGGCGTGGGAGAGAGAGAGAGAGAGAGAGAGAGAGAGAGAGAGAGAGAGAGAGAGAGAGAGAAGAGCGAGCGAGCAATAAATGGTCAGCAGAATGAACTAACGGATTTTATATAATGGTCCGAGTGGGTTATCAATCACAAAGGTACATCGAATTAAGAGTGTATTTAATTGTGATGGAATTAGTGTGTATTTTTAAAATGATATACATGGAACATTTTCTCTGCTTATACTATAATTTTATTTCTCAAAATCAGATGTAAATCGCAATCAATTCTGTCAATTTGCACAAATAGAAATACTGCAGTCAGCTCGAAGTCAAAGACGAGATCAAAGAACCAGCGACAGTGGACACGTTACAGGAAACTTGATTAGCACTACGTTGCCGTCCTTTCCTGCTCTGCGTCGACGTCCTATACCCCCCACCTCCCCCCGTCTTACCCACCCCTCATATTCGCACCACTATTCCCCCCTCACCGCCCCACTCCCCTTTTAGACCTTAGGAGACCTGACGGAGTCTTCTTGTTTGTATGTTAATTCTATCTCTGGCCTTTTAACGCTCAATCAAAGTTCCGACTCCGCGAAGCGTGTGTTTGCAAAGATAATTACACGCCTTGTAACTAGGTGCATAACGCGGACTAAACTTGGTTTGGGAAGGGCGTCGAGGACTGGAAGAGGCAGCTGGTTAATTTACGAAAGATCCTTTTCAGTTGTGTGGATGTGACTTGGAGTTTTTTGAGTTGTGGTGTCAGGTTACAGGTTGAAGTCAGTCGATTCCATGTATTTGATAATCATTTGTTTGTAAGAAAATAAAAGGTGCACAAAGCACATGGAAAACAGCGGGGAAACTAAGTCATAAGTTTGAAATATACGAAGTAGAGCTTAGATGATAAAACACCCGTATCTTATCAGAAAAGTTTGCTATGAAACAGTGCAGTTTAAAAGAACTTGTGCAGTAAAGCTTTATATGCACCTTCCAATTTGTTAGTTGGATGGTTTAGAGTAAGCCGGCTTTATGCCGGCATGGAATCTTACACCTCAGGGGCTTAATGGCCAAAGTTTAAATAATTATATTGTTGGCCATATATTATTTTCAGAACATTTGATACCTTATTAATCAGTACATCTGGCCCAGATTGTGCCCAATTTTAGATTGTAGGTAACGATTTTAGCATTTTTACTGCTGATTGGTTTTACGATTTATATATGTTATCATTAGTGCCATAGTTTTTTATTTTATTTTAGTGGATTATTACAAATTTGGTGTCATTTTATACCATCATCAGTTTCTTATATTTAGGTTTACGATCAGTTTTATTCACCTTACTTGATGCTGTATTTGCCTTTGTGGTGGTCCGTACATTTAATGTCTGTGTTGAGTCCTTTGTGAATTTGTTTTGTAAATAAACCTTTGACATATCTGGATCATTATCATTATTTGTAGCATAATTCTTTTCTTTTGTCAGTTCTTGTAGAAGGGTGGCATGGGGTACTCAAGTATGGGTGTTGTCTAGTATTTTGTGAAAAACTAATGTAACTTTTTCAGAAGCATTAGTAAATGTGAATTTACGAAAGTCTAATTTTAGTCATATTTCTTTGTTGCTTTGTATGCTGTCGTTGTTTGCATTTGTAACCATATAGCCAAGTGTCTCCGCTGTTTGACATTTTAACCCCGTAGTTTTCTTGAAGTAGCGATGTTGGACCCAATATATGCCAATATTGTGCGTTACTTTGTATTTTGTTTGTGATCTGATAATGATTTAGTTCATTCTGTACTTTCATTTTAGATTTTTTTTTTTCGCTTCCCTCTGAATTCACCAATGATACCATATAATCAGCAAATTTTAGTAGATTTGTATTATATATGATGGTGGGTGATAATTTACCTAATTAGGATGAAACACTGGCCGTAGCATGAATTGGTGAATGAGCGTAATGAATCAGTGCAATTGTGGGAATGCTGGTGCGTTTTGCGTTGCAAGCCTTTGTACTTGTATGTATGAAATAAATTTTGCTGCATCGCGACTGGCAGTAAGTGAAGTTTACTTTGGTTATCTGGTGTTTTTTGATAGCAGTGTGTATCTGTGTGGTGGCATTGTGTAATATTATACATATAATGTATATGTATGTATGTATGTGTGCCCGCGCCTGCCCGCGCTTTCGTTATTTGTTTACTTACAATTAGCGATGGTTGGAAGCTTTTCTTATTTGAAAAACTGATATACCATTAGGGTCTGTCAACTCTATAGTGGTTCTTACTATGAGGTCGCCCATGGTGTACGATTAGATGAGGAGGGTGATCAAGGGAAGGTTGATCTAGATTATTATAGTAATAATCAAGGTTATATTGTATACTTTCAAAAGTATACAATATAACCTCAGTAAATGTATTGTCGTCACTACCCAATAGCTGTTGGTAATCTGGCACATTGGTGTTAAACCTGCTGTAGCATATCCCAAGTTCGGTAAGTTAGCAAGTCAGACTCTTAGAAACATAAAGTTACCGATCTTTGCAATCAGTCAAATGTAGGTGCATGCGAACGGTCTTGTCATAAAGAGGTTGAAACTGTATACAGGCAAAACTAAGGGTCAGGGTAAAACCTAAATCAGCGTCACGTACAAACTCGCATTCGTGAATTAATTATCATTGAAGAACTTGGCCCACTCACTATAATTAATTGAATAAAAATGCTCAAGGCTCCATAAGCGTAATGTTCTTGCGTCTTTTTCTTTACCGGGAAGCCAGTAACAACCGATCTTCTAAACAAAGAATTCATCTTCATCCTTCCTGGAATAAAAAAAAATTAGTTTTATTTATTTATTTTTTTTTTTGCCAGAAAGAACAACAGATGAAAACAGAACAGTTGATTAATTCAGCAATCGATGTTAGTATCGGATAAGCCCGATAATCTTACAGTCGCTGTTAACATTCATAGCTGAATGTGGTACTCCAACCTCATTAGCAATACTTAACGCTGGCAGACAGACCAGTGAGTAAACGTAACTTTCGGCTGAGGGAAAAAGTTGAGCAATGCTCCATCGCCAAGCGTACACAAATGTGCCATTTCAGAACAAAGCAAACTTGAAGGCGGGGAGCAGTTTCACGCTTAACGTGAAGCTGAAACAAGCACTGGGAATCTGTTAGATCGCATACCAACGATAATCCCAGGCTTCGGCAAGTTTCATCCGACCTGAAACGCTAGCTTGTGGGATATTGGGAGTGGGGAAGAAGGCGAGGATGTGAGTCGAACATTGTAATTGAAAACATCCCAGATCTTCAAGTTTGCAACAAATATGATTCACGATGATCTGGGTGAAATCATGGACGTTGAAAGTGTTAGGTACGAGTTAAAAAAAAATTAGGAATACTCAATTCATAATACATTCTTCTAGTTAGTAACAAATAGTAGTGATCGATAAGAATCCTCCCCCAAAGAATTTTAGTCCTCATTTCGTTGCACTAAAGTTAGAAGATAACTTCATTTATATTTGACGTTTGTTTGGAAAACCTGAGGAAGTGGTGAGTTGGATTTTTAAAACTTCAATACGGGCCAGTGATTATCAACAATATGTCTTGTACGCACACTCAACCATTTTTGGTGGCTTCTAGTTAAGGTTTTGCATGAATATGAACTGATAATAAAAACTTGGCTGCGTAGAGCATTTCTTATGAAAAAAATAAACAAGCAAAAGAAACAATAGCTAGCGTACCTGCTGAAAGGGTAGTTGCAAATCTAGTGTTTTACGTTACTTTTTCAATAATAAAATGCATTAAAATGAACATGGAAGTAAAAGTTGACTTAGTGGTGAACCGGTAATTTTACCCAGAGCAAACCTATAAAGTAAGTTTTGTTGTTTATGGATTCTTTTATTATTATTATTACTATATTATTGATGTTTTGTGATATTTTTTTCCAACAATTTTTACAGTCAGGAAGGGTTGCGAATCTCGTTTAATTACGTTGGAATTTTTCCCCTGGAATGCTTTTAGAGTGAGGTAAACCTTTGTTGTGATGTTTTTTGTGTTGAGTAATGATAAGAACCAGTTTATATTTATTGTAATAATATAAGCGTTGGCTAGAGGGATTTCGTGGTTTAAGAGACATTGTTTTCGGTAATTGCTTATTGCATCCATTTTTCAGATCTTTGTACGTATCCCCGGAAAACGCAATCTGTCATTGTTGTTATATGTGTTATTGCAACTCCTAAACGTTATTAGATCTTATCGTCTCTTTCATTGTATTATAATGGAGATAAATTGCACATTTATTTCGGAAATGTCACCATTTTACCTGCTTATTTTTTTTTTACTTTGAATCTTCCAGCCCTCATAGAAAGCTTAATTTATACCCCTGTATTTGATACAACTTAACAACTATCTCATTTTTATAGTTAGTCTTAGTGGCCGTGTCCTTGCTGTTCAAGAGCCAGTGCTCATGCTGGCATAAGGCTAGGTAAATCCATAGCTTGTATGAGGTAGTTTCATTTGTTTTACCTCCGAGTGTCGGGAGGCAGTTTACCACGTGCTCTCTCTCTCTCTCTCTCTCTCTCTCTCTCTCTCTCTCTCTCTCTCTCTCTCTCTCTCTCTCTGCCTGCTCGTTTTGCGCGCGCTTGTGCCGTATTAATTGATGAAAACTTGTAAATAAAATGCATGAGGTTTTGTCCCTTAGAGAGGGGGTAGGGCCGTCAGTGCACCTCACGTGGTGCACTATACGCATTACTAAAGGTTGTTTGCAACGTCTCATCTCGCCCTAGCTGCATATACTTTTTTACCATTTTACTTGACGTCCATTCCCTCTTCCTTTTTCTCCATCTTGCCGTCCAACCACAGCATCTCCCTCTTTTCACTGCCTTAAGCGCCGAAAGTGGCCCAGTGCTTGGCTTTATAGCCAAATTTTCATAAGTCAATCAATCACGGGCTTTTGTGCACGTTCTGTAAGACTGCGGGAGCGTCGACGGTGAAGAATAAAAACACCCTTTTGGCTCTACAGATAGGTTTGTGCACGTGGATACATAAACATTTTACGATAGGCACTACGATATAGATTGCCATGAATAAAAGCTGTAGCTTTCACCGGGTAAGGCTTCACATAAAGGGGAGGAAAAGGGTGTGATGAGGCATGAATATGAATCATTATGGGGAAAGGGTTGGTGTGCTGTGACTCCCAGAGAATGAAAATGCGAATACTTGGTCGTCAATTTTTCCCATCAAAACCTCATTACTGAGGCCGGGTTGTACGGAATGGACAAAATGATAAGCATTTTTTATTTGCGCTTCACATTTTACGCTTCATCGCTTTGCCTTTTTGTATTTTGAAGATTTTAATTTGGTACAGTCTCTCTCTCTCTCTCTCTCTCTCTCTCTCTCTCTCTCTCTCTCTCTCTCTCTCTCTCTCTCTCTCTCTCTCGCCTGCTTTGAAGTTATCCGTTGTAAAATTTTGCAGATATTTAATGGGATATTGAGGAATAAATCGGATGAGGAAATAAGGTAGCAGTTTTTGAGCGTACGCCAGAACGTAAATACGACATTGGTTTTTACCGAAGTCTCTGAATCCAATTCTGGCTTGGGGTGTTGAATTTTCACTGGTTTTAGTATCAGAGGAACACTTACAAATGCTCCATCAGACTTTGCAGTTGTTCTTTAAGGTCCTTGCTGTATTAGGACATATTGCAACGTTCATAAGCTCTGGTTTTCACTTTTTTTTCTGATTCAAGAAGCACATTTCAGTACTAACCCTCAGGTAGTACTGAAGGTTTTCCGGTGGTTGTACTTGAACCAGTGCTGAGTAAGGATTTAATTATTTTGTTGGATTCCTGCCCCTGTTAATTAGTTCAGAGCAAAGTACTCCTCCGTATAGTGACCTTTGTTCTTCTCTTTCAAAGGATTCCTGCCCCTGTTAATTAGTTCAGAGCAAAGTACTCCTCCGTATAGTGACCTTTGTTCTTCTCTTTCAAAGGATTCCTGCCCCTGTTAATTAGTTCAGAGCAAAGTACTCATCCGTATAGTGACCTTTGTTCTTCTCTTTCAAAGGATTCATGCCCTGTTAATTAGTTCAGAGCAAGTACTCTCCGTATAGTGACCTTTGTTCTTCTTTTCAAAGGATTCCTGCCTGTTAATTAGTTCAGAGCAAAGTACTCCTCCGTATAGTGACCTTTGTTCTTCTCTTTCAAAGGATTCCTGCCCCTGTTAATTAGTTCAGAGCAAAGTACTCCTCCGTATAGTGACCTTTGTTCTTCTCTTTCAAAGGATTCCTGCCCCTGTTAATTAGTTCAGAGCAAAGTACTCCTCCGTATAGTGACCTTTGTTCTTCTCTTTCAAAGGATTCCTGCCCCTGTTAATTAGTTCAGAGCAAAGTACTCCTCCGTATAGTGTGACCTTTGTTCTTCTCTTTCAAAATCTATGCTGAGGTTTTGGAAGCAGCAGTGGCGTGAAGTATGTCTCAATAAAATGAACAAAATTAGATTTACTTTTTAAATGCTGAAACCGGGATTTGCTGGCCCCGCTTGCTGCCATGTATTTAATTTTGTTGCACAGTATAGGTAAAGATGGAAAGTATAGTTTGGCAACAATTTTAGGAGCGGACACCCTGGACAATTCTAGTGGCCTCTTTTGTTTTATTACAGAATCTGGTCGTCTGGAACAAAAGTATTTCTGAACTTTTTTAATTTAATCACAATTGTGGACTTTTATGTATTTTATATGCCATGAATGTTTTAGATTTTTATAACCTTATTAAGCATTAAAATCAGATATCTTTTCAGTGTGCGTGAAGTTGGTACTTACGGCACCAGATAATTCTCTCTCTCTCTCTCTCTCTCTTTCTTTCTCTAGGGAGTCACAGAGTAGAACACTTGCCGCATTTTATCCTAAGATATCAGTACTACAAAAAAAAAAAAAAAATCAGCATCTTTTAATAGTTGAAAACTTTTAATACATTTTTTAATGCCATCGGTTCCATGCGTAAATTGTCAGAAACAAAATACGACAATGACGGGAATAAAGACTAGTTTGGGTAAGGCATTTAAGACACATTTTACAATAATACATTCCGAATCAAGCTGAATGGTGCAATATATATATATGAGAACACTGCAAAAAATTAGATAACAGTATTGTGGACTTTTTATACCTCTGTAAAAATGAATTCAGGAAACAAACTATTTTTATGTGCCTTGAGGTAATTTCGTTTTCCAAGAATATGAGGGCACACATTTTACAATAACTGACTTGGCAATATATATATATATATATATATATATATATATATATATATTGTATATAATTATACATACAT
This sequence comes from Macrobrachium rosenbergii, assembly GCF_040412425.1. NCBI lineage: Eukaryota > Metazoa > Arthropoda > Malacostraca > Decapoda > Palaemonidae > Macrobrachium > Macrobrachium rosenbergii. Next base: position 56,805,098 of record NC_089741.1, read on the forward strand.
ATATATACTGTATATATGTGTGTGTGTGTATTGCCAAGTCAGTTATTGTAAAATGTTTCATATTCTTGGAAAACGAAATTACCTGAAATTACATAAAATAGTTTGTTTTCTGAATTTATTTTTAAAGAGGTATAAAAGTGCACAATATTGTTATATCATTTTTTTGCAGTGTTCTTACAAAGGGACTGTATCATTCAGCCGGATTCGGGAATGTACTGTATATATGTCTTAAATGCCTTACCCAGACTACTAGTCTATATTCCCGTCATTGTCGTATTTTGTTTCTGACAATTTACGTACGGAACCGATGGCATTAAAAAATGTATTACATATATACATGTACGTGCAGGTTTTAACTAAAAATTGCAAAATTCTCATGTGTCAGCTGTGTCCGATTTCCGTATTTGTGTATCGTCAGAGTGCTCATACGGTAGATTGTTTATGTACATAGTTGCACATAAATTTTATGTTGACAGTTTTGGATGTATTTCGTTGCTTTCGTACGTTCCATTTTTTCCTCACATCCTGTTTTGGGTGGGCTGTATTTTTCCTCCTTTCCAACAGCTGTCTGTCGGAAGATATGTATTAGGCATGCAGTATTTACTTGGTACTTGCACCTAACGGGTTATGAATGATATATGTACAAAACTTATTGTATAATATAAAAAAAAGATACCGTAAAGCAGAATAGTCAGAGAAATACTACCTTGCATACAGAGAAGAAAGGACTGTTGATGGTCACAGTAGCGTGGATCTAACGTACGTTTGAGCCTTGTCATATAAATAGTTGGAATAGAGGGCCTGCAGACAGTTCCTTGATTACCATGTTCGTGACTTGTTTTCTAGGTGGCCGTATTTTTGAGACTAAGGTCCACACACCTTTCGAGGGTTAAGTGTGGTTAGGCATGTATACGGTTTCCAGACAAGGTACCTGTCAATAATTCACTGCGTCTTCGCTTGGTTAAAATGTGTATGTGTACGCCCCTTGTAAAACAGGAAGGTTTCTCTGTTTTTTGTTTTGCCCACCATCCAGACTTTTGTTAAGTTTGTTTATGAAAATGTCAGCTTCAGATTGAATCAACTTTTTTTTGAAGATTTGAACTTCCTCAGAAGGTACAGTCGTCGAGTTTAATCCCTGATCTTTTAAAAATCACTGGGGCGAATTTCATTCATTGTTTGTATCTGGTGACTATTTCATAATATTTTCGAACATTTAAGCGCTGTTTACATAAATATATTCTTAACACATGCTTCCTTTCGTGCGGGCACATATATATTGCGGTGTGATGATACTATTATATTATGTGATTGTGCGGTGTTTTTTCATGTGGTCCTGTGTTTTCATGGTTTCTTATTAAAGGCACGATTTTCCTGTGATGCAATAAATGTCAAATATTAATGGTATTTCTGCAGAAATTCCAGGAACACAAAGTATTTTTTTATAGATCTCTCATAAACGTACACCCTTACTCTCTCAACCTCAGAAGGAGTATGACATAAATCTGTATACTGTTAGATTCACCTGGTCTTCTGCTCTCATGCCGCATGGTGTCACGAACAACCCGTAGATCATGAATTGAAGACAGAGGGCTATTATATTGGTGTTAGACTGTAAATCAACGTAATTGCAAATTGTGATGCACTAATAGGACAGTAGATTAGAGGGATTTAGGAAGTGTTTATGCTTTCTGGTTGTATGATTGTGGGGTTTGTTTGTTACTGTACTAGCGTGGCATTCTTGTTATTAACATATAACTGGAAATTACAAGCGTTGTTACTGATATGAGGGAATTCTCGAAAAGTATACACCCGGTAACCCCCTTGAGGTCCATCGTATCGCAGTTCTTATTACATGAATGCAAGGTCGCTTAGGTTCATATCGTCAATACCTTCAAGTGCTAGTCATACTATGCTTGCGATAATAGATTATTGACGTATTGAAAACCATAACTACGAAGTGACCGTGACCATGCTCCCAGCCAGAAGGTAAGCAGGGTTAAATATAAAGGAGAAAGTGGCTATGGTACACAAGATAAATAGAGACGACTTATCGCATCTTAAAGGAGGAAGAGTACCTTATTTGCTGTAGTATTTTTAATTTGGCAAACAAAAGGATTTTACAAGGAATATTGCTAGCCATCTCCGTTCCGCCCTGGTCTCTGTCAGTTGCGTCTTCTCTCTCTGGAAGGAGAGGTTAGTTTATCTCATGGAGTTTTGGTCGAGCGAAATAGTTAAACCGCTATGCTGATAGTTTGAAAGGTGGTTATACTGGTCCTGTATTAATGACTGCCCTTTGTCATTTCTCTTGAAAGAAACTTTTGCTCTACGCCAGGTGGTTAAGTGGTTACTTTTTTCCTTTATGCTTAATTAAACATTGTTCCAATTATTAACTAGCGATTGTTCATAGAAAGTTTGTTAAATGCGATTTTAATGTCAATAATTTGGATTTCTGATGCATTGCCACTTACCTCTGAGTATTTCAAAGTGCTTTCCACACTTGGCAGTTCTTATACCCTCAAGTCATCTACACTATTTTCAGTTTTGTTATGAACTAATTTTGAATGGAGTATGTTTTTGTAAGTAAAAGCTAAATTTCTCTTCCCGGTGCAAAGTTATTTAAAGTGTGTTTAATTTCAGCAAATGGCCTAATCTTCTTTTTCTCATCAAATGTTTTTTGCATGTTTGGGCCAAGAAAACTTATTTCTTGCTTTACCCAAAGTTTTCTCAATGAAATGTTTTGAGTAAAAATGTTTGGCAAAACTTCAAGAATATGTTCTTAATTTGTTGTCCGAAAACTTCGCGTCACACTTACTGTAAGCTCTTTTGATAAATCATAATTACTTTGGATTTCATTAGTGGTTTGTGTAGGGAATAGACGTTATTGTAGTTTTGGCATTTGTTGGTTACATATGTACAGAAAATTTACAAATTTGTAAAATTGGGTCATGTAAAACAGAAACCTATGAAATATAAATCATCAGTTGCAAGTTCCATATTTCCGACAAACTGTATAACCTAGAGGAAATAGAGCTGACGTAATTTTGCATATTTTTTTCACATCAGTCTATAAATACTTGATTTTTGCAAATGTCAGGTTTTAATTTTTACCACTTATATTTCCAAGCGAGTTCTCAGAATAAGAGTAAAAAAAAATATTTGCATCGCCATCTGAGTGTTTTATTGTGCAATAGCAGGTATAAATAGCAGTAAACTATATGTCATTGGAAAGCCAAATGATCACAGTTCTACCTTTGGAAAATACACTCATAATCTTGTACGTCATTTTTGATTAGTATTCACATACCCAAATTTCCCAAGTTTGAGATTCCGTGAATTGCTCATTGGCGAATGATAGCTTGAACATTGTTTTATTTGGGGAAAATTCATGTTTTGATGGAACTCATTGTTACGAGGATTGCAATTATCCATTCTGTAATTACCAGACCAGTGAAAGTCGGATTGTTGTCAGGTTGGCTGCATCTGTTTTTTTTTTTATTCTACAGGAAATGGCACAGTCCTTTTTGGTAATTGCTCATGAGGCAACGGGACTCGGTTTATTGAGGGAACAGGTGACAGCGTTTTAAGGTTCATTTTTTGTGTGCAGGTTCATATTGGGAACATCATCAGCCTGTCTAAATTGCACAGTTGCACATAGTTGTGATATAAAAAATCTTTGAAATTGTTCCTCTGTTCACTTATAAAATATTTGGCCATTTATGATTGACTTCAGTGCCTTTTTTCTTTAGTGCTCGAGGCTCTGTTGGAACCGGGACGCTTTCCAGTTATCTTTGAACGTCAGTAGAGTAGACGTTCCCTAATGAGAGTTATTGCGAGCGTCGCTTTGAGGTTTCAGGGAATTAATTTCCACTTGTCATATACAACACCCTCGGAAAGGTCGTTAACTTTGGCGAAAGGTCATGGTTGATGGGGAAAATGTACGGAAGTACGATGAATGATGAATGTGAAGTGTTCATTATTAGAATGATAAATATGTGATGGCTATTATTAGTTTATTCTGTATATTGTTATGTGTTACTATAATATTTTTCAGGCTTCCGTAAATTTGATTTATCCATTGAAATTATACTTCTATTTCAAAGTCTTTGATTCTTTGTTTGGAATTATTGATTTATTAAGGATAATGCACCAAATTTGTAGCGAAAATTCTTCTTGAGAAGTCTTACATCAAAAAATCAAAACTGTCGTTCATTATGGAAACAAGATTGTATATTAAAATGTTTATTCATATATATATATATATATATATATATATATATATATATATATATATATATATATATATATATATACATATACATATACACACACATATAAAGGGAATGTTATTGAATTCAACTTTTCTCAAGGTTAGGCATATGTAAATGTTCGTATGTTTTATGTAAGTATTCTCTGTTAGAAGCGCCTGGTAAGTAGTTTTCTTAAATTAGTCATGAGGACAATATGTGTGGAAAACAAAGTTGATGGGTAGGAATTTAGAAGCTGAAAGCATATCTGATCATCTTGGAGTGAAGATGAATATCGAAGGTAGTTTTCAATTTGACTTTTAATGTGTTCAGAGTTGATGGTGCGATTTTGATGTTAGCGATTAGTGAAGGAATAAATAAGTTTGACTCTAGTATGGCAGAAGGGAGAATGATACATAAGAGTGCAATAGAGATAATTTAAGGGTGAATGGAAACAAAGAGTTGTTTCTACGGAGGGTGTAAGAATGGAAGTGGTTGATTAAATGCTGCTATAATGCTTGAATGAGAGAATAGGTAAAATGTAACTAGTATTTCTTTTTTTTTATTATGGGTTCTGCAAAATGAGACTTCATAAGAAAATTCTGTATTCTTTCGTACTTTGAGCAGTTATTTATTTTTATGATGTTTGTTATAGCGTAAGAGGACTTTTGATATTTAATCAACGATTAACTACATTGCTTACTGCTTACAGTTTCAGTTTTTTGCAAGTTAATTTTTGTCCAATGTCTAATGAATTGCAATTTTTTTTATTACACCAGTATGTTGGCCCTTTTCTCTACATTATAGCATTCCTTAGTCTATTGTTTTATCACTCCACGTACCTTTAATATCTTTCTTCAAATTGTTCATTCTTTTCGAAAATTTTCTTGAAAAAATCATAATACGGCCTGCAAATTCCAGGTAGGTTTAATATTTTTCAGTGGCATTTTTCAATTGTATCTGAAATACGGGTTTCCTTTGATTACAAAGTAGATATGTATCGTTCCCTAAATGAAATAAGTATTCAGTGCAATAGTAAGTATGTCGCAAATGTTATACATAAGTTTGGATGAGAGTATTTGAAAAGTAGTTGGTTGAACTGCTGCTCTCAATTCAAGTTATTTTTATCCCTTTATTAGAGGTTATTCTAATTTTTGTAGAAATTATTTTTTGTCATTATAGATATTGAAATGAATGGGTTTGAGCTTGTAGTTCTGATAGCATACTGTTGCTGTAAAAAAATGTTGCTATATAGAGATAAAAGCCTACATATGGTAAAATCCGCTTTTTGACATGCTGGGCCAAGGCATGCTCATTCTGCATAATTTATAGGCAGGCAAGTGGCGTGGGAGTCTGGCCCTGGTAGGATTACCTGCAGACAACGCTAAAGGACGTTACTTACCATTCCAAGACTCATTAATGGGTCAAGTTTTAGTTTTAACCCTTAGTGGCTCTTCTTTCTTTCCTTCATTATATCTTCAGCTGAAAACACTTATGGACAGAGTCAGACTATAAATCCATGACGGCTTTTAAGGGAAATCAGCCTGCAGAGAGATATGGGAAAAGATGTTTAAATAAATAAGTATGAAGGAATAGAAAATAAAACTGATGCACCAGAAATTCTGGAGAATGAAGTTATTGGAGATGGGAAGATTCCACAACTGCAATAAGTAAGCTATTCCACATTTTAGTTGTAGCCAAAATAAACCTTTCAGCAAACTGAGTAGTATTAAACCTGATGCTGGAAAATGACATGCTGTTTGTAGCAGTAGGCTTGCCTAGTGATAAGAGCAAAAACAGCTAGGTCAGGTAAACAAGAGTGCAGAGGACTTCTGTTGTTGTTGTACATTTCATTCAGCAAGCATAATGAACTCACTTTGTGTGTGTGCCACAAGTCAACATTAGGAGTTGACGAAATAAACTTGACCAATGATATAACTATCCAAGAGTTTGAGATTCAGCACTAGAAAACCACACTGGAGAACAGTCCTCCAAACAAGGATAAGGAAAAGAGTTAAAGCACTTCGATATGATAGCTTCATCTCAAAACATTATAAAACATCTCCATAAGATACCGAATTTTAGAAGAACAGAGGAAGCAGTATTATTATATGCCTTCCTAAAGCCAGTTTCTTATCAAAAGTTACACCTAAAATCTTAAAAACGAGTTACTGACATTTATAACTGTAACATACAAATTTAAATCAGGATCAAAGGCAAAAGTGGTTTTGAGCAACTAACTATCATATTTTGAGTTTTAGAAGGGTTAGGCTTCGTGCCCCAAAGCCTGCTCCACTCATCACATCTCTTTTCTAGGATTCCGCAACCACAGACCTAAGGTGGCAAAAAGGAACAACAGTTAGAAGACCAGCATCATCGGCACTACCTTGAACACCTGAAATGACATTACTAAAGCTACTATGCTTGCCATCATCACAGACCCTTTAGGTTCTGCCTGTTAAAAATTCATTTAAAATATTAATAAAAGATCAATCAGTTCTCAATCTTAGCTTGCAGAGTGCTTCGTGATTAACACAGTCAAAGGCTGCAATAAAATCAAGACCGACCATGCGTGCCTCTGACCCTCATCAAGAGCACTCTGCAAGATGGTATATAGATATTGACAAGAATGCACCACAAATACCAGGATCTTTACAAAACCCAATCTCTAATGCTGGTAGCAAGTTAATTTCAACAGGGGTAATTGAAATTCAGAGGGGTATGGGGATGGACTTAACCCCTTAATTAATGCAGGTTTTTTTTCCTTCCTCCAAACATATGGGAAAATTGAAGTCCAGCTGATCTTCTGAAGATGGTAGTAGTGAGATCAGCGGTCATTTTTTTTTCTTTTTTTTTAAGAAGGGAAGGATCTGTTAGGGCCTATGCCGCCATATCTGCCAAGGCCCAGGAGCAAAGTTTTGACTTTTCTAGACCTGAAGGTCATTGAACAGAACTTAGGCTCTTGAAAGCATGGCTGAGGCACCACCAAGGACTCATCACTATGTTTGCTCACAAAGACTCGAGTCAAAAGTTTTTCCTTCTGTTTAGGGCAATATACAGTAGTTCCATCAGCTCCTACAGGGAGAGGCATGCTTGAATCTACTCCAAAGAGTGATGCCTTGAGGATAGACTGCCCTTATGTTCACCATCACTGGAGAGCAAAGATCTTCACATCCCCATTATAAGGTCTCTTACTTAACTCTGTCATAGGCAGTCTGAGCTTGACTTCTAAGCTAAGCTCTGAGATTATTCAGTGAAAAGCCCAATTAATTGTTTTTCCATAAATGATGATATTGTTTTTCATGGTAGGCAAGCCTACATGCAGCATTAAACCCTGGCTTACCTTTACGACAAAACTTGAGGATTTCAGGAGGAATTCTCCTTTCTATAATAGTCTTATTGTGATCATTTAAACACACAATGAATATCACTCAATTTGTGCACAATAAGCTCACTATGAATGCCATCCCAATTGGCCTGGGATTTAAAGTATACCTTTCGTGAAAAGCTAACTTCAGGAATAACCTGGTCTATCTCCATATTAGCTTTAATCAAACAGTGATCAGGTGAACCCACTAGTGAACCTGTTTCACAAGATACGATCCCTGAATACAAGGTCAAGTTGGTTGCACACAACCAGAAATAATGGAGAAATCTAGAGCAGCAACACCATGATTCTCTGTGGCAGTAACTGAACTCAGCCATTCATTGTGATGAGCATTGTAATCAACAACGAAAATTAATCAAACCCTGGAGTCAGCTTACTGAACTGCTGCCATTTGGGTAAGCAAGCAGCTTTACATAGAGTCATCCAAATCTGGGTTCCTATAGCTAGAAAAACATAAAGGTTTATGCCTTCCACTGACTTTGACCACTTGTGTTTCATGACCTCCACACTCATACAGTTACCTATGAAATGCAGAGAAACCCCTCACTGATATGAGACCTTGGATTGGCATTATGCTTGAGTAAAATGGGCTTCTTAAACTCTGGAATCAGCAGTTCTGAAACATGTTGCAAGTCAGACACAAGAGTTTCAGAATAAAAGATATCAAAATTAACAGCAGCAACATCTAAGTCCTTTTTATTCTTATATAATCCACAGACATTGCTACTTAAGATATAACATTTCTGTGATCAGTTCTGTGGACCAGGATTAAGTTCAGTATCTCCAGAATGAAGCAACAACATGTAAAACAAACATAAAGGAATATTTACAAACTACAATAACAGGTACAAATATACATGTAAAATCAGTACTGTAAAGTGTATGCCCAGTAAAAAGGTAAAATCTTCACCAGAATGAAATTAGTCAACTGGGATGAGCTGGCACACCCAGCAAGGATGGATACATCTCCAGATTTACCAGACACTTGAAGGAAGGACAGTAATGGTGGTTTTGAAAATGAGTTTATGGGTTAAGATAAAGAAAAAGCAAATCATTAAGGTAAGGCAACCTCTTGTTAAACCCCCAGGCATCCTTGGCCTTACCTCTAAGCCTGCTCTGCATGCCATTTGAAAAACAAGAAGAGGAAACTGACAGAAAAGTGTGCCTGAGTTTCCCCCCAAGCAAGGGAGCTCCAATTCAAGACAGTGGAAGACCCTGGTACAAAAGGCTATGGCGCTGTCCAAGATTGAAGAACAGTGGTTTATTTGGGAGTGGCCTTCTCCTTTGAAGAGATGCCTACATGGTTAGTGAGTCTTATACACAACAAAGATAGAACAGGTTGAAAAGGGTTAGAGTGTAGGGGGTTCAGTGTTGTCAAGTGTGTGTCATTAGTCAAAGATAAGCTATGAATATGCCAGACTGTTGGTGTGGACATAGAAAAAGTCCGTGATCAGAGAGAGACACAACAACAGATTTAATTTTTCTAGTGGTAGTATTTCAACAGGCAGCTGGTTTCTTGGCCAGCCTCCTTAAATTCACACGATTATCTTTCATATTTTAAATGATGACGTAATCCTAATGTAACAGGTTGAAAACGCTGGGAAGAAACATGCCCTGATAAATATTGTACTTTTCTGCTGAAGTCTGAAAACCTCTAGTTACTCAAACCAATTCAGTGCTCCTAAAGTTTTCTGTAGGAGCTCAGCAGGCATGTCTATGAGGTACTTTTTTGTATTTCCACTGTATCATAGCAAGTTCTGTACTGCATCTGCTCCTATCATAAATAGATATTTGCCAAGAAATGAGCCAAAGCAGCACCAACATCAGAGAATACACAGGTCTTCTTCCATTAGTACAGCCTAAAAGCTCAAAGTTCCTTCCTTTTTGAAGTTCCTGAGCAAGACTCATCAATCACCCTTAGTTACTTCACAAGAATGCCCAGCCTAGTAACCTCAAATTAGTAATTCATTGTTACCTTTAAATAGGACCCTGTCACACCAGTTTCTTGCAGATGATAACTTTCATAGTAGAGGCCACTCTTGTTAAGGTCATGTATAAACAGCATACGGCTTTAGTTACAGCATGGTGAGAAATAATTCAGGTAATGCCTAGCACATCATACTCTTTTGAAGAAACTGACTGTGGCTTAATGTTTGACTTTCTTGGTCTTATTTTTGGTTCTGTGTAGGGGCTCTTCCTTGGAGTGAGACTACATCATGGAGTACTAGGAACAGTACTCAATGAACCTATTTGTTGCCTCCATTCTTGACTGGTAAAAACATGCCTTCTGAAGTGCTGATCTCAAAAGTAAGGTGCAGTTTGTGCAGCTGTTCAACAGACCAATCCTAACACCATCATTACGGCTTCTCACTTGAGCCCTTGATGATCATCATGAGCAAGGACATGTCATGAGCTATCTCCAGCAGCGTGAGGGCAGCATCATATATGTGAGTGCTGTTTAATATTTTGATCTAAGTAGGATTCCAGTGTGTGCTAATCACACTAGATGGTTGACTCTACATTGTTCCACAGTTAGCTCTGATTTTGAAGTTAAACCTAGCCATAATATGCTCAGGTCAAGTACCAGAGGGGGAGCAGCAAGTGGCCTGACAACCAGTTCATCTAGCAGTTCCTTTATTACCAGGCAAGTACGTAATCCATCCTTGCAATTCAAAATGAGGCCACATCAGACTTACGTTTCCTGTGAAACCTTCAATAAATTCACAGTAAGCACCTCGTAGACCTGCTGTAACTTGGATGAATTCCCTGAGACCTACTCCTGTAGGATCAGTTGATATTCCACCAGGAGTTACCCCAAAATTTAGCACAACACCAGTACAACCTAAGTGAACTATGGTTTTTCAGTTTTTTATGTGATTGGAACAGCATAAATCTGTGCTGAAAAACAGAAACATTGACTGTAGAAACAACACACAAAGTCAACAGGTCGCCTCAAAACTCATTTTAGTGTTCATAGAAATCTTGTTTATTGCTTAATTAATGGTAGCCACAGTGTGAAGCATGCATTTTTGGCTGGGGAAAAACAAAAGAGCAAAACACAGTAGTACCACAAACCCTGACATGACCTCAGGCGCAGTGTTCCTAACCTTTCTCAGTGCCATCAGTGCACCTCAAGTAGTGTAGTGTAGGCACTATAAATATTGTTTGCAGCATCCTTTGGCCCCTAGTTGTACCAACTTTTAGCCTTTACCTTACCTCCATTCTTGCTTCCTTTCTTCAGTCTTGCTATCCAGCAATGGGTTTTTTTTCCAGTTTCATCTTTAGATTCTTGTCATTTATTTCCTTTGTTTTCTGGATATCTCTATCTTGATGTTCAACCACTTAAACGGCTTCTTTTCACTTTCTTAAGAGCTGTGTGACTGAAAATGCCCCAGTGCTGGGCTTCTAGCTTAAGTTTCATAACTCAATCAGTCAGTCAAAGGGCAATGTGTCCTAATTGCTTGAAATAAGAATCGTCAACAAAAGCTTACTTTAAACACTTAAGGTCGTTGATATCGTATTTTGTCTTCTTCCAGAATTGGAACACATACAGGTATTGTGTCTCTTCTGCTAGCAATTGTGGGTACATTTTGCAGTGTGGAGACAAACCTTGTACATCTACAGCCCCCTAGTCTCTCATTAAGGCATAGAGTGCCAACTGCTGTCTAAGGTAGTGGGAGTGAATTCCTTTTAACACTCTCCTTAATGTTATTACACATGTCAGTATTCTGGGCGAGGGTATCTGGGCTATTAGGATCCACAAAATTATCATCATGCTTACTGGTATGATGTATATCCTTCTTCACTAAAGGTTGAATAGTTGCCCCAGCTTTTACTCATAACCAATGAATTTGGAAGAATATATTTTTCACCTGTTTGGAAGAACATACTTTTCAGTTATGGGATGTAATGTACCTCTTGTCTTTTGGAATTTCTGTATTCTCATCAAATACTGGGGCACAAATGTCTTGGCAAGTTCTGTCCACGATTATATTAATGCTGGATAACATGAGAGTCATCAGTTTCTGTTAATCAGTTACCACAGATGGGTTTCTGGGTGTTGAACCAAAAGTAACACACCTCAGAACTGAGATTGCAGATCAACAATAAATTGCCAGGCGTTCCATGAGTTACAGCCAACAAAGGTGTTTAAGATCATGCTGGAGGAAAGTATGAAGTTCTGATGGTGATTGCTGGTGGTGGCCACTTTATATTTTCTGGTTATGTTTATTTAGCATTTAATGAAAATTTGAATTATTGGAAACAATTATAGGCTGAAATTAGAATAATATCAAGGTATCTCTTTTTCTCACTACTTATAAACCAGTGGTAGGAGAGGATGGCCCTGGGTAAAAATACCCATGTATTGTCCTGACCCGAGGGTGGTGATGTTGGTGGAAGTTACACAAGAATAAATATAAGGATATCAAGTGGTTTTTATGTGGTTGAATGTTCATTCAAAATTCATATGCTTCTGTTCCATAAAAAAAAGTAAGCAGTGTATTATTTTGTCAGTTTACCTCAGTGTTGGGTGTGGCTTTAGGGAACTGTTGGGGCACTGTTTACAGGCATTACTCTTGAGAGCTGTCAGGTTACATTGCACCACCCTTTTAACATTTCATGGAATATGGTTTGTATCGCCCTTCCGTACCATCACCCTGTCTTCCCTTGAGCCTGAAAAAACCCATGGCAATGTAGGATCGTCCCATTTGTAGGGAATTTTCTGTAAATTTGATCAGCCATACCAAGGGAAACGTGGTCATTGAGATTATTTCCCTCGTTGCGAGTGAAGTTTGAACTAGCTCATTCTTATTTCTCTTAGTTAAACGCAATGCCCCCACACTGTACTAAAGTTATCTGCGTAGGACGGCAGCTTAAATGTAAGCACTCCCTTGACTGGTGTCTCAAGGGGAGTCTTTTGACATATAATATTTCTTTTGACATATAATATTTTGACATATAACATTTGGCTGAAAAAGATTAGTATGGTCGACCTCCATAGTCACCCAGTGTGTAGAAAGTCAAATATCAGAAAGTCAAAACACGGTTCTTTCATTTGACAAACACCACGCTCCTTTACACACACACACACACACACACTCTCTCTCTCTCTCTCTCTCTCTCTCTCTCTCTCTCTCTCTCTCTCTCTCTCCCCTCCTGTATCCACTGTCACAAAGCTTTAAAATTTTGCCCTTGTGGTTTTCTTGTACTTTGAATTTTTATCCCAAAGTATATAGCGTCTCGTATGGGTAAGTTACACATACACCTAGGAAAACGATGAAAGTTGAACGAAGTGAAAAAAAAACAAAGGAAAATCTGCCCATTCCTTGATAACTAACTAATGTGAATAAATGGCAAAATTGCGAAAAGTACTTTTCGAGGGCATAGTTATATTTACAATGGACTTAAACACCTACTTACAACTTTAACTTTCCTTATAGGACCTTTGGCCTTGACAAAAGTGCCCATTCTACTTTCACGTAAGTTTCCTGGCCGTGTTAGAATGTTGAAAGAAATAAAATGTGTTTTAGAGCGAGTGTATCTGTTTTAACAAAACAGTCATTTTACGAACAGTCTAGTCTATAGAACGAACGTTTTCCTTTCCCTACAGAACCTCAATAATTGAAAAGTCACGACTTAGCCTTTTCCCTTAGGCGGTATTACAAAAGGTCATTTTGGCAGACGCCAGGCTTCGCCTTGCCACCGGTACGGACTGTTTGGGGATAGGTGAAGGAAGGTCGAGAAGGCGATGGCATTCCGATCGTAAAAAGTGCCACTGGTGTAACGTGGAATAATAAATCCTTTCTGCGTACTCACTCTGTTTGTACTAGTGCTGTACCTGGAACACGTTAAGCAGCATGTAATTCACCGCTGGCACACTAATCTGTTGTTAGGCTAAATGGTAGTCTTGTTTGGCCGAAGCCTTTACCAGTGTTGATGAATTGCAGACTTCTCTGTAATTATGCCCAAAATTATGTCTTTTTCACGGTACACATTTGGCACTCTTATTAGTGGTGTATACTTCTTATTTGGTCACTTTGTGATCGAGGAGTAATTTAGATAAGCGGTCATGTCTTGTGAAATTGATAAATGATTCAGTTGAAAGAAGTATATTGAATTGCTTAATCTAATTAAAAGGCTTTATGCAATTGATAAAAATTGATGTCGTGAGTGTGCATTTGTCCGTCAGGTTTCATTGAAGTTGTTAGGAGAACGCACAGAACGGCGTGAAGTTACTCATGGATGTGTGTAAACCACATTTGGGACAAGTAGATGTACAGTAGAGGAACTCACCAGTTATTAAAGACATTACAAGCGGATATGCGTAAAGTGAGAGGGAGTATCTTAAGATGTAGATTAAATTGCTTCAACGATTACGGTTTGTAGCTTTTTTAGTGCGAGGCCATTTTACTAAACTTTCAAGAATCAAATCAAACGTTTTACAGCCTTTGAACGAAAACATACGTACAGCAGATAAATATAGATGCCCGAAGGAAAATAGGCTTGTTAGGATAACCAAGTGAAATAAAGGCCAAGGCAATTTTCTCAACAAGGGAGGAAATCTGATCATTAAAATTTTCTGCAATATTGGATTTTAATGAGTTGGGTCGAAAATAATAATTCCTATATAACCATATGATTCTAGTACAAGTTTCGTAAAACGCGTTGTGCCTCACACACACACACACACACACACACACACACACACACACACACACACACACACACACACACACACACACACACACACACACACACACACACACACACACACACACACACACACACACACACACACACATATATATATATATATATATATAAACTTTAAATAAAGATTAAAGATTTTTTAAAATCAAACTTTTTTCAAGAATGCTTTATTTACAGAATTTAAATTTACATCCCAGTTGACATGTGACTGATTGATTTCCTTAAACGGTGCCTGAAACAGTTGTTGTGGAAACCTGATACAGTATATAGATTCTTTCTAACAAATAATTTGTAATGCCGAAAGTAAGTTATTGATTGATAGAATTGTAACATTCAGTTCAAAGATAATTCCAAATGCTTATATGGGTTACATCAGTGAAATTGTATTTGGAAATGGTAAAAAAGGACAATCTGGAATTTTAAGACCAGCCCACTTGTCCAGTTGAAAAGTTCTTGATCATTTATAAAGACAACTGCCTTTCCAAGAACTTACGAGCGACTGTAATTTCCCGTCTCTGTCCTGCAGTATGAGGGTTGGTAGAGATGATAAACCTATTTGTGTAGAAAGCACCAACTTTACTAGATAGATATCTTGCATTTCCGCTAACATTTCAATACAACAACATGGTTGGCCTTTGATGTTGCGAAGCCTGTATGTTCAGATAGATAAATTTTTAAATAATCAGTCGTGTTCGACTGTGCTGTATATTGGAATGGCTTGTTTAATCAAAAGCAAAACTATCAGTACAATAATGGCAAGTAATAAACTAGTGATTTAGGCTTACATTGAAGATACGGAATGAATTCTGGTCGTGTTGGTGTCGTGAATCTGAATCTGATGTTAGCAGTGGTTATTAGATGCAAGCACAGAGAAACTAATAAAGTTACTAGTTTGGAAATGGAACCAAGTAGTTTCTTTGGCTTTCTGCAGTTGTTTATGTAGGACGTTTCAGTAGCTGACGTTTTATTTCTAGCAGTTATATGACTAGAGGATGAACTAATAATGTAAGAGATTATGACTATGCAGTCGACTGGCCGTCATTCTGGCCATAACGGCAAAGCATGGGAAAAAGTTGTTGCCTGTCCAGTTTGATTTATTAAGAAGTGTATTGGAAATTCAAGGGAAACTCGTAAGTTAACGCCAGATTTATAATCACTCGGATAAACTTGTATCTCCTTCAGTAGTGTAGGTTTTATCGAAATGTACTATGTAGTTTTTCTCCCCTTTTCGGCATTTTATCATTGGCAATAGGAAAAATTTAATTTGTTGAATACCTTTGGAAGTTTTAAACTTAATTTACCTATCGAGATGAAATGTCCTTTGATGGTGTACGTCCCTTGCTATGGCGACCGGAACATTCATAGGTATTCTTTTTTCATTAGTGGCATTTTTTCCCGAAATCTATTCCTTCATGTTTTGTTATTCTCGTTTCCTTGTAAACTGAAGTGTACAATTTCTTTAATGTTTCAGATATGATGTTGAAGGTAGAAGTGCACTCATCATTCTTGTTTTTGCATGCATTTGTTAAATTCTAATGGTATTCTGTACTTGAAAAAGTGGTGATCTTTATCTTCTTTCAAATGAATGGTGCCTTTTGTTCTCTCACAGTTGTTCTTGAACGAAAATTTCATCAAACAACGTGAAAGAGATTCTGTTTTGAAGGCATGGTAGAATAAACGGTTTATATGTGACGCCATAGAAGGTGGATAACTTTCTCAAATACTTAGTAGATCTTTCATTAAGTTGAAATACAACAAAGGTACATTTTAAATAGCTGTCGGTTTTGTATATACTATTAAAATTTACGCTTCAGCTTCTTTGTATACCTTTAAAATTAAACTTGGCAGTCGCCTTGATAAACATGGCACCGACGTCTTTCTTGTTTTTCCTCATAGGCCACCCACTGGGAAAACTAGTTTTGGGCTGAAAGAAGTGGCACTAGTGATATTTATCCCGAGTGTGCATGCTGAACAGGCGAAAGATCAAGCACATGGTAAGCCGTGGAAACAATACCTGCTGTCCTTGAAATAACCCAGTGACGCCGTGGCTCCAAAGGTAATAAGCGGACGGTCGCTGCTTTTACTTCGTTTGTTCTGGTATATCGCCACCGGTATCTAGCGAGACTCTCATCGCTTTCGTAACGTCGCATGACGCGGAAGTCATCATGAACGGGAATGGAGTTTTTTTTTTCCCCTCCTAAGAATTGTAGTTAAGAGGTATACGGTGAAAATCATTTTGAACTTATTGTATCCTGCACACTTGTGTTTGGTTTGTTCTGATATATATATATATATATATATATATATATATATATATATATATATATATGTATATATATATATATATATATATATATATATATATATATATATATATATATATATATATATATATATTAGGATTTCCAAATTCAGTCTTACATTTAATGAAAATGTAGGAGCTGAAATGGATTAAACTTGACTAGAAGACTAGATCTGTTTTCTTCTCTCTTCTCTCTCTTTCCTTCTTTCCTCTTCTCTTCTTTCTTCTTTTCTCTCTCTCTCTCATATAATCTGCTGTTAAACATGTTGTGGGCCACAGAGTAGGTGTGTTCTCGTTTTTTTGTAAATGCCATTTCTACAGGTATTAACGGGCTTAATCAAGTGTTAGTGTGCAAAACAAAGAGAGAGAGAGAGAGAGAGAGAGAGAGAGAGAGAGAGAGAGAGAGAGAGAGAGAGAGAGAGAGAGATTACAAGTGTTCCCCGTGACTGTTGCTCGGGAATAGAAAACTTTGTCGTCCCCTCCCTCCCTCTCTCCCTTTCCCTACATTCCAGGTCCCTGCGCCATGACTCCCTAACCATTGATTCTAGCAGGGGTTTATTCCAAGGTTACAAGCAGGTTGAATGACCTCTAATGCGACCGCCACTGTCTGGTCCACAGTTCGGTATGCAATATTCGTTAAGTTGTTGGTTTCATATTCAACTGATGACAGTGGCAATTTTTATGATTTTTGCTCTGACCACAAACGTTGTTGTGACAGAAGGCAATTTTTAAAATTAAGATCAGCCTTAGACAATTGCAGATTTTCCTTTAAATCTGCTGAGATTTGTGCGGTTAGTGTTACTCCTTATGGAGGTAACCCATTAGTTGGTACCATAATCAGCTTCTTTAGACAGACGTCAAAACCAAGAGGTTTTGTGTGTCTACTGATTATGCCTTTGAAGGATTTCATCAACAGGTTGATGTTACAAAATGTGAGTGCATATCACCAGACATCCATAGAGCTAAAAGTTGCTCCCCCCGTAGGGGGGTAGGGCCGTTAGTGCACCTCATGCGGTGCACTGTAGACATTAGGGTTCTTTCCAGCGTCCCTTCGGCCTTTAATTGCAACCCCTTTCTTTCCTTTAGCTATACCTCCGTCCATATTTTCCCTTTTCCATCCTGCTTTCCAACCTCTCCTAACAATTGATTCTTAGTGCAACTTCGAGGTTTTCCTCCTGTTACACCTCTCAGACCTTTTTACAGTAAATTTCCCTTTCAGCACTGAATGACCTCATAGGTCCCAGCGCTTGGCCTTTGGCCTAAATTCTATATTTTATTCTATTCTTATAGTTGCTCCTTAGACGTAATTGGTCGATTTCATTGTTTTGAGTAAGAAGGCACATATTGGAAGTGATTGCAAGATATATTTCGATGATTTAGAACCACGTATTTTCCCAGTTGCTTATTCTCTGTCCTTGATGCGTTTTTTGGTTGGGCAAACCTCTTAGCCCTTCACCTACAACTAACAAACGTGTTGTAACCACTGTGGGAAACTGCATTTATTGGAGGAGAGGTGAAGCAGGAGTTGAAACGAGTTTGTGATTCATGTGTGTATTCACTGAAAATCACGAGGAGAAAAAGATGGATAGCAGAAACTTGACTTACGACTCCTTGTCCTACGTAAGCCCGTTCCATAACCTTCCCTGAAAATTATGCCGGTAGTAGTTTCAGGGATACAGTCTAATCTATCGTATCCTGGCATATCTGAACGTATTAGTATTATAAGCCGAGCTGCAACCCAAGTAAGAAGTGTAAAATAGTGCTAGGCCTGGGACTCTTGTAGGAAGGCAGCCATATACAGAAAAATAAATTTTAGAAGTAAAAAATAAACTATAAAAGAGAAATAACAAAACTAAAAGGTAAAACCAATACGTGGTGGAATTAGACTAGTAAGCCTGCTCAACAAAAAAGCAGTTGCAATGATTCAACTACTTGGTTAGGAAGATCATTCTGTTATTTTGTCACAGGTGGAACAAAACTTGAAAGTCTATCGGGGAGCGTTAGAAAAGTGCCATTAAAAAAAGTCCATGCCCCACCCAAAATTTTTCCTTGTCAGAAATTCCTTTAGTAATTTAAGGCCTTTGTCTATAAGACTTCTTATCCTATTTCTGTGAAGTCTGTCCTATATTATTTAAAAATACAGTAGTAGGAAACGAGTGCCCAGGTCTTGAAGTCTTCAGACAGAGGGTGAAAAAAGGGCTGTGACGTTGGTCAAAAGTGGTTAAAGAGAAGTGCGTTAGACGGTGTAATTTACGTTCACACCACGAGCAGTAGTGCTGGATATATCCATTTATATTCATTCAACAGAAAGTTTGTTGCTTCAGCTGACTTATCGTAACATGAAACAACATTTGACTATTCCTACATCTCTTTTAATCTGTCGTTTTGAAATTGTTCCGTTGACCAATTGTGGATGCAATTTATCTTACATTTTTCTTCTGGACTTGCCGCATACATGCAGGTACTTTTGCTACTTTACACGGAGTTTTCTGAAGTTGTTATTAGAAGTAGCCTACTGAAGAAAATAATTTTTCACTAAGTGATCAGTTTCGTAATTTCCATTAGTTGCTCATTCTAAGGCAATGATGTCTTCGATATTAGTTCCAATGTAATGCTGACTGTTTTTTGGGAAAATTTGATTTTCTTATGTGAATTTCTTAATTTCTCAAGTAGTGGTTTCTGGTTATCATTTTTCTGAATATAACATGCAATTGAGAGCTGTAAGAATATCCCATAAGGTGTATTTTGCACTAATCAGATCCTCAGACAAACTGACGGCCATAGTAATAGTACTGCCACTTATTAACATGAAGTCAGTCAGTCGGATAAACCGAAATTAGCAAGTCGAGGGATATACGACGAGTTGTGTAAACATAAAGTTTAGTGAAAACGTCGGAGTTGGTTTTTTATGACTGTGAAATTAAAATAAATTGTTTTCCTGCAATATTGTAAAATTGAAATAAATGAGAGGCTGCTTCAAACTATGAATAAGTAATGATCAAGAGCTCAGTCGACTTCCCGTGAGGGCTTTGATGATTGTTAGCCCGTAAAGTAATTACAATAGCATTCCGATACACATCTGATTAACGATATTGGAATTATAGTGGAGGAATGAACAGCGCAATCAAGTAGCACTTGATTTTCGTGGAATAATGTTCATGCACTCAAGTCCACTCCGTATTATCACTATATTTGCAGAGGACTCCTGTTGCCACGCCGGCATATGACAATATTGACACAGTTTCAATCAACACTCGCAGTTGAATTGGAAGATGAACATCTGTGTCCTATAGTAATGATGTATTTGTGAGTTAGCTTCTCGTATGAAGTTTGGTGGATGGACGGTTTTAGGTTAGACTTTTTAATTTAATGTTTTGTCTCGCAGATATGTTTACTCAAAGTAAAAAAAAAGAGGTATTTACTCTTTAGTTTCATGGTGAAACTCCAAAAAAATCTGTTTTTGCAGTTTGTTTATCATGTCTATGCTGCTGACTTAAATTCATTTTGTATATATTTTTTTAACCTTTGTTTAGATTTTTCTCCTATCTTGACGGGGTTTTGGGTCATGCCAGGAGAGCGGCATAGTGATAGGTAATGGCTGGGTGTCGTGAGGAGGGGGAGACCAAAGAAGTTGGCTACAGGGGTAAGCTGGACACAGCCGGCAATATTTCATATGTTTGACGACAGATAGTTCTGATATCGCCATCAACGTGGTCCCCTGCATGCTTGTTCAGTTACCCAGAAACCACCATCACGATTCGGTAGGAGAGTCGACTTGTGGACAAAAGTTTGATTTTGTTGAAGGTAAGTAAAATCTGAGTAATCATTTTTCTTTGTTTAAAACATAAAGCTAAATTACTTTGATATGCTGAATGTTTTCTAGCTAAAATATCGCTTGAAATATGGAAATAATTTAACAATAAGACTCAAGCTTTAAACTGTAAGGTTATTTATCAGATACCATTTTAGTAACAGTTTTTGTTGGGGGCATGTTTGAAAGGAGAATCGGGGCAGGTTGACATCAGCCAATTTGCCTCGCATATATAGTCTTCTTAATTTTTGGACAGTTTTAGATAATCTGACAGTATTTTTTATATATGATTTTCAGACAATGGTTAGAACATACCAAAGAAAACTGAACGAGCCTCAACTCCACCTGATGCGATTCTGAGGGGCTGTCAAATGTGTAAAGTTTGAGCACAAGTCAATTAGAGGGGCTGTAAAGGATTTTGGCATTCCTTCGAACACTTGCACGTTATTGCCAGAAAATAACTGATGAACAACTGTTGAGTAGGAAGTTCATCTCTTACGGTGGCCACATCAACACAGACAAGCATTTTCTAAAGAACAGGAAAGGAACTTTCTACATATCTTAAACGTGCAGCTGATATTTATTATGGCTTATCTGTGAAGGATGTAAGAAAATTGGTATATCAGTATGCTGTATATAAATAATTCTATTCCTAATTCTTGACAGAAATGAGATGGCTGGTGCTGACTGGTTTTCAGGTTTTGAAAGAAATAAGGACCTATCCATTAGGTCACCAGAAGCAATCCAGCCTTTCAAGATAAATGTTTCACAGGACGAATGTGACATGTTTTTTGGATAATCTACAATTGTCCGAGATCAAGAGTTTACTCTAGGGAACATATGAACATGGATGAGACTGGGGTAACAACAGTTCAGAAGCCTGTTAAAGTTGTTGCTCGTAAATGCTCTAAACAAATTGGAAAATGACCTCAGCAGAAAGAGGAACTTTGTAACAGTAGCTATAGCTGTCTCAGCAATTGGTAATGCAGTCCCTCCTTTCTTTGTTTTCCCAGAGTTCATTTCCCGATCATTTCTGACTAATGGCCCACCAGGTAGTTCTGGATGCCAATCCATCAGGGTGATGAAAGTATTCAATTTTCTGAATTTCTAAGCATTTTGTGAAACATACTAAATGTTCAAAAGAGCACCCGTGCTTTTATTACTAGACAACCATGAGCCTGCACTGTCCATAGATGGCCTGGATTATTGTAAGGGCAAATGGAATTGTTGCTCTTTCATTCCCACACTGTTCTCATAGGATGCAACCGCTGATATATGCTTACTGACCATGAAGAAGCTATGCAAACAGATCCAGTGACTCTGGATGACAGATCATCCTGGTTCTACAATGACTATATACGATATTCCAGGTATAGTTTCAACTGCCATGCCACTTGCTGTGACTCCTGCCAACATCTTAGCTGGGTTCAGATCTGCAGATTTCACCTTTAATAGAGATATATTTCAGGATGAAGATTTTTGGGCATATGTAACAGACAGGCCTTCTGCCTAATGATTTGTCTGAAATGCAAGCATCACCAGAAAATGGAAGCACTGGTATGTTGAATTTATATCCTCAGAGGCCACAGACAAAACTACAACCAGGCTGGTTCTCCTTCCACACACTTTAGGGATGCACAACTAGAGGAGGAGAATGAACTTAGGGCTCCTAATATTGCAATCTATCATGCAAATGAACCAACAATTATCTATCTTAGGAATCTCTATAGAGAAAATATAAACTTAGTCTTAACACCAGAAGCAGTAAGACCACTGCCTAAGGTGGCCCAAGAAAGGGAAATTCAGTGAATAAAAGGAAACGAACCATTGCAATCTTGACTGATACCCAGTTAAAAGAGCATTAGAGAGAGAACAAGTCAAAGCAAAAGTGAAAACTGGAAGAATTATGCTTGCAGGGAAAAAAGAAAACAAAACAAGAACCCAGAAAGCTCAGATTCTGAAGAGGAGGAAACCTAATGTCTGTATGTGTGTGGAGCCATTTTTCCAACAGCAAATCACAGAAATCTGGGTGCAATGCCTGGTTTGCAAAAGGTGGCTCATGAAAGTTGCACTGATAAGAATTTGTTTTTTACTTGTAATCACTGTAATTCAAATGATGAATTAGACTAGCCTTCCTTCATAGCTTTGATAGTGTAATATTTATTTTGTGATGTGAATATGTTTTCATAGAATACTTTGAAAGATTAAGGTATTTATTTGATTTTTTTTTATGAGAGCTGTGATTAAAGGGTAGTGTTTATTTTCTTATTTTCATAACTCAAATTGTGATTTAGAATGCTTTTTCCTTCTGGCTTTTTAAATACTAGTTTTATTTTCTTGTTTAAACTTTTGTGATAATCAGAGCTTGATTAATATGATAATTAGATAAGTGTTCTACCTAATAGTCTTTAAATAGTCTTTAAACGAGAGAAAAAAATGATGTGCCAACTTGTTTCAGGTGCCAACATACCTGCATGTGGGAAGTGTTGGCACATGTGGAGAAATATTTTGAAACAAAGCTGTGTTTTTATTTGGTCATGAACCAACTTCTGTGATGCAGTGAAATGTAGCAACAAGTTTATATTAATCATTCATATAATAAAAGTTCCAAAATACTTCATAGTTTTATACCTATAAATAAAAATGTAAAAAGTGTGCCAACTAGCCCCGGTCTCCCCTACGGCGTAGAGACTTGTAGCCAAGTTGCTTGTAGCCATTAGATTGGTAGCCGACAAAAATCCACACCAGGTCCCAAACATCCCCATATGTCATGTGTGCGATACCTCGCGAGTCATGACCGACAGGTGCTGGCGGAGTAGTGGGAGGGGCAGGGCATATTGCCGATGTGGGTGCCAGTGCCCAAATACTCTGCACTTTCTTTTTGACAGTTGCAGAGAGGCAGAGGAAAGGCGCTCGGGTATTTGGGTTATGATACTTGACTCGTGACAGTTTTGGCTCAAGTTGAAATGCGACCCTGTTTTGTAATTGTGCGTGGTGTGAGGTGTTTAGTGGCGATTCTGTTCATTTCTCTCACTTACTACTGCTTGTTTTTTTGAGTGCTTGTATTTAGTTGATCCCTGTGTAATGCGATAAAATATGTTATAAAGCTACGTCGGAAGCTTACCGCACACACATCACCAACGGGTTTAATACATTTCAACGACTTATAGGTGGCCCTAACAAGTGCTTCATTACCCAGCAGTTGCCAAAGATTCGTCGTCCACATACTTTCGTTGACTTGGTTCCAGCCTGTTTGTGATATGCATGCGCCAAGTTTCGGACGTGTGTTTAAGACATCTTTTACTGTAGTGTGGACGCAAACATACTGTGATGCGTGCATCCATAAACAAATCCACAAACATACATACATATAAGTCTCTCTCTCTCTCTCTCTCTCTCTCTCTCTCTCTCTCTCTCTCTCTCTCTCTCTCTCTCTCTCTCTCTCTCTCTCTCTTGTGCTGGAAAGTTCATAGTTCTTGGCAGACTAAAATGCGACAGTAAAATCGTAGCTGACTTCTTGATGTTGAGTTTATGGGAAATGTCATTTTGAAACTATTTGACATCTGAAATAATCAAGGGAGTTGCTTGGATTTCATGGCGAGATGTTAATGGAGCATTTAACTATTTTGTCTGCCATTATCAGAAGCTGCAAAGTATTACTTTCCTAGTTTAAGTGCACGTTAAATAGATTAAAGTATCTTGAATAGAATTTTTATTAAGATATGTTATTTGGATTTAAAATTCGAGGTTGGAAAAGTATATTTAAAATGATAAAAATGTACCTTGGAAATACATAGGGATATAGAGATATTGTTTAAATTAGGAAATATACCTTGGAAATACGTAAAAAGATAGATATTGTTAAAATTGGAAAAATGTGCTTAGGAAATACATAGATATTGTTAAAATTAGGAAATGTACCTTGGAAATGCATAAAGAGATAGAGAAATCGTTAAAATCAGGAAAATGTACCTAGGAAATACATAGATATTATTAAACCAGGAAATGTACCTGTGAATTACATAGCTAGAGATATTGTTAAAATCAGGAAATGTACCTTGAAAATACAGACAGAGATAGAGATATTGTTAAAATTAGAAAAATGTACGTAGGAAATAAATAGAGAGAGAGAGAGAGAGAGATAGATATTGTTAAAATTAGGAAATGTGCCTTGAAAATACAGAAGGGGATGGAGATGTTAGAGTTAGGAAAACGTACCTAGGAAGTGCGTAGCGAGAGATAGAGACATTGTTAGAGATTCGGACCGAAAACTTTTCCGTGCAGCGCTTTGCTATCAGGGGGAAAAGATTTTCGGAACTTGAGGGATCTGACGGCGTCCAAAAATAACCCATTCAACAAAAGGGACAGACAGGTGGCGTTATTCAGGTGTCCCGAACGAACGTGTTTGATAGGGAGGTTTTTCGCGTATTCTCATTGAAGCGCTTTTGATAGAGCGGGAGCGAGGGCCGTGGAGAGTGTCTGTAGTACGGAGGGGCTTACGCCCTGTTTGTTTTTTAACTAATTTAGGTTTTGTTTGCCCAATAGATCCGGTAGGTAGGTTATCGTCCCATGGCAGAACCCTAATAGCATTTTTTAAAATTCGCCTTGAAAAGTTTTGGGTGTCCTGATAAGTGTAATGTGTTAAAATGAAATTTGAAACATCTAAGTGGAAAGGAGAACAAAGAAATTATGGCATTGTAGTCATTCTCTCTCTCTCTCTCTCTCTCTCTCTCTCTCTCTCTCTCTCTCTCTCTCTCTCTGTGTGTGTGTGTGACTGAAGATTCTCTTACCTATTGGAATTTGACGTTTCACAGAACGGAAGAATAAGGGAAAAATTAGAACAGACAGGTAGCCTTATTCAGTTCCTCCGAATGAGAGATATTAGATAAGGCGATTTTTGAACTGTTTAATAGAAGGCTTTCAATTAGAGGAGGAGGTGTAGTAGGTGGGAGAAACAGATAAAAAAAAAAAATCCCAGAGGAGTGTGAAGATCGAGTAGCGGCGTGCTTCGGAACTATTTGCTTTGGTTGCATAGTTGAACTCAATGTAAGCGTCAGCGAGACACGCCAGGAATGTCAAACTGCTGTCATTGTGACGATGCTCATTGCAAATGTCGTTTGCTTTTTGCCGGCAGTAAATTGCGACGCCTCGTGAGCTTCGCTATAAACGCTACAATTGGAATGTCTTTGTGCTCCTGTTGAGAAGTGTTTGAAAGAAAGTACGTTAATGAGTCGTAATTCCCCCCCCCCACACATTTGTAGAAAAAGGCGTCGAGGTTGTTGATGTTATTCTGACACTTTAGATATCAGTGACTGTGCATAAAGGTTTTTAGGGATTACGCTTTCTCACTCTGCTTTATTGAGTTAGGTTTTGTTTGTTCGTACATTTATACATTTTAGGTAATATTTGTCGACACACGTGTATGATATCAGAAACATAATAGAAATGATGTAACACGTATCTCTCCTGAGCTCGCGTTATCGTTACGTGTATTGTTCCCGGTGTCCGCTGTGTTTTACGATAAGTCATTAACGAGAAATATGTTCAGAGTTCAAAACTAGATCGCTGTGGGATAACAGCGAACATAAATCAGGCTCCGTATCTTGTTTATCGGAGCCTTTGTGAAAGTAATTGAGCAAGAGGTCTGGGAAATACTTTGATCTTTTTACATCTGGCCTAGGTGGAATGGTTTTATTTTTCATCAGGTTTGAATGATTGATTGGTTTGCTAAAACAAAATATACAGCACTTGGTAAGAACAGTTCTCGCGTAAGTGAAGAATTGTTTCGGACTTCAGAGAAATAGTTACTAATGTTAGATGAAAGGACGGGTAATAGTTTGAAACTAGCTTGAATCACTTATGGACAGTTGTTGAAAAGAGAGCACGGTCTAAAGGCAGATTTATTCATGTCTTGAGAATTATCCTGCATTAACTACTTTACTGACTTGTTCATCCAAAATTTGGCTTTTTTTCCTTGGAGGAATGCTGTGTGCTCTGCAGTGAGGTTCTTTTGAATCACCTATCACTCT
This sequence comes from Macrobrachium rosenbergii, assembly GCF_040412425.1. Taxonomy (NCBI): domain Eukaryota; kingdom Metazoa; phylum Arthropoda; class Malacostraca; order Decapoda; family Palaemonidae; genus Macrobrachium; species Macrobrachium rosenbergii. The sequence continues at coordinate 56,831,583 of NC_089741.1, forward strand.
GTCTGTGTTATGAAAAATAGTTCAGTGTGAATCACGGTTTAAGAAATATAAAAGCCACGAATTGGAAGGGAAAAACATATCAAATTCAAACAGCTTTAGGGCTTCCTGAATTATCTTTGCTCTGGGTAGGCTGCCGTGTTTTAAGCGTTAGCACCTTGCAGTTCCTGTAATTGGCAAAGGGAAATACAGAACTTTTAAGTGCAGTATGCAAATTTTAAATAAAAAGTGAATCTACAGTCACGTGTTTACAGTTTCACAAGAGACCAGAAGTCATTGTGATATCAGACAGAACGTTCACGGTATGAAGTAGAGGAATTACGATCGGAACAGACCCCTTATCCTGACGCTGACAAGGGTAATTCACTCAAAGCATTCTGTTTTTGCTCAATAAGTTTTGTTACATAGGATCTGGAAATGGTATTGACTTTATTGTACTAGTCAAAGGAATTTTCTAAAACTTTAATTGATGAAACGCCCAGATACCAAGGTCGAGAGAGAGAGAGAGAGAGAAAGAGAGAGAGAGAGAGAGAGAGAGAGAGAGAGAGAGAGAGAGAGAGAGAGAGAGAGAGAGAGAGAGAGGTGGAAAAACTAGAGTGCCATGACAACATTGCATATACGTGCTGATGGCCCTATTTATATTATACCCATGTGCGTATGAGTTGGCACTCATTTCTCGATACATTTTTTTTATTACGTGATAGTTGAAGTAGAAGTAAAGGTATATAGAGATGGAGAAAGTATCACAGTAAAACATCTAGAAGGACAGCGCTTCCTTTCGTTTTTTCCGTATAATGCAGGTTCGGCTCAGTTTACGACGAGCACACTTCATTATGGCCTGTGCGTGCGTGTGTTAATGTACGTCTCATTTCTGGGTCATGGAAAGGATGACATTGATAAAGATGTTCTTGGTCGATCAAATTTCTTGCTAAGTTGTCGTTCTGTGGGAAAACCGGTTGAATGAAATTAAAAGTTGAACATCATTGTATATAAGTAAAACTTGATTTGCAAGGAGTAACAAGGATAGGAAGATGGTAGGAGGCGGGAAAGGAAATGCCTGTGAACGTGGAAATGGGAGAAGGATGAAGGGAATGGGTCTTGGATGGTGAAGAGGAACCAGGTATAGAAGCTCCTCGCCAGTTGGCGTCATCAAAAAGGTCATAAAACCTTGTCTGATAAACACCCTGAATTTAGTTTATCGACCCACCAGTCTTTAGCTTGGAACTATAACTACGTCTTTCTCTCCAGCTTTGCTGTCGAAGGGTCAGAGCTCTTATCTTTCTGCTGCCAAATGGCCTGGTGTCACAAAATAGATTGCTGTAAAGGAAGTGAACACACACTGTCTGGGCCTGTTTATACACTTATATATTTATATATATGTAATGTGTCTAATACATGTATACATTATATATATATATATATATATATATATATATATATATATATATATATATATTATAATATACAGTACACATTCTCACACATTACATATATATATATATTATATATATATATATATATATATATATATATATATATATATATATATATATATATATGTATATATATATATATATATATATATATATATATATATATATATATATATATATATATAATTTACATTTATGAGTTCCATGGATTATTCCACTCCTGCTGCCCACAAGTACACCTGGATATAAACGGATACTTGTATCTGCTGAGAGAGAGAGAGAGAGAGAGAGAGAGAGAGAGAGAGAGAGAGAGAGAGAGAGAGAGAGAGAGAGAGAGTTGTGATGCAGCAACTACACTGAAAACTCTTGTCATCCCTTCCACGATAGAGGATGACAAGTGCAAAGTTGTGAGAGGAGGAAATGAGAGTAATGACTGGATTGTGAAATGGTTGATGTTTGCAAGTGAAAGAGTACTGATTGGGGATAGCGAAGAGAAACTGAAAAACCAGTGAAAGTATACGCCTTCAAGAGGAGAACAGAGAATAAACTTGAGCAAGAGCAATGTTAACCCCGCAGCGGGTTAGTGCCGTCAGTGCACCTCACGTGTTGCGCTGTAGGCATTACTTAGGTTCTTTGCAGCGTCCCTTCGGCCCCTAGCTGCAACCCCCTTTCATTCCTTTCATTGTACCTCCATTCATATTCTTTTTCTTCTATCTTGCTATCCACCCTCTCCTAACAATTATTACATAGTGCAACTGCGAGGTTTTCCTCCTGTTGCACCTTTCAAACTTACCTACTAGTAGTTTCCCTCTCAGCTCTGAATGACCTCATAGGTCCCAGCGCTAGGCCTTTGGCCAAAATAATGTATTCTATTCCATTCCAAGAGTAATGTTAAGGAATAAATAGTAACCAGTAAGAAGCGATGAGTGGTAGTGTAGGTTTTAGGAGAATGGAAGAAATTGTTGATTCGTATAAGCATCTTGGAGTAAACATAGTGAATTATGGTAAAGTGAGAAAGAGGAGAGTTACAGAATAGGTGAAACAAGAAAGGTAAATTCGTGTACGGGAAAGATTGGGAAGAGATCTGAATCGTTTATGGAAGTCAGAGTGGCAGTATAAGAAGTGATTGTTGAGCTAACCCTCCCACATAGAATTCAAGTGTGGTTGTTGTAAATGCATGTTACAAAATGTCGGAGCTTTTTGATATGAATATTTTGCACAGTATAGGTGGTATAAGAAGAATTGACATGGTGAGGAAGGTTGCGATACATAGAAATGGTAAATTGGTTAACGTTGGTGTTTCGTGGGTTTGCCCCTTGGAAAATATGGGAGATGATGGGTGATAAAAGCCCGTATAATTTAGATTTGTCTGGTGGGAGGAAAAGGAGGAGGAGGAGGAAAACTTAGAAAATACTTGAAAGATGGAGCCGAAGAAGTATTGGAGACGAATGGATTTAATATCCAGGAAGCATAAGGGTATAAGAAAGATGAGTTGAATGGTACAGTTTGTGCAGAGGGGTTCGACAAGCTGCTGATGAGCCTTCGGTATAGGTGTGTCAATTGGAGGTTTATCCAGGAATTTACCAACTCAAGAGCTAATGAGCAAGAAATAACTGAAATTACATGGGAGCTTCTTATTTTTTATGTGGGATTGTTCAAAACTTGGCATCCATGCCCAGGATGGGCTACACTGGAGGGTCAAAGTTTTATACAGTAACATGAAAAGAGATTCTCTAAACATCACTCTCTCTCAAGAACAGCGTGGCTACAGTTTGTCAGTTTGATATGCAATCTTTCTCATGTGGTGTAGATTCAGGTTTGTTCAGACAATGACTCCCAAGGCTTGAATGGGCCACAATGTAATGCGGCTTAGTGGATGAATTGTCCCGCTGTCTTTTCGTTAATTGTTGATATAGTTTTACCAGAGAAGCTAGATAACTACTGTAAATGGTAAATAGCTTAGTAGTTTGGGCTAGTTGCCAGTGGAATTGAAACAACCCCAAAGTTTTTTTTTTAAATGCAAACAGTAAAAGTGAAGTAATGAACAATTCATGTATGCCTCTGAAGTGTAATTTCCCATCCTGTTTTCTTATTTTTATTTTAGAACCATTGCTGTATGCCCCAAATTTGATTGTATAATTAGACGAATACACGCATAGTATGCCGTTCAGGAAAATATAATTATCTCTTCGTCTTTCGTGATAACCATGCAATGTATATTTAAAATTAAGGTATAATAGGCAAGATGTTTATTCTTCCGTCAGTAGAAGATTAGTTGTAAATTGTTATCAGTTTGTTACCCCAGAGGAGATTTGGATAAGTCTAAATTTTCTTATCATCATCACTACTACTACTTTTTGTTTAGATGCCAATGGAACGTTTATTCACCCTTTCAGTAAAGATTTGTTCTAAATATTCAGGAAGTCCTTTATAGATTTAACAGTATTTTATTAGTCATACATTTTGCCACAATTAACCTGAAAGCTTCGTTTTTCTCGATTTAGAGCCAAGTTTTAGCAAAAAGAGAAATTCTCTCTCTCTCTCTCTCTCTCTCTCTCTCTCTCTCTCTCTCTCTCTCTCTCTCTACTGTACGTGGCTGACGGTAAAAATGAGCATTGCTCATTGAGTATTCTTGTTGCAAGTTTAGTTTTTCCACGGAGCTCTATCCATTGCTTATCGGGATAGATATCGAAAGCATTACCAACTCACGATGCTCTTTTTCCGTGCCAAGTGTTTGGCCGATTTTTCAGGAATGCAGATACAGATATATTAGGATTGAAAATATCATCATTATTAATGTTATCATAGCCTTTTCCCCCCATTAGACAAAGTGCCACGAAATTATTATCTTGCGGTTCTCAACAAATATTTCTGGATGGTTTGCGCTGCCACAACCTCTTGTGTGCCGACAGTGTCAGATATTTTTCGATAGTCATACATCCAAGTACCAACTAGAAAACAACTTTGGTAAAGTTCGCATATCAGATGTTTGTACAGTGTAGCACTATTATTATTTTTGCTGCTGTTGAGGGTTCTGATTATGTAGGTAGGTTGAAATAATAATTTTTTTCCTGATAATATCGTTGTATATGAACTTAGAAAATGGTCTGATGATAATCACTGAGGGTTGACATTTCCATGCCTCTCAGTAGGTATGCCGCATATAAGATGTATGTTGAAGTTGAAACCTCAAATACTTTATTCACCTGACTTTTCGATTTTAGTCGTGGAAGAATGCCCTTATTTGTATCCAGAACAGAAATTTCATGATATTTTACAAACGTCAGGTTCTCCCCACTCTCTCTCTCTCTCTCTCTCTCTCTCTCTCTCTCTCTCTCTCTCTCTCTCTCTCTCATAGGGCCCTTGTTCCAAAGCTACCAGCGCACCTAATAAAACCAGAAACCTTTGTCTTCAAATGCACCATAATCCTAGAACTGGTGTTAAATGCCATCTTCTTGAACCAGTTTCATTGTAACCCATCTGAAGTCGTTCGTGGATTATCATTTGCTCTCGCTGCCTCTATCATATGGAACTGCCTTCTTCGATGTATCTCAGCTATCACCGAACAGCCAGTCCACGTATTTAAATTGAAGTAAGAAAAGTTTATGGATAACCTGCCGGATGAGTTCAGATGCAATGCCACCGGTTAGCATAGCGACCCGAACTCAGTGTAGCATCTTGTATTACTATACAAGAGGCCAGGTTGCTGAAGTTAGATCTGACATTAGTGCTTTCAACATCGTTATCAAAAATTGTTCATGTCCACACAGGGAAGGCAGACTACATGAATCTACAAGTACAAGCCACTCTCTCTCTCTCTCTCTCTCTCTCTCTCTCTCTCTCTCTCTCTCTCTCTCTCTCTCTCTCCATACGTGACACACATGCACCAACAAATTTCCGTCTATATAAGTAATATCAGTCCATTTGGGGGAGGGCCTCGTCCAATTCTCTCTCTCTCTCTCTCTCTCTCTCTCTCTCTCTCTCTCTCTCTCTCTCTCTCTCTCTCTCTACACACACACATCCGCGCGCACACGCACCTTACAGTATGAATAATAACATTCTACTTAGGGGGGCCTCGTCGAGGTAATCCCCCACCTCCGAAGGGGTAGAACTATTAACAGGTAAATCCCCCTCTCTCTCTCTCTCTCTCTCTCTCTCTCTCTCTCTCTCTCTCTCTCTCTCTCTCTCAGGTAGCTTGAAGTAGGAAACATTGTGATTGATAATGGCATTAAAAATATGTAATACTCCGGAAAGCTCAAAGAGGAAGACAGTATCGGTCAAGTATCAGCAGGACTTTGGACGAAGATGGGGCCATCATAGAGGAAACCTGGGATGTCTTTGTGAGCGATGAAACGGTATGCTGATTGGGGTCTCTTCCAGCTTGAACTGATCTTGATTGGGAATTGGTTTATCCATAGGGCTGTCCTCTTCTCCCCGCCCCCCTATCTCCCCTCGACCAATCCTCTTTTCGACCTTGTTCCCAAGTTGTCCTCGTTATTGCCGCCCTTTCCGCCCTCCTTCTCTCCCCCAGGCACCACCACCTTCCCTTCTGCTGGCTCTGTTACAGGTTTCCCCCCTTTGATACGGTGGCAGACGAAATGGCGGAAATTTAGAGACCTTATTGGACAATTCTTCAACCCAATACGACCCAATTTTGACGTGATTGGATCACCTGTATACATCTAACAGAACTTGAATTTTTTCCCTTTTTGTTTTATTATTATTATCTTTCATTTTTTGTATTCTTATTGTGCGCTTCATCATCTGTTGCATCTTGCATCACATTTGCTCACTGCGTTGTGGCTCATCACAGCATTTTCTCCACAACGAGTTGATTGATGAAATGAGTGTGCACAAAATATTAACGCTACACATTAGTCATCTTGCTAAAGAAACTTAACAGGTAGACTCTCAGTATAATTATAAAAATTCGTTTTTCGTAGTTGTGGGCTTGTTTACTACACTTAAAATCATGTCTTTCTCTTCCTTCTCTTATTTAGTTCACGTTTCTTCCTTCATTTACTCTTTGGCCTACGTGAGAAATGTTCCAGAATTACAGACTGATGAACATCACAGGTGTCTTCTTCCCCAACTACGATCGTGAAACCGAGTCAATAGTTGGTTGAGTTTCCGTGGCAAATAAGTGTTATTTTTCCTATTAACCTCCAGCGAGAGGAATCACAGTTTATTACTTTATTGGTTATGTTATAATATACCTTTGAATCCAGTCGTTTTTCCTATTGTTATATTTTTAAAATGTAAAGGAACACTTTTGATTTCCCTTAATTGGATTTTCTCTATGACTTGAAATATCGATTTCTTCCATGTTGTCTGGTTGTGATAGTAAGGTTGATGCACTTTCAACATTCGTAGTATGGCCTTTGGGAAATGTCAGTGATTAAGTAGATAATCGTGTGAGAATTTTCTTAAACGTTTCTCTTATAATTTACATAATTATCAGCCGACTGGTACATTTAACTTACCACTTTTATTACGAAAATGCATTACATCGTTATATAGTTATAAATTTTGAAGATACTTTATTTGCGGATAAAATAATTGTCCTGTAATGTGTTAATATTTATATTATTGTAGTTATTGTAAGTTATTCTTCCTTATTTAAAAGAACATTTCTTGGAAGGTTCTTCATTACCATACCTTTTTTTTTTATATCGTATACAGTTAAAAATGATTATATTAACATTTGTTTAATTACTGGGTGATTGTGGTGTTCATTTTTAAGACCAATCCCTCGTATGAGAGAGAGAGAGAGAGAGAGAGAGAGAGAGAGAGAGAGAGAGAGAGAGAGAGAGAGAGAGAGAGAGAATTTGTGGCTGACTGTATAAAGTCATATATACGAACACAAGATTTCCATCAGTATCTAACGTATATTACTATTAATTTTAACTGACAGCTGTTTTCCCTTGAACGAGTTGACTGCAGGGGAAAATCATCTATTTGCATAAACTGAATTCAAGATACCAGGCTGCAAACCTCCTTCCCCGCTCCCATTCCCCCAGCCCCCTCCATGCTCCCACTCAATAACTTGGGGTGGCTCTGATGTAGTGTCGTGCATTGATGCACAGTTTATACTTGTATGTATAGAGTTGCGTTTGTTTCACTTGCATACATCCACATTTTACAAAATATTTTTGTATTTTTTAAATGTTTCGTAGACGCTTCTAGCTAGACAGATTATCACGGCCAATACCTAATCTGTTTTTAGAGCCATCGGTATTATCATGAAAGCTAGACTGACTCAGGCTTTACCCACAGACTGCATCTCCTGTTGTCCCGCTCTCCTGCATATATGAAATTCGGAACCTTGAATACTGACTTGTGACACATGATAAATGATCGTGAAATACAAATTATAATCAGGGTTGTAATGTCTGTTAGTTGTCAGCCTCTGTTATATGACTGCTTGACGCGTCTCAGGCCTTGCTGTTGTTTTCTTAATTTTTTTTATTTGGTTGGAGATTTCAAGTTTTTGCAAGATGTCAACATTTCCAAGGTAGCTGTAAGTTTCAGGAGGGAGACTTCAGATCGGTCCAGTTAACTACGTCGGTATCCGAAGAGCTCATCCAAGGAATTTAAAAAGCTAAATGCAGTGTGCAGGGAGAATAAAATTGAAGCAAGAAATATCCTCGACATAGTCAGGGAAAAGACTCGCACACACATAACAGATATATGTAGGTCAGGCGTTCACGGAACTTGGAAACACTGGTCTTATAAACGACGCAAATCGTTCACTTTAAAGGGATAATATTGAGTGTAGCACCCCAGAATTTTGTTTTAATGGTTGCGGTGATTATAATAGAAAGATGAGTTTATAAATTAAGTTGGCCACCTGTATATGTTATGAACTGTTTAACTTTATATATGTATGTATGCATATATATATATATATATATATATATATATATATATATATATATATATATATATATATATATATATATATACATACAACACACATATATATACATATGTATATGAATATATGCTATGCAGTGTTTGCATTAACACTTCCTAATTTTGCCGGGAAGTGGCATAGGCCACATCACTGTAACAGTATTAACGATTGTTAAACGGATATTTCGCAGCTAATAACTTGTCAGGTTCTTTAGTTAATGTATAAAAAAAGCAACACTAGCAACGGCTGAAGGTTGCCATTTGTGTTGAAATGGCTGGCAGCGAATAGTGTTGAAGGCCGTGGAGCCTATTAGGCTTAAAAAAAAACTACATGGCGGAGAAAATAATATTTAGATATTTATGGCCAAAAGCCTAAGGGAAAGACATCAGGTTTCTGATATGGTGATTTTTACGATCAAGCGAGGTCACTTTCACGAGTGAATTTATTTCATAATTTTTGAACTCCCCCCCCCATTTTTTTCTCCTTTACCCATATGGGGCTTCCCATCTGTTTTCTCTATAGATGATACTATTGAATTGCTTTGTGAGCTGCTCATAACCTCAACTTTCATGGTCTCCGGGTGTGTTGTGTTTCCCACATTGCGTTGGATTTTACAGTCTTTTGTTTCGAACCCAGGACTCGTGGTAAAGCAAAGATGTTACTTTCTGATCAACAAAAATCGTAATGAATGAAACCTAAGTACTCACACAGTACTTATGTAGGTGGGGTAGATTGCACATCCTTCATACTTGGGAGTTTAATTATCTCCCCAACCACCAGTGACTCGTTCGAATTACCCCTTCTAAATAGATATGAATGTCATATGTTCGATCGCTTGTGAGGTGCAAATTTATTCATTGCATACGTGCTTGTCCTAATTTCTGTGTATAACCTCGGTTAGGCCAAGGTGAAGTTTCAATGCTAAATTAAATTACCGTTCCTCGTTTTCATGGCAAAATAAATGTGCAGTCCCTGCACATGTTGCGGTATACGTAAGTAAATGTAATGACATATACGAAGGTAAAGCTACGAATCTCTCTCGTTATATTTATCTGTATATTATATACATATATACGTACACACACACACACACACACACACACACACACACATATATATATATATATATATGTATATATATATATATATATATATATATATATATATATATATATATATATATATATATATATGTATATATAAAATCATGAATGAGGCATTTGTATTGTGTTCTGCACTGTGGAAAGTATGGATTCGAAACCCTGTCAGGGGTGCATATTATTCTTAAGAACAGAGAATTCGATAATTAATGGCCTGCTCATTTCTTAATGGCTTCAAGTAGCACACGCAAACTCACAAACGCTATCTCTCTCTCTCTCTCTCTCTCTCTCTCTCTCTCTCTCTCTCTCTCTCTCTCTCTCTCTCTCTCTCTCATATATATATATATATATACACACACATATGTACCCATATACGCATGCTAATGTATATACACACAGTTTATACATACACAAACACACACAGATATATATATATATATATATATATATATATATATATATATATATATTATATAAACGAAAGAAGAGAACATACCAGTTAAGCTTTACGTTTGATTGTATTTTGAAGTAAACTACATCATTTTTAAAATAAGTTTTCTTGATCCTTTCGTATATATTTAGCATAAATGATCCTTTACACAGTCTATTGAATAATTTGACGAAGTAACCCAGCGCACCTTTTATATTTGTAGGATGTACGTGTGTTTATGCCTTGTATACATATGTGGCAGAGAGAGCTAGCGAGAGCGAGAACGCAAAAATGTGAAGGCTATAGTTATTAAGCTGTCTGTTACCTTGCAAATCACCGTTTCAACATCTGTGGTGGAAGAGCCGCTCAAGATAAGTTCGTGACGGAGTGAAAGTGAGAGTGAGTCTAGGCAAAAGAATGTTCTGGGGGTGTCTTGTGGGTCAGGCATTGTGGAGGCAGATACAATGGAGAGTTGGCGGGATGGGAAATAGTGATTCGCTTTGCTAAGTAGTTGCATTAATTTTGAAGTTCAGTTGAACTGATGTCTTGTTTAGTATACAGAGTATTTTCATATTACGAGTTTAAATTTTTAGGATTTTATAATTTTTTTCGGTAGTGCATGTTGCAGTAAGAATGAACAAGTGGCGTTTTGAGAATTGCTAATTTCTCTGTACTTCTGTGCATCTATTTATTTTGAGCGGCAGAGAACAACAAAAAATAAATCTTGTTTCTTTTAGAGTCAACTTGAACAGCTAGCTGTATATAGGTTACGGAGAGAGAGAGAGAGAAAGAGAGAGAGAGAGAGAGTGTGTGCTGGGTTGAGTAAGAAGACGAGGCCGTTCATGGCTGACCTTGTTTGCACCATTCGCTGGAGCTAGAGATCCCCACCCACCCAACCACCAACCCCCTTGAGGACTCCTACCACCTCCCTCTCTTACTTAAAAGGAATAAACGCACACACTCTACATGTAAGCTCATATATCGGGCTTGTGGATGATGCTTGTTTTTCTTCTATCTTTTTTTTTCTGTTTAACCTTTGTAAATGTGTTCTTCAGGTTTCGATCGGATATTTCGTTTTAAATGATGCCCATGTATAGTCCGTCTTCTTAAGTGGCAGCATGAACGTTATCTTCCATTGTAAAAGTGAAAGAACCTCTTCATAAAATGAATGCTAATGTCATAAATTAATGCGCGTGCATGAGATCACTCACATATGCTCACGTTTTATACATATTGCAGTGTATCCACGTTGGCAAAAATGAAGGCTGAATTCAATAATTTTGCAATTTCTCTCTCTCTCTCTCTCTCTCTCTCTCTCTCTCTCTCTCTCTCTCTCTTTTCTCTCTCTATATATATATATATATATATATATATATATATATATATAACATAAATATATATATATATATATATATATATATATATATATATATATATATATACATATACTGTATAGACATATAAAGTAATATATAATCACCAAAATAGGTATTCACACACACATATACAATGTATATATATATATATATATATATATATATATATATATATATATATATATGTCGTTATACATATATATATGTATATATGTATAACGACTTCTGTAAACCATGTATGTATGAAACTTGTGCTCAGAGTGCCAAAGTTTTCATTGTATTAATATCAGATTACTAGTATTACAAGTGAAATATTTTAATGTCCCTCATTTTGTGTGTAAATGTCACTCACCTAATTATGTATGGCAATAATATTATGCAAGGTTTGAAAAGAGAGAGCCTTTAATATTCTGCTGGAGTATGAGTTCCAAATCGTATACTCTTATATATCTTTATAATATTGGGGTGATCATCAAGAACATTCCTTTTTTATTCTTTGTGTCAATTGGTGTTAAAATTTAAGACGCTCCAATAAAGAAGTTGAAAGATTTTCTTGTTCTTTTAAAGAAAGTTAAAACGTATAAGGTGATAGGCGGTCATTGTTTACTTCAGCAGAGCTGCTGTAATTCCGTCCTGATAAAGAATCTGGTTTAGCAGGTGCCAGGGCTTACATAACAATTGTTTAGAACGAATGCTGTGTGTAACAGCGTTTTAAACGGCTTTTATATTTTAAGGAAGAAATTACTTGTCATGGATACTACAGGGATAATCGTTCAAAAAATCATTTCATGGCTTGGCACCAAAGCTTAGAAGGATGGTATTACCTTTAAAGGATTAGTGCTCTGAGTGAAGGTGATTTTATAGTTTTAATTAATTTTTTCAACACAGCCATTTCCATGAAAACAGGGATAGCGGCTGCAGATAAAACGTCCACATTAGCCTTGTCATAACCTACACGTCACATAAAGCTTTCCAACATTGCATTGAACCCCTTTACGCACACACTGCACTATTCATCCGATTGTTAAAAAGTCATGTATTATGAATATCTCTTTCACTTCATTACATTTTATCCAGCCCCCTAGTATTCATCGACTTATCATCCTCCAATCTTTCCAAATGAACTATTATGTTTGGAAGTTTTTCAATTTGATTATTTTCGTAAGGAGAAAATGTCGAAAGAATTGTTCTTTCAAGATCCATTATTACAGGGACGCCAATCTTCTCCCCACATCTTTATACCTTCGTATTTGTAACGCTTGCATTTCTTTGTATGTCATATATACAACGCTAACAATTTATATCAAAAGTATCAACTTTTCTCTCATTCGAAGAGTTGGCTCAACAATCTTTATAGATAACCCCCGAGCTTCACATGCATTTCATGTCTCGTCTCGATCTTTTGCACACACCTTGCTATTTTTCTTGCTTCAGTTATTCTGTAACTCATCCTTTCTAATTCATCGTTCCCAGTCTGTTATATTTCCTCCCGGATACTCAAACAAACCAGCTTCCATTCTTCCAGAGTAACGGCACTGTCAGTCTACTCTATTCTCTGATCAGTCCAGTTCAAGTTTGCTTTCTAACAAATAGATTAAATGATGAACTGCCTTGAAGATTAGCATGGTTATGGACAAACTTAGAACTAGCAGGAAGATGAGGTTGAACTGAGGAGGGTAAGGTTGTACGGCCTACATCCTCACCCATTGAAGTGGTTTGCCCGAAGTGGTCAAACGAAGAACAATCCCAAATTCCTTTCACTGCTAGTCCTTTGAAGAAAATGTTTCGTCGTCGACCTGGTGAAATCTTCGTTTTTCTTATGAAAAGCAACACTTCCGCACCTGTTGACGATGATGGGAAAGAAATTGGAAAATGGCGCTGGATCATCCTTTGCTAAAAGTTCATGTATATGAATTTAAAACTTTTCCATCGCTTGCCCCTCAGAACAATCACTACCACTCAAGGAACTTGGAACTGCAGATGGTAATCATAGAATATATATTAATAATGGATTCAAGCGTAAATTTTACACAAAGTTTGTGATTCAGGATTCGGACTAAGTTATGCAGATAGCTAGCCATCTATGAAGGTTCTTCCCCTTTAATACATTTGACAATCATTTTGTTTGTCAAAGGAGAATGTAGACCACCGAGGAACCTTCTAAAACTTGAAGGTAAAACCAGTAAGTAAAACTGAAACCCAAGATTGATTTTAAGGAACCATAACACCAAGGGTTACAAAGATTATTATAAATTCTTGTCTGTCATCCAGGGAAGATGTCAAGGGCTGAGATTTGAATGAGATCTGAAGACTATGATTCATGACATTTTCCCAGTCTGAATCGCACTAAACGAAATAATGCCAAGAAATTCAGACATTACTTATCCAGAAGAATGCTTGAAATCACTCTATATCTAATCGAGGTAAAGGGAGTCATGTTTTCACATTATTCACGGTCTACTATGATATATCTCATAATACTCTGTATACAATTTAACGTACAAGCAGACGTAGTGCATATCTATTTTGAAAGAACAGACACTTTTTACTCCAAATATTTGCCACCTGGTAAAGTCATCTTTAGTGATGATCTCATTTCATTGATTGGTCAGGTATCATCACTTTCTAACCCCGGAATATACGAATATATGTAATCTATGAGATGTAATTATTAACGCCGAGGAAACCAAACTACCTGATTTCGTGAAAACCTTGAAATGAATATTCTGAATACAAGAGAACCAATAGATTTATGTGGCCAGATGGTTACTTTATCTGTTCGAGATGTATCAAGTGAATTAATGGGTTAAAGGTGAATGCCGGCTCAATGCGGTGTATAGAGCAGTTTCTCAAGCTCTGCGGTGTTAAGGGAGTAGGTAGTCTGGCGATGTTTGTTAGGCAAGCTTCCATGCTGCATCACATTAACATTTTTTTTTTCCTGGAAAATGGAAATGACACAGTATGGGGACATTGCATTATACAAGATCACTGCGGATGCACCACTTTAAATGGAGAGTTGCTTGTTTTTAAAAAAGCTCGTTTTGGAAAATGGATATTTTTGGTGCGAGTCAGAGTTAGTATCAGTTTTCAAGTGCAAAGGTGTGCCTGAAGTAAGTGCGCTCATTGATGTTTTATTTACTTTGACAATTGACGACATTACGAAAATAATAGCTGAAGATGTATTTTTTTTTACAATGTTTATTTATTGATGACTTTTCTTCATTGCTTGCTGCTTCTCCAAATGCAATAGCAGAACTCCATCGTAATACAGACAAAATACCATTTGCTGCTTCTTCAAAGGTGATAACAAAGCCCCATCGCAATACAGTAAAAATAGTAGAGCGGAATGAAAAGTAGTGTTCCAGATTCTCAATGACTACAACTGTCGAGTTTTATATGTCTGATAAGAGGCATCCACCCAGACTCAGATTTATATGTAAATGAAAAAAATGGTTTTGTATATGACAGTAAGTTACAATCTTTGAGTGGATATTTGAAAATAGACTTAGTTTTTTTTCTCATTTGGCCTATATTAAAGCCTAATGCTGGAAGTCACTAAGGTTGCCAGTTTGTGTCAAACTACCCGGGGAGCTGATTGCACTCGACTGTTGAGGTTATATAAAGGATTGATACTGTTTACGTTGATTTATGCATGCAAACTATTTACATTCGCCACCTGTTATTCTTAAAGGTTTAAACCTGTCCACTATGTAATCCATATAGCAACAGGAACATATCCCCGTAGGGGGGTTAGTGCCGTCAGTGCACCTCATGCGGTGCAATGTAGGCATTACCTAAGGTTCTTTGCAGCGTCCCTTCGGCCCCTAGCCGCAACTTCTTTCATTCCTTTTACTGTACTGCCGTTTATATTCTCTTTCTTCCATCTTACTGTCCACCCTCTCCTAACAATTGATTCATAGTGCAACTGCGAGGTTTTCCTCCTGTTACACCTTTCGAACTTTTTTACAGTCAGTTTCCGTTTCAGCGCCGAATGGCCTTAGTTGCCCCAGTGCTTGGCATGTATGCCTAAAATCTATAAATCAGTCAACAGGCACATATATTCTATCTTATGGGATTCATGTCAATGGATGCGAGCGACATTCCTCTGGAACCTCATTTCCAAACTTTGCTGATTCAAAGCTGGATTAGGTTCGAGAGACCCCCAAATTCACTAACTATTCACTAACTTGTATTGAGATCAGGTATGAAACGTTTTAGCTCATTACAAAAGCCTTCATAGAATGCACGATTTCCTTTTACAATTAGAAAATTGAATATGCCTGACTCTTGGATAATACCATGGACTATTCATCCATTCTTCCTTGGACGTTTGTAAATGTCTTAATGAGGGTAAAATGACAAAAAAAAAAAAAGAGGGGGAGAGAAATAATTGCAGGGATTGTTTACCAAGCTTCTGCTCAATTTTGACTTAGGAATTTTTTGCCATTTTAATGGTGAGCAAGAAAAAAAATTCAATCTGTGATGACAGAAATCCTATTAATTAAAAGAGCTTCCTTAGTGCTGCATTAGGTCTGGAAGTTTTGTGAAGGATCTTTTTGTCAAACCACAGGCCAGAGAGCTGCGGGGAATGAAAGGGCAAATAAGACTGCAGAGTGCAATTTTGCATGAACGCAGCAATCAGTTCCACTGTTATATAGGGACTTTTCCTTAACATGAAAAAGGGGTTAGGGAGACTTGGCAGCTTTCATGATGGTCAGGTTAGTAGCAACACGAAGATGGTAGAAATTACCAGGTTGGCTCTTGCATGGAGGTATAGTTAAAATAGGATGATGGGAGACTGCTTTTTACCGTCAAAGAATTGGTTACACCCGTATAATTCGAGGATTTTTAATGGCTGACAACCCCCAAATGATATGTATATATATATATGTTTTTTTTACTATCGCCTGGTCGCTTTGACTGGAGGGTTTTTGCCGGTATACCAAAATGGTGATATCTGTGTTTGTCCATAATGCTTGGAGAGGAAGCATATCATAAAGTATGGTTTTTAAAAATAATTGTCGAGTACAGTCATTTTTATTAGTGTGCCTTTAGGTTATTTACCAAATCCAAAAGTATTCTTGTATGGATGGTGTATGTAAATATTTCGTGATTGGTATATGAAATGGGCTCTCTCTCTCTCTCTCTCTCTCTCTTTTCTTTTTTATCTCATATATATATATATATATATATATATATATATATATATATATATATATATATATATATATATATATTGCATGTGTCTTTATTTAACTCTTAGGCTTTGCAGTGGGAAACGTACTCAAAAAGAAATCGTGAATTTAAGAGGCCATTGTAGCTATTGTATATAGCCTACATATACAGTACATTTGGTAAAAAAAAATCCTTCAAAATTTTCGTGGGCAGCGCCGGGTTGGTCAGCTAGTATTATATATATATATATATATATATATATATATATATATATATATATATATATATATATATTTGTAAAAAGTCCTTCAAGAGTTTTCTGGGCAGTGCCTCGGTCAGCTAGTACTATATATATATATATATATATATATATATATATATATATATATATATATATATATATATATATATATATATAATATTATATGTATATTTTATATATATGCTAGCTGACCACCCAGCTGCCTGGAAAACTCTGAAGGACTGGGAAAATATTCCTGCACCTCCTTGTACTGACTGTCCCATTTATTCAGGTATTACTGTGGTAACCATACCTTTTATCCAGAAATTACTGGACTATCTCTCCCTTTTATCCAAATATTACTGAACTGACTGTCCCACTTATCCAGATATTGATGTGGTTACTGTCCCATTTACCCAGGAATTACTGTGGTGACTGTCCATTTTATCCAGTTATTACTGTGGTGACTGTCCCTTTTATCCAGGTATTACTCTACATACTTTCCCATTTATTCAGTTATTACTGTACTGACTGTCACTTTTATTCAGGTATTACTGTGGTGACTGTCCCATTCATCCTTTTATGACTGTACTAACTGTCCCATTCATCCAGGTATTACTGTGCTGACTGTCCCTTTTACCCAGCTATTACTGTGCTGGCTGTCCCTTTTATCCAGACATTACTTTGGTGACTCCCTTTTAACCAGTTATTACTAGGTTGACTCTTCCATTTATCCAAATATTACTGTACTGTCTGTCCCTTTTATCCAGGCATTACTGTGGGGACTGTCCAATTTATCCAGACACTACTGTGGTGACTGTCCCCCAAGTATTACTGTGGTGACTGTCCCAATTATCTAGGCACTAGTGTTCGGTCTGTCCCTTTTATCCAGGTATTATTATACTGACTCCCTTTTATCCAGGTATTAATATGGTGACTGTCCATTTTATACGGATGTTACTGTGGTGACTGTCCCATTTATCCAGGTATAACTGTGGTGGCTGTCCCATTTGTCAAGGTATTACTGTGCTGACTGTCCCTTTTATCCAGGTGGTATGACTGTGGTGACAATCCCATTTATCCAGGTGTTACTGTGCAGGGTTGGAGTACTTGCAATTGTAATTTAATTGAAATATAATTAATTGTAGAGTTTCGTGTAATTGTAATTGAAAATGAAATTATAAGTAATTGTAATTTAATTAATTACAGGATGATGTAATTTGTAATTTAATTGTAATTATAAAATTGAAGTGGTAGAGGTCGGGCTCCATTACGAGTGATAGGGTGCTTTCAGTTTGCTTGTAAGATTTAAATTTGCTGGTGCTCCGCCACTACTGCTAATAAATACTGTTTTAATATGACTCTGCTCTTCTATCACGTACACTTCTGGAAATAAATTATGAAACCCTATTAGCTCGATTTGCTCGCCTCAATGTACTGTTTCCTGTGCCAAAGATTAGCGTTTACTCTTGCACCCAAACCCCTTGTAATTGTAACTGTAATAGTAATTGAATTTGTTGTTAAGTAATTGCAATTGTAATGTAATTGCTATTTCCAAATGTAATTCTAATTGTAATTGCATTTACATTTTTTGAAAGTAATTGTAATTGTAATTTATTTCTTCAAGTGTAATTACTCCAACCTTGTTACTGTGTTGTCTGTCCCTTTTATCCAGGTATTACTGTGGTGACTGTCCTTTTTACTCAGGTATTACTGTGGTGACTGTCCATTTTGCCCAGATATTACTGTGGTGACAGTCCCTTTTATCCAGCTTTTACTATGCTGACTGTCCCTTTTGTCCAGGTGGTATTACTGTGGTGAATATCCCATTTATCCAGGTATTACTGTACTGTCTGTCACTTTTATCCAAGTATTACTGTGCTGACTGTCCCTTTTATCCAGTTATTACTGTGGTGACTGCCCATTTTATTCAGGTATTACTATGGTGACTGTGTAAATCCTGATACAGAATTATTAATCACAAGAAAGAAAAGCAAACCGTGGTACAGAATTATTAATCACAAGAAACAAAGCAAACCGTGATACAGAATTATTAATCACAGGAAAGAAAAGCAAATCTTGATACAGAATTATTAATCACAGGAAAGAAAAAAATGTCAATAATATATTTCTATGATATCGAGTACATTAAATGAGGCATGATATACCTGTAGAGTTTACTTACCACATAGGTTACAGAGGGGATGGGGAAGGTGAAGGGGCAGGGTATGGGTTTGAAACCTACCCTATTATCTGAGTTGGGTCAAATGATGGCCACGTACCAAATTTTGTCCAGATCGGTCAAACGGTTTGGATTTCTATAGCGCACAAAGTTACAAACATACATACCTTCACATATATATACAAGATATACCTGATCAAGTATTAAGTTAGAATTATCATTAATATGGAATTCACCAGATCTTGCTAAAAACGTACACTCAATGCGAATTATAACTGATAAGCACATGTACCCCAGCCAGGAGTCGAGCCTGCCGAATGGTTAGTTTGCTGTTGATCATGGTATCGAAACCAGAGGTCCACGTTTGAGTCATGGCTGGGACAGATGCGTTTATTAATTTAAAATTCCCCTTGGGTGTAAGTTATTCTCATTGTAGAGTTAATTTG
Organism: Macrobrachium rosenbergii; assembly: GCF_040412425.1. Lineage (NCBI taxonomy): Eukaryota > Metazoa > Arthropoda > Malacostraca > Decapoda > Palaemonidae > Macrobrachium > Macrobrachium rosenbergii. Next base: position 56,850,879 of record NC_089741.1, read on the forward strand.
ATATTAAATGATGTTTGTGGCATATTATTTTGAAATATATGATAATCACGCGCATATAAGTGACAAAATTTTACTCACACACTCTTTTTCATCATAATCTTTTTTTAACCTATAATTTTTAATGTTGTAACGTCAGGTAAATTAAACCCGTTGGCTACTGTTCTTCGGTCACATGTATTAGGTTAGGTATGCCATTGTCCCATATATCTATGGATAAAAAAAGGTCCTGATTGTATAAAACTGTAATGAAGTTTCTGTTTGATACAATATACACGAGAATGATGAAAGTTAGTTTGAATTCCTCTCTCTGAAGGTTTATTATATGAAATTTAGATAACATTGTAGGAACACCGTCCATTTCGGTGGAAATAGTTTTTCATGTCAACAGTCATTAGAAATATTATTTGTTCAGAATGGAAGTAGCATTATCATACTATTTAGAAAACTTTGCAAGAAACTGTTAAGTTTGATTTAGATTTTGGTGAGCTTTGAGATGAGGTTCTTGGATGTTCATCGTTGTAGACTCTCATTGAAGATATAAGTTAGAACTGGTAGGCGGAAACTGTCTGAAGTCTCACTGTGTAAAAATTAAGAAAAGATATTGACTTTAAGCAGAAGAAAATGAGGTAGAGAAAATATTGTTTGTAAGTAGATCTACTCCAGATCCAGAAAGGAAAGTTGCCCGAGACCGACGGGAAATCTTTTTTCCTGCAATGGATACAAATATTGGCAATCGCGAGACCTCCCAAAAACTCTGTTTGCCTTTAATCTTGAGTGTACACACAGTTTATATTTCTCTATTTTAGGGTTTATTAGCTTCCGTCAGAGTCCCGACAAAGACTATAGATTTAGCCATTCTCTCCGTTTGTCTTTCATATGTTGCGGTGAATTACAATTTGGTTTTGTGTGTGTGTGTGTGTGTGTGTGCGTGTGTATACACCCGGAAACTTAATTTATATTGGAATTATCTTGAAATTGGGAATAAATATATTTTTCTATCGTAATTGTTTACACATCAAGTAAAGAAGTTGCAAGGTGATGGCGGAAAGGAAACAGAAACACTTTGGGTTAAGAAAGACCTTTCCTTTTATTTTTTAAATTCTGTCTTAGGTTTTCTCTGCTTTGGGGATTTCCTCTTAATGTTATGGAGTAAAAAAAAAAGAACAAGGTATCTCGGAGGTTAGTTTTTCTTATATTTTTCAAGTTTTAAATTTTTATCACGAATCAGTTTTATAATGTTCTTATCTTGGAATTCAGTGAAAAAGAGTGGTTGTAACTGTTAAGTTAATGAATTTTCATTTTTTTTTAATTTAAAGTGCAGCATACCAACTATTGCTCTCAGGCGTATGGAATGTTACCGGTAATTGCATTTGAGAATTATGTGATACGTTTCCTTTTTCAAGACCATTTATTGTTTAGGACAGACTATTTCTTATCCCCTTTACCGTGTGTATCACCATTCAGTATACTTACGCAGTGAACAGTAACGTAAGTTATCAGTTTTGAGTTATTCAGTTGCCGTATTCAGCATTGAGAGTAAAGTTGTTTCTTCCGTTTTCAGGAAGGGCACATATACCAGTTTGGGATTACTTTACACGGGGTTTTCACTAAAATTATTGTTTAATTCGATAGACCCCAAAGTTCTGTTCCATTTTTAAGACTCAATTCGAGATATTTTCTTTTTCTTTTAATACCACACATACTTTCGTCTTTTTTTTTTTTAATAAAATCTTTAGAATTTTAAAAACAAAACATTTGTTGACCAGTGCGTAGCATAACCAAAAAATTATAATTCATGCGCAGATTCAAATTATGTTAACTAGAACGTAGCCTTTAACTTTTAAAATAATGTTTTATCTTACCCCTTTTGCTGACTTTAATTCAGATGTTATTTATTTGTTTGCCATTCGGTGTCCTGTCGGATATTTGAGATTCAGTTCCCGTTGGAGACTAAGAATTTTGAAACGGGGTCGTCCTTGCTAAAGAAAATGTCATTTTTCTAAACCATCTTTTTCACATGTAAGACTACAGTTGAACCCAGGATCGTTATTTCACTGATAAGATTTTTCTATTAATCTTCTTGATACATTCGTTAATCTCTGAGTCATTATGTGCGTGTGTGTGAAATTTTTTTTTTTCTACACACACATTTATACTGTACAGACATGCATGCATGTGCCTACACACAGAACATGTGCTTACACCCACACACAACTGGCAGAAGTCATTACTTACCAGTTATGCCATTTGTTTCTCTGTCATCCACCTATGCATTTAAATTACCTAGCACTACCACCCTTTCTCGTGTCCCAAAATCAGCCAGCCTCGTGCTCAAACTCTCCCTGAAACGCACTTGCTCATTTTATTTTTCTGGACCATTATACATTTGCTGTGAACTTTTTTCTTGCCGCTTAATATTTCTTATACAATCCTTGGTCTGGACAATCGTCAGGCTAACACAGTCATGCTCCACATATCTATAGCCTTCTTAGCATTACGAACTCAAACCTACCCCATGCTCTGCATCTGTGCCACTTACGACACAATCACCCGTGCTGTCCAGCTTCCTTTTTGAAAACATATCAACCATAGTAAATTTATTATCTGAACCCTATTAATTTTTCCTCATTGGCTTTTTGCAGTAGGAGTTTAGTGTATGAAGCCACAATCCCTTCTCACGATCATTTGAAGAATTGCACGCCACGTGGAGCAATGAGAATACAGTTTCGATTTTTCAGTCCTCTACAGGAGTGAAAATTTTGGATGCATTTCTGTACCCAGGTACATTGTGCATTATCATATTTAACCACCCTGTTAAATATGATAAAGAAAAAAATATTATACAATGATACAGAAAGAGTGCTCTGCTCAGAGAGAAATGTACGAATATAGGAAGCTTTTCCTCATTTAATAGCACCTGAGGGTAAATCAGAACACTAGCAATACGATTTTTATAAGTGTTATTTGTTTTATCTCTAAGTAACCGGCTTATCTATCGTGAACTAGCGCCATTAGTTTATTGAGACAGACTTAAGGTTTGCAGACGTTGTAGTAATGGGTTCTGCCAGTAGCCGGTCGAGCGAAGAAATAGCATCTTGAAGGGTATTCATATACTAATTTACAAATTTTTTCGTGTTTTGTTACTCGTAAATAACTGGTCAGGAGGTTATTTCACGTTGATGGAGGATAAATCTTGCTTTTCATAAGGATGACGTCCATCTTTGTCATCAAACAGAGACCTGAGCTGTAGATAGTTATATTCCCCCAAAGAAACGGTCGTTTTTGTTAATCTTATCGTGAGCACTCAACTAGATGAATTGTTTTTGGCTCGTAGCTTGCCCTCAGTGGTAAAAGGAATCACCTTTTCTAATAAGTAGATCGGAAACAACTTGCTTTTGAAGGTAGGCATTCTGTCATAACGAAATATTTGCCACTTTGGATTATTTTCTGTTGATCGTCACGTGTTCAGCTTATTAGGT